>NC_045445.1:69552144-69658198 GCF_002776525.5 Piliocolobus tephrosceles
TATAAAACTTAGTTTGGCTGGATATGAAATTCTGCATTGAAAATTCTTTTCTTTAAGAATGTTGAATATTGGCCCCACTCTCTTCTGGCTTGTAGAGTTTCTGCCGAGAGATCTGCTGTTAGTCTGATGGGCTTCCCTTTGTGGGTAACCCGACCTTTCTCTCTGGCTGCCCTTAACATTTTTTCCTTCATTTCAACTTTGGTGAATCTGACAATTATGGGTCTTGGAGTTGCTCTTCTCGAGGAGTATCTTTGTGGCGTTCTCTGTATTTCCTGAATTTGAATGTTGGCCTGCCCTACTAGGTTGGGCAAGTTCTCGTGGATGATATCCTGCAGAGTGTTTTCCAACTTGGTTCCATTTTCCCCCTCACTTTCAGGCACGCCAATCAGACGTAGATTTGGTCTTTTTACATTAAAAGGTATATATTTTTATATAGGTATATATTTTTATGGGGTATATTCTCCTGGTGTGCCCGTTTGCTTACAGCGCAGTATTGGGGTGGAAGTTACCCAATTTTCCAGGTGTTGTGTGTCTCAGTTCCCCTGGCTAGGAAAAGGGATTCCCTTCCCCCTTGCGCTTCCCAGGTGAGGCGATGCCTTGCCCTGCTTCAGCTCTCGCTGGTTGGGCTGCAGCAGCTGACCAGCACCGATTGTCCAGCACTCCCTAGTGAGATGACCCCAGTACCTCAGTTGAAAATGCAGAAATCACTGGTCTTCTGTGTCGCTCGCGCTGGGAGTTGGAGACTGGAGCTGTTCCTATTCGGCCATCTTGCTCCGCCCCCGTGAATAATATTTTTAAAAGATGGTTTGTTTTCCCCTTATTCCTAGCTTAGCTTGTGCCCTTTGAGAGTGGAGCTTGTGTAAAATCCCAATTTTTATTTAAAAGAATGATGTGTTAGTTTGGTGCAAAAGTAATTGTGGCTTCTGCCATACTTTTAATGGGAAAAAACGCAAATATTTTTGCACCATCCTATAAGAGTGGGGCAGTACAGGTCGGTGTGTTCTGCATGTGGCTGCTTGCCTTGCCCTGGGGCTTTTCACATTAGGGTAACTAAAACCTGTATTCTAGTTAGCAATTAACCTTTGTTCAGACCCGAGGGAACCTGCTTCCAGGAATCAGTTATATCTGAGACCATTCAGGTGTTGTGGACATTAACTTAAAAGAAACAGTCTATTCAAGACTCTTGTAGAGACAGGAGGCAGAGCAAGATGGCCAATAGACCCCACCAGCGATAATCGTCCCCTTCTACTCCAATAGGAATACCTAATCAAAAAAATCTATCCACAGGGGAAAGCACCTAAGTACCTTCATGAGAACCAAAAATCAGGTGAGTGATCACAGTACCTGGTTTTAACATCATATGAAGGAAAGAGGCACTGAAGAGGGCAGGAAAGACAGTCTTGAGTTGCTGATGCCACCCCTCCCTCATCCTCCAGCAGCAGCCAGCTCCTTGGTGCGGAGAGAGAATCTAGGTACTTGTGGGACTTCTCATTGGAACTCAGTGCTGCCCTGTCCAGCGGAAAGCAACACAGGGCAGGATTCAGCCGGTGTCCATGGAGGGAACATTTAGAACAGTGATAGCCAGAGGGAAGTCATCTATCCCAGCAGTTGGGTTCCAGCTAGCCTCACCAACACTAGCTAAAGAGTTGAGAAGTCCTAAATAAATTTGTAAGGCAGCCTAAGTCACACACTACAATTCCTTGGCAAATCCTGGTGCTGTGCTTGGCTCAGAGCCAGTGGACTTGGGGCACACGTGACCTAGTGAGACACCAGCTGGAGTGGCCAAGGGAGTACTTGTGTCACCCATCCGCCTACCCCAGGCAGCCTAGCTCACAACTCTGGGAGAAACTCCTTTCCCTTGATGACAGGAGAGGGAGGAGTAAAGAGGACTTGACCTTACAACTTGGATACCAGCTTAGCCACAATATAATAAAGCATCAAGCAGAGTCCTGAAGCCCCCATGACAGTCCCTAACTCCTGGACAACATTTCTAGACCTACCCTGGGTCAGAAGGGAATCTGCTGCCCTGAAGGGAAGGACCCAGTTCTGGTAGGATTCATCACCTGCCATCTAAAGAGCCCTTGGGCCTTGAATAAACGTCAGTGGTAGGAAGGCAGTACTCTCCACAGACCTTGGGTGAAATCCAGTACCATGCTGGCTTCAGGTGTGACCCAGTGCATTCCCAGCCATGGTGATCATGGAGTGAGACTCCTGCTTAAGGAAAAAAGAGGGAAGAGTAGAAATGACTTTGTCTTGCAACCTGGGTGCCAGTTCAGTCACAGTAAAATAAAACACCAAGTAGGTTCCTAAAGTTCCTGACTCCATACCCTAGCTCCCAGGCAGCATTTCTAGACCCACTCCGGGCCAGAAGTGAACCCACTGTCCTGAAGGGAACGACACAAGCCTGGCTGGATTCATCACCTGCTGACTAAAGAGCCCTTGGGCCTTGAATAAACATCAGTGGTAGCCAGGTAATAGTCACCATGGGCCTTGGACAAGACCCAGTATTGCGCTGGCTTCAGGTGTGACCCGGCAACATCCTAGTGGTGGTGGCCACAGAGGTGTTTGCATCATCCCCAGATTTAGGTGACTCGAGATAAAGAGAGAGACTTCCTTTGTTTGGGACAATGTGAGGGAAGAATACAAGAGACACTGCTTGGTAATCCAGGGAATTCTCCCAGATTTTACCCAAGACCACCAACGTACCTCTAAGAACCTGCAAGAGTCATAGAGTCATCAATAGGCTTGGGATGCTCCTTAATGCAGTATCAGCTGCAGTAACCAAAAATTTAGATCATAGCACTCATTTCCCTTTGGATACTTGGAAAGCCTTCTCAAAAAGGATGAGTACAAATAAACCCAAACTGTGAAAATGACAATAAATATCCAACTATTCAATGCTCAGACATCAACAAACATCTACAAGCATTGAAACTATTCAGGAAAACATTATCTCACTAAATGATTTAAATAAGACACCAGGGTCCAATCCCAGAGAAATAGAGATGTATGACCTTTCAGATAGATAATTTAAAATAGCTGTGTTGAGGAAATTCAACAAAATACAAGATAACACAAAGAAGGAATTCAGAGTTCTATTAGACAAATTTAACAAAGATATTGAAAGAATTTAAAAGAATCAAACAGAAACGCTGGAGTCGAAAAATGCAATTGGCATACTGAAGAATGCATCAGAACAGAAGAAAGAATTAGTAAGCTTGAAGATAAGCTATTCAAAAATACACAGGCAGAGGAGACAAAGGAAAAGAGAATAAAAAACAACGAAGCACACCTACAAGATCTGGAAAATAGCCTCAAAACAGCAAACTAAGAGTTACAGGCCTTAAAGAGAAAACAGAGAGACAGGGATATAAAGTTTATTCAAAGGGATAGTAGCAGATAACCTAGAGAAAGATACCAATATCCAAGTACAAGAAGGTTATACAACAACAAACAGATTTAACCCAAAGAAGACTACCTCAAGTCATTTAATAATCAAACTCCAAAATGTAAAGGATAACGAAAGGATCCTAAAAGCATCAAGTAAAAAGAAATAACTAACATACAATGGAGCTCCAATACACCCGGCAGCAGACTTTTCAGTGTAAACCTTACAGGACGGAAGAGAGTGGTATGACATATTTAAAGTGCTAAAGGAAAAACAATTTTACCCTAGAATAAAATATCCTGTGAAAATATCTTTCAAACATGAAGGAGAAATAAAAACTTTCCCAGACAAAGAAAAGCTCAGTGATTTTATCAATACCAGACCTGTCCTACAAGAAATGCTTCAATCTGAAAGAAATGAACTTTAACAAGCAATAACAAATCATCAGAAGATACAAAACTCATTGCTAATAGTAAGTATATAGAGAAGTGCAGAATATCATAATGTTGTAATTGTGTGTAAACTACTCATATCTTGAGCAGGAAAACTAAATTTGAACCAATCAAAAATAATAATGACAGCAATTTTTCAAGATATAGACAGTATAAGATATAAATACCTTATACTGGGTGTGGTGACCCATACCTTTAATTCTAGCACTTTGGGAGGCTGAGGCAGAAGTATGGCTTGAGCCCAGGAGTTTGAGACCAGCCAGACCCCATATCTACAAAAAATAAAGACACTAGTCAGGCACGGTGGCATATATCTGTGGTCCCAGCTACTTGGGAGGCTGAGGTGAGAGAATCACTTATGCCTGGGAGGTCGAGGCTGCAGTGAGCCTTGACCACACCAGTGCAATCCAGCCCAGGCAACAGACCAAGACCCTGTCTCAAAAAATTGTTTAAGGTTATTTATTAACACTTGTGGATAGTGCTGTGATATCCATAATCTCTACTAATATGAGACACAACATTCTGTTTGTAGGCTTTAGGCTAGCCTGTACTTTCAACTTTCTGAACATAACCCTTAAATAAGTACTTAAACAGAGAATAACTAGAGTTTAAAATAGATTCATTGTGGTCTCTTTGGAAGTCTTTCCTTTTTTAATATATATTTTTTTAAATGGAAACGGGGTCTCTGTATGTTTCCCAGGCTGGTCTCGAACTCCTGGCCTCAAACGATCTTCCCTCCTTGGGCTCCCAAAATGCTGGGATTACAGGCATGAGCCACCATGCCTGGCCTTGGAATACTTCTAATACTTGACAAATTTTTATCATATGTAGCTTTTGGAGGTTTGTATCACAGGAATTGTTTCCAATGGAGCTTTAGTATCCCTAAATAAGTTCATGATAAGATTAATATGGTTTTCCATTATGTCAAACATTTATATATTCTTTCTTTCACAGGAACTGCTGGCTCTTTTCTTTCATCATTCCAAGCAGTAACTCCATCTTCTGATTAATCAGCTTTAGGAGCTTCTTTATTTACTGTTTGGTTAAATCCCCATTCTTCTGCAACCACCTGTTTAATAGCATTGATTTTTCGCTGTAGTTAGCAAGTTTCCTTCTTCAGTGGCCTGCTGCCAACTGCAGCATTTTGTTCATTTTATCTAATTTCCTCTTCTTAATAGGGATGAAAAGAGGGTATTGAGGGAAGTTATAGGGATCCTTTGCTGGCTTATCTTTTATTTTGCCATTTTCTAGTTGAATGGCTTAATAAGAATAGCATAATTCCATTCATCTTGTCTATTTAATGTGAATCCTGGGAAATGTCACTGGGTGATTGGGTGACTTGTATTTCCCAAACCTCTTTGAGACTATTGTTGTGGTGGCACTTGAACTTTTTTTGTGGTGCCTAATGACTGGATAGTAATGCTTATTTCACTGTCAACAATGTCAGATTGACTTTTGATTAAAGCAACAACTTTAATTTTTGCTTTGCCTCTTCTTATTTTGGTCACAGTAATCAAGACTTCCAACACATTCATTTTATTTTCTTGCTTTGGGGATTGTAAAATCATCTTAAAGGGAATAAAATGGCAACCATTCTATGATGAGGAGCCATGGGTATTTCACTAAAGTTTTGTGATAATTGCAGGAGTTCAGGGGAATATGAGTTGCTATGCCTCCCTCCAACTAGATTGTTGCTTACAGCCTCCCTCCACTGAGTCTATCTGTAAGCATTAGAGAGGAACATGTGATTGAGGAAACTGCCCTACATGTCAGTCCTTCAATGATCTACGTGGCTTGGAGACCATCCAGGTGAGGCTTTGAAATCTAATGGTAGATATTATCTAACTGTAGGGGAGTGGTGAGCTGACCTAGAACAAGTGAACTACAGGATGTCATATTTTGAGAGGATGGTTATTATCAGTGTTATTATTAGCTTTATTAATGAGTAAGAACTCCATTAAGAAAGGAAGAGCAAAAGGGGAAAAGCTATAGGAAAACAAAATAGCACACTGACTCCTCCTGTTCTATTCTACCCGCTGTTATCTATAAGGGATTGTGAATGATGATGCAAGGTGAATAATATATCAGCCCCCCACCATAAAAGTTGACTAAGATAATATCTCCAGAAATCTTTACCATAATTTTCCTTAAAAAAAAGGGTTCAGTCAAAACTTATACTGACAAAAACATACTATTAAAAATTACTAGAAAGATTGTCTTTGTTTTCTTATTTTTAAATTGGTTCTCATTTTAACCAAACCAGTTTGCCTAGATTGAACATGTCAGCAAAGGAGACATGAAACTCTTGATTGGTAAATGATTAAAGCCTGAAGTTATAGATTGCAAAATTGGTTAAAATGATAGGATGATTTTAAGAGTAGGACAAAAGGATAGTAAAAGATAGAAGGGATTTTGGAGAAATTGTAAAACTAAATGATATAAATTCCAAGAACAAAAAAGAAAATGATGGTCTATACAAGAAATGGAGATAAAAATTTATTACCAGGAGAGTTAGAAATTTATAATAGATAGATAGCTAGATAAATATATAGATAGATAGATAGACAGATAACCAAGAATAGAAAAGAAATAAAATATTGATGCTTCCTCTCTACCTACCTTTACTATCCAAAATAATTTTTTTCTGAAGAAAATAAAGAAAAAATACCTTCATAAAGAGGGGAAAAAGGAAATGAAGGATCTCAAAGCTCAAGGACTACAGAGGAGATTGCAAAGGGATTTGAATGAGAAGACATTAAAATAAAAAGAGTATGGTGATGGGGGGAGATGTGAAAATGAAGGGACAGGGAATGGAGTGGATAGAAAGCAGTATGTTAGGCAACACCATCTGGGAAAAAGTGAGTGAGAAAGAAGTTACAGCTTTGAAGTTACTGTTAGATAAGATGGATTATTAAAACATCTGAAATCTTTGGGCTGAATTTCAAACTTTATACTACAAAAAGAGATTGATCAAAATTAACTACCGCTGAAGTTTCTGAGCTCTTGGTTTGAATTCACAGAAAAATAAATCCTCAATCTTATTTAACAGCAACCACCCACTCCAATCCAATATTCATTTAGTACAGCAGAGTAGAGCAAGCACTGAATATGGATTGAGTAGTTTAGGTTTTCTAATGATTCAAACCACTGTTAATGAAAATGTGTCCCTTTTTATGACTGCCTTAAGTGATGAATAATGAACTGCTTTATCTTCCTCCCTCTATACCTTCATATCTGGACACAGTGAACTGAGCATTTATGCACATTCAGAAACAAGGGTTTCTGGTTTGTGGACAGCTTTATCTTTAGATACTTTTGTTATTACTGCTTTACAAGTATGATCCCTTTGATTTTTCCCTACAGCTTTAGGAGATAGACGCCATTTGTAACTTGAGAAGACAAAGCCAGAGGAACAAAATGGCTATATGAGGATTCAGCTTGGAGCTTGTGATTTCCTTTGAAAATTGACACTCTTTTCAACAAGTATTTATTGATTATATAATGCATATTGGATATGTAAAAGTATCTAATTAAGATGTGGAGCACTTCTTTAGCCACTTTTATAGAGTGTGAAGTAGTAGGCACAGTGTAGTTAAGTGATTGTCTTCTCTCAGTCTGCAAGTAGGAGAAAGGAGGTAGGAGGTAGGGATTGTGCAAGAATTAGGTGTCTCTATTTTCAATCCAGTATTTCCTCTGAAACCTCTCTGCTTCTTACTTCAGAGTCCACCCTTTAAGTCAGTCCAGGGACTATAGTCATGGAAACGATAAAATCTAGCGACCAATTAAACATTACATCTATCCCCAAAACAACTGTTTCTCCTAAAACCACGACAGTTTCTGCCAGGCTTGATACTCAAAGCCTCCAACTAAAATGAAAGCTGAACTTCATCCATTACCAAATAGAGAAGCCCTTGGAATACATGTTTGAGTTCTCACTGAGGTTATTGTTATTAAAAACTGAGCCAGGCAATTTGTATGTTTTCTAATTTAATTGTCAAATCAGGGATGGCATCAGATTTATTTTTGTTTGGTTTTGTTTTTGTTTTTGAGATGAAGTCTCACTCTGTCACCCAGGCTGGAGTGCAGTAGTATAATCTTGGCTCACTACAACCTCCACCTCCCAGGCTCAAGCGATCCTCCCACTTCAGCCTCACCAGTAGCTGGGACACAGGTGTGCACCACCACATCTGGCTAATTTTTGTATTTTTGGTAGAGATAGGGTTTCCCCATGTTGCCCAGGCTGATCTTGAACTCCTGAGCTCAAGCAATCCACCTGCCTCTGCCTCCCAAAGTGCTGGGATTACAGGCGTGAGCCACCATGACCAGCCAGATTTCTAATTTGATTGCAAATCTAAGAAATTTTGCCAATTGTGGGAATATTTCTTCAGGGAAGATAATAACATAACCTCATGGCCATATCATAATCTTCCTCAGGAATGTTGATAGATGATTAACTTTAAAGGAGTTTTTGGTTTAAATCAGTACATCCATCAGTAAATGATTCCACATATCCTGAGTTGGTATATACCATTCGGAGGAGAAAAACATTATTCTTGTGTGCATGAGCATTCTCATTTTTGCTGCAGCAATGTATCGTTTCTTTTTTCTGGATTCTAAGAAATGCTGCTGCAAAATGCACCCCAGATTTCAGGTAAAAATCCGATGTCTGGCTTGTAAGAAGCTGCTCATTAAACATGTATATCAGCTAAAATCCAAAGGCAACATATTTCACAATCTCTGCCTATTTATTCACCCTCTCCTAAGAGAACTGACATCTTCTGCGTCTTCTACGTGATTACTTACTGCAATTTCTGATTCAGTGCTTGGTCAGTAATTAAGCAGATGGGCAGGAAGGGTTCTAGCACTTCTAGCTGACTCAGATGAGTCAGCAGCTGCAAAGAATAATCATTTAGTCTCTGACAAAGTGGACTGTGAATGAATGTGTAGGTGTGAATATGAAGGAGCAAAGAGACCTAGAGACAGAAAGGGAGATGGAGAGATAATAGTGATTCATGGCAAGTATAAAAACAGAAGTAATTTTTAAAGCAATGGGTGGCAGTCTATAAATAATTCCATTTAACTCGTCACTCGAGAAATTGTTGTGCTTGATGCTACCAAATATTTTTCCTTTAAAAACCCTGTTTAGAAGATCCGTATGACTTTTCATTTTAGAGTTTCTATGATTAGTGTTATGTCAATGAGATCTACAGCTAGAAAAATATAAGGTGAAGTAATAAAAATAAGTATAAATATAATTTCCCATCCAGTATTTGAGTTAGCAACAGCAGACAGAAAATTGATTTTCTTCCCTTGAAATAAACAAAAGAGCTTTCAGAATTATGTTTATGGGAAATAATTAAACATACTTTAAACTTTAGTGCTTTTAATAGTGCATTTGAGAAGTTCTCAAATGGCTTTGGATTTATCAGTGATATCAACATTTTAAAATGCCGTGTCTAGCACGTATGTAAGTTGTGGAGTGCAACCTAATGATCTGATTAGTGTAACTGTGAGTGGATCTCTGCAAGGGTTGTGCAGAGGCCTGACAAAACACATTCCCATTTGGTCTTTCTTTGCAATGCGCATGCACTAATTGGGTATTTCCAGGAGTGTGGAATTGAAAGGGGCACTGAACCCAGAGTGTCTATTTGCCCCTAAGTGCTAACCAACATGATCCTTTTACTGGTTTACTTATTCTTTCAGTTTATTTATTTATTTTTTAGCCCATTGCAGAGGCCCTTGAGTATACATACATAATTAATAACACAAGCCTCTTTGTTCAGGCACTTAAGCACTTGTCCAAACAGGGAGAATCACATTATTAGGGAGGGGAAGAAAGGGAGATGTCCCTGGGCAATATTTTATAAACTATAAAGGTCCTTTTCTATCATTGATCATATCTGACAGGGGATGGGGTTTGATAGGTAAAAATTAAAAGGGGAAAAAAATGAGAATATGTGACTGCTATCAACCTGTAATAGAAGCTCAAGAGATTCCGGCTGCTGCTGCCTGTGGCATGTGATTTAAAGGGTACTGGAGCAAGCCCCAAATTTATCTCTCAAAATCTTCCATAGTGCCTGAAAGTGTCACACTTTGTAGTTAAGAAGATGTGGAAGGCTCCTGTAATGGTCCTCATTTGCTACCTCAGAACAGAAACTCATTAGGTCATTATCATTTATTAATATCTTAGCCCGAGTTATTTTCTCAGATCAATTTCAATCGCCTAGCAAGGCCTTGGGAGGAAAGAACACTATAATTGAGTGTTACTAATGAGATAGAGGAGGAGAAAGGTCCAGATAATAGATGTCTTTCAGCCAAATGGGTTTGGGAGGGAAACCTGGGCATTTGGGAGGATGATGCAAAGGCAATCTGGGCCCAGGCATCACAGGGGTAAGGTCCACATAAGAAGAGGGAGAGAAAGAAGATACACACACAAGGCCAAAAAGCCTGTCTTCTTCATTTATAGCTTAGCTGAGCACACTAGCCTATTTCTAATGCACTGTCCTCTTATTTATGGTATCTATTTTCTTCAGCGCTTGTTGAGCAGAAGATGGTCATGATAGTAAAACACGCCATTTAGCTACCATAAGCGCCTCCTCTCCCTTTTGAGTTCACTTCTTTTCAGGGTTATAGACAGGGAAAAAAAATGGAAAACAGCCTGGCTTACAGAAGGCAAAGACATTTGTCCTCTCCTGTGGGCACTGAATATAAATTCAAGGAGAAGTCTTGAGAATGAGTGGAGTATGATATAATATAAATTAATTGGAAACAATTTTATCAACCTTTTTGGGTTAGCAGACTGCTTAGTGAAAAGTCATGTGTAAGAGAGTTTATAAAGGGATGAGAAACTTTTGTCTTTATGGTCTAGGTAGCTATGGAAATTGAGGGGAAAATATCAGCTTCAACCAAGTACAGTGAATCAGCAGGATTAACTTGCAGAAATCTATTATTATTAAACTTAAAATGTTGACTTTGCATAAAATCTGGCTGTGAAAAAGAGTGGCATTGATAAAGAGCTGGAAATTGTATACAGTGAGTAATTCACTGGTGTTTTTTAACCCCTGAACACCTCATTTTAGGCATGAATTAACAAGGAAAAAAGGACATTGCTTCTGTGTGGTCCTGAACAGAGGATTGGAAAAGACAAAAGCATTCCTGGTGCTTTGTTAAAATGTAGGTTCTCATCTTCTAAGCTGAATATGTCTTTTACTATTATCAAATGGCTCTTTAGCTTATTTACTTTTTGAAAATAGCATTCTATTTGGTTTAAGACTTGGAAAAACTGGAGGAACTTTCCTGAAAATGGACCCAAATACTCATCAAGAAGGAGACTAGCCCTAACATAATTAAGGCTATTCTGTCTGAGGAAGAGAAGGATAAGGAATTTCTGTCCACAGGAAAATGAAGGCAGTTTATGTAAAGAAAAGGGAGATACTCATCACTTGTCTTCTGTGACCACGGAAAATTTGCAGAGGGAAAAAAATCCTTAGTTTTATAGCAGGACAGATCTCGGTTGGCCAGAAACAACTTTTTAAACATTATGTTAAGAAAAAAGACACCCATGGGAATGAAAACTATGTGAGAAAGACTGTAGAGCCTCTAAGAGTTCTTTTTTTTTTTTTTCACAAATGAAAATCCCTTTTTATGCCAAGAGCCAGGAAAACCACAATTTGAATGAGGTAACCACAAACAACTTAAGCTGACACCAGGAAAAATGAGACGTTGAAATTATCTGACAAGAATTTTAAAGCAGCCATCATAAATTGGATCCAAAAATCAATAACAAATTCTTTGAAACAAATTAAAAAATAGAAAACCTCAGTAAAAAAGTAGAAGTTATTTTTAAAATGACCAAATAGAAGCTACACAACCGAAAAGTGAAATTAATTTTTTTTTTTTAATTCATGGGATGAACCCAATAGCAGAGTGCAGATGAGAGGATGAAATCCTGGAGCTGCTAAGCGTGGCTATGCACCACCTGCTGTAATGGAAGCAGTGTCCATGTTCCAGGCAGGGAGCCACCTGTGCAGGTGTCAGTGTCAGCTCTGCCCATTCAAGTGTAAAATTATCATCCTTTACAATAGAACTGCATCACATTACTTCCAAGAATTAATTCACTAATTATAGGATCTTATCCAAATCCCTTCATTTGAATATGTGAAAACTAGAATTCAAAGAGGGGAGCTGATTTGCCTGAATTTATACTGTAGCACTGGGCCTAAGACAACATTCCTCTATAATGTTGGCTTTGATACCCAATATGATTCCCCCACAATTTCATATGCTAATGCTTCTCATGTATGAGACACTGGGACACAACTTCTTTTTGGGAAGAACTGAAAAAGGTATTTGAGGTGTTAACATGGTAACACCGTGAAGTTAAATCCTTCAGTAGGAGAATCAGATTTAGCTAAAATTTACCAGGACATCCAGTTAATAAAGTTTGCCAGATAAAATACAAGATTCTCAGTTAAATTTCATATAAAAATTATTTTAGTATAAATATGTCCAAAATATTTACTGTTGACATTGGATATACTTATACTAAAAATTACTCCTTTTATCTGAAATTCAAATTTAACTGGGAAGCCTCCATTTAAAAAAAAATTAAAATTTTAATAAATTCATAAGAGTTGTGTATATTTATGGGGTACATGTGATATTTTGATACAAGCATACTTATGTGTAATGAACATTCATCACCTAAAACATTTCTTATTTCTTTGTGTTGGAAACATTCCAAATCCACTCCTCAGTTATTTTGAAATATCCAATAAGTTATTGTTAACTTTAGTTGCCCTATTGTGTTACCAAACCACTAGATTATATTCCTTCTATTTAACTGTATTCTTGTACCCATTAACCACTCCCTCTTTATCCCTCCTCCTCAATACCCTTCCTAGCTTTTCTTTACCTCCATGATTCAAATATTTTACCTTCCACATATGAGTGAGAACATACAATATTTATCTTTCTGTACTTGGCTTATACTTCTTCCAGTTCCATCCATATTGTTGCAAATGACAGAATTTCATTATTTTTTATAGATGAATTATATTTCATTGAGTGTATATACCATATTTTCTCTATCCATTTATCTGGTGATATACACATAGATTGATTCCATATCTTGGCAACTGTGAATAGTGCTGCAATAAACATGGGAGTGCAGATATCTCTTCAATGTACTGATTTCCCTTCTTTTGAATACATATCTAGAAGTGGGATTGTTGAATTATATGGTAGTTCTACTTTTAGTTTTTTGAGGAACCTTCACACTGTACTGTATGAAGTGACTACACATCATGGCCATACTAATTTACATTCCCACAAACAGTGTACAAGAGTTCCTCTTTCTCCACATCTTCACCAGCATCCATTATTATTTATTTTTCTGAAAACAAACAAACAAACAAAAAAAAACATTTTAACTGGGCTGAGATGAGATCTCATTGTGGCTTTGATGCACATTATTCTGATGATTAGTGATGTTGACCGTTTTTCGTATAGATATGGGCTGTTTGAATGTTGTCTTTGAGAAATGTCTATTCAGATTTTTGGCCTACTTTTAATCGGATTATTTGGTTTTTATTATTAATTTTTATTCCTTTTATATCCTGGTTCATAATCCCTTGTCAGTTGAATAGTTTATAAATATTTTCTCCCATTCTGTAGGTTGTCTCTTTATTTATTGTTTCTTTGTTGTGCGAAGTTTTTCCAGCTTGATGGGATCCCATTTGTTCATTTTTGCTTTGATTGCCTGTGCTTTTGAGGTGTTACTCAAGAAGTCTTTGCCCAGGCCAATGTCATGAAACATTTCCCCAAATTTTAATTTAGGAACTTCATAGTTTCAGGTCTTACATTTAAATCTTTAGCCTGTTTTGATTTGATTTTTGTATATGATGAGAGATAGATGCCTAGTTTCATTATTCTGCATATGAATATCCAGTTTTCCCAGCACTTTTTATTGAAGAGACTGTCTTTTCCTCAAAGTATGTTCTTGGTGCTTTTGTCAAAAATAAATTGGTAATCCTCTTCTTCAGGTTCTACCTCCTTTGTTCCTGATTCCTGGTAGCAGGCAGATCAACTGTACAGGAAAGTCTCCTTCACAAGTAACACAAGTATTTTACTTTTCCTTGTTATTATTTTTTCTGTTGTTGTTGTTGGGCTAAAATCAAGATGGCAGCAGGTCTGTCTTTCATTCTAGAAGCTCTAGAGGAAAAACAGTTCCCTTGTTTTTTCTAACGTATAGAGGCCTCCATAATCCTTGGTTCATGGTCCATTTCCATCTTTAAAGCCAGTTACATCAGGTTGAGTCTTTCTCACATTGCATCATTCTAACCTCCTCTTCTGACTTTCTCTCCCACTTTTCTAAGAGTTCTCGAGAAGTAATAATCATGGGATATACAGGAATTCGTTATAATAGTCATCATAGTTTTTCATCATGAAGATATTTAAAAATAATCTGAAATGAGTTATGATACCATTGTGGGACAATTTCTTTAAAGTTCATATGGAACCAAAACAGAGCCTGCTTTGGCAAGACAATCCTAAATCAAAGGAACAAAGCTGGAGGCATCACACTACCTGACTTCAAACTATACTACAAGGCTACAGCAGCCAAAACAGCATGGTACTGGTACCAAAACAGAGATATAGACAAATGGAATAGAACGTAGGCCTCAGAAATAACAACACACATCTACAACCATCTGATCTTTGAACAACCTGACAAAAACAAGAAATAGGAAAAGGATTCCCTATTTAATAAATGGTGCTGGGAAAACAGGCTAGCCATAAGTAGAAAGCTGAAACTGGATCCCTTCCTTACACCTTATACAAAAATTAATTCAAGATGGATTAAAGACTTAAATGTTACACCTAAAACCATAAAAACTCTAGAAGAAATCCTAGGCAATACCATTCAGGACATAGGCATGGGCAAGGACCTCATGACAAAAACACCAAAAGCAATGGCAACAAAAGCCAAAATAGATAAATTGGATCTAATTAAACTAATTCTGCACAGCAAAAGAAACTACCATCAGAGTGAACAGGCAACCTACAGAATGGGAGAAAATTTTTGCAATCTACCCATCTGACAAAGGGCTAATATCCAGAATCTACAAAGAACTTAAGCAAATTTACAAGAAAAAATCAAACAACCTCATCAAAAAGTGCTCAAAGGATATGAATAGACACTTTTCAAAAAAAGACATTTGCACAGCCAACAGACACATGAAAAAATGCTCATCATTGCTGGTCATCAGAGAAATGCAAATCAAAACCACAATGAGATACCATTTCACAGCAGTTAGAATGGCGATCATTAAAAAGTCAGGAAACAACAGGTGCTGGAGAGGATGTGGAGAAAGAGGAATGCGTTTACACTGTTAGTGGGAGTGTAAACTAGTTCAACCATTGTGGAAGACAGTGTGGCGATTCCTCAAGGATCTAGAATTAGAAATACCATATGACCCAGCCATCCCATTACTGGGTATATACCCAAAGGATTATAAATCAGGCTACTATAAAGACACATGTACGCATATGTTTATTGTGGCACTATTCACAATAGCAAAGACTTGGAACCAACCCAAATGCCCATCAGTGATAGACTGGATTAAGAAAATGTGGCACATATACACCACGGAATACTATGCAACCATAAAAAAGGATGAGTTCATGTCCTCTGTAGTGACATGGATGCAACTGGAAACCATCATTCTATGCAAACCATCACAAGGACAGAAAACCAAACACCTCATGTTCTCACTCATAGGTGGGAATTGAACAATGAGAACACTTGGACACAGGGCGGGGAACATCACACACTGGGGCCTGTCATGGGGTGGGGGAATTGGGCAGGGATAGCAGTAGGAGAAATGCCTAATGTAAATGACGAGTTAATGGGTGCAGCAAACCAACACGGCACATGTATACATATGTAACAAACCTGCACATTGTGCACATGCACCCTACAACTTAAAGTATAATAAACTATCACAAGAACAGAAAACCAAACACCGCATGTTCTCACTCATAGGTGGGAACTGAACAATGACATCACTTGGACTCGGGAAGGGGAACATCACACATCGGGGCCTATCATGGGGGGGAGGGGGGAGGGATTGCATTGGGAGTTATACCTGATATAAATGACGAATTGATGGGTGCTGACGAGTTGATGGGTGCAGCACACCAACATCCACAAGTATACATATGTAACAAACCTGCACGTTGTGCACATGTACCCTAGAACTTAAAGTATAATAATAAAAAAATAAATAAAAATAAAAAAAATAAAAATAAAACTATGCAAAAAAGTGATAAAAATTGCATATGCAATATGATACTAATTGTGTGTATATATGTATATATAAAGATATTCTATATCAAAAAAATGTAGATGTGTATATATACATATAGACCTAAGTTTTAACACTTTAAAATTTTCAAGTCATGTTTTTATTTCAATGTAATTTCTATTTTTCATATTTTGTATGAAAAGTCATTCCATATTTCAACTTTTATATAAATAATCACCTCTAATTTTAAATTTCTCTTATTTAAAATTTGTATTGCATTTAACTCTTTAATTCCATATAATTAAGTCAGTTTATTGTGCAATCAATGTGTACTTTTTCCACAAATTGACTAGACAGTCAATGTCCTCTGTAGTATATATTGAAAAATTCATTCTTTTTTCAATTAGTTAAAGTTCCACATTCATTAAATTCTAAATTATTTGCATTGCATATTTCATTAATCATTCATATATTTCTGGGCCAGTTCACCTGTCTTCACTTACTATAGGTATCTCCATAATAAAATAGAATATATATAAAAATGTAATATTTGTTATGGTGAGGGCTCACTGTATAGGTTTTTAAATTTGTTAAAAAGTTTTGTTAAAATTTATTCTCATCTTTTTTTTCCAGATGAACATCAGTGCCATGATCTAAGATTTGTTTCTATTTTATCTTTATGGTAAATTGTAATTTCATCAAAATAAAACTTTTTTGTTGTTTTGAAAAAATAAAATAATAAAATAATACAAAAATTTATCTGTGTTTTCTGATAATCCTACAATTAGCACTATAGTTTAATAATTAGACTAAAAGGTGATTAAAATGTGTTAATGTTGAGAGATGACGGAAAAATCTGTTTTCCACAGATTGGACACTTCTACATCTTCTTACCAAAACCATTTTGATACTTTTCTCTAGTTTTTCTTTCTGTCTGCCTATTTTATTCTGATAAACCTTTAAAATGTTATTCAGTAGCCCATTTTAAGTGTCAATGTTATACCATATTAAGTGCATGGATACAAACATGACTAAAGCACAAGCCTCTACCTTCACATTACTTACAGTCTTATGGGGAACATAGAGAAGTGAAGAAAATCGGGTACATATCACAGCAAAGTTCTGAATAAGATGTTATGGAAACTAAGAAGAGTAAAGTCCTGGAGCGATTCTTAATGTAGTCTTCAAGAAGAAATCTGGGTGAGATTAGTAGGACGTGTCCTAGGTAAAGAGGAAGAAAATAGCGTATTTCAGGCAGAGAGGCATTATTTGCAAAAGGACTGTGTTGTGAAAGTGCTGACCATCTAGGGTATGTTGAGAAGTTCAGTGAAGAAGAATAGTCAAAGTTGACATCTAGGTTTCTGGGTTAGGACAATGAGGTAGATGATGAGATCATTTACTGGCAATAGAAACAAAGTGGGAGGAGCAGTTCTGGAAATTTGAAGTTAAAGATAGAAGTTGACAAATGCAGTTTGGGATATGTTGAATGGAGTAGCCTGAGGGAAGTTTAAGTAGGAGATATCTCATAGTTTAAAAGGGAGATTTGGGTCAGAGATTAAATTTGTGATTTATTAGCATACGGGAATAGGACTACATAAGGAAGACAATGTAAAATGAAAAAAGTCAAGGCCTGTAATCTCAGCACTTTGGGAGGCTGAGGCAGGTGGATCACTTGAGGTCAGCAGTTCGAGATCAGCCCGGCCAACAAGGTGAAACCCCATCTCTACCAAAGAATACAGAAAATAGCTGGGCATTGTGGCATGTGCCTGTAATCCCAGGGAGGCTGAGGCAGGAGAATAGCTTGAGCCCAGGAGGCAGAGGTTGCAGTGAGGCCACATGGCACCACTGCACTCCAGCTTGGGCAATAGAGTGAGACTCCATCTCAAAAAAAAAAAAAAGGAAAAATAAGGACTGTTGAAGGAAGTAGAGATTCTCCCCCCAAAAAGACAGGGAAGCAGCAGCTACATAGCTAGGGGGAAAGGCAGGATAGTGTCTTAGAAACCAAAAGAATTTCAGTAAGAGGGAGAGGTCCATGTGACCACTGGATATTACATTGGTCATTACTGACTTTGGCAATGTCAATGAATCAATGGAGTGGATACAAAATTATAGTAAATTAAATAATAAATGATATGAGTGGACATTGAAACAATTAGGATAGGCAACTCTTTAAAGAAACTTGGGTATTATGCATAATCAAAGATTGTTGCAGTAATTAGTGTGGGCATCAGATCAAGGGGAGTCATGTTCTTCTTTTTTTTTTAAGATAGAGAGTTAAGTATATTTCAGTGCTGTTGGGAAGATATAGTAGGGAGGGAAAGGACAAAGATTCAGGAGAAAGAGCAGGCATACTTGGGGTGGGGGACTTGATGAAGTAATGGCAGTCTGAGACGTCAGGAAACAATAGGATCAAGAGTATATGTGGAAGTATTAGCCTTATATTAGAGTAGATCACCTTTTCTATTGTTACAGAAAAAGGAATGGAGACTGAGTGCTGAGCAGGGATGTTTATAGGTGGCAGGGCAGAACATTTGAAGTGTTCTCTTATGATGGTTTTTAATTTTTCCACATAATAAGAGGTGAAATTATCTGAAGGGACTGTGGGGCAGAGGGGTAGTAGTGGTAGGAGAGTAGAGAAGGTTTGAAAGAGCTGTTATTAAGAGAGAACAATAGGAAGATTACTGGGTGGCATTGGAAGCAAGTTGAGATTAAAGACCAAGAACTTGTAATAGACTAATTTGTAATTTTCTCCAACAACATTCAGGAGCTCAGCATAGTAGGGCCAGAGAGGTGGACATTTGGATTGACACATGGTTTGAATTTTATCATGTGGATGCTACATAAGGACAATGAATAAGAAAGGTGAGGAAATGGTCAAAAGAATAATTGAAATATTTGATAGTGGGATTTACGCTGAATAGAGATGTTAAGACAGGAACAGTCTATTCCATTTTTCCCCTGATTGGGTTTCCAAAGAAAAATGGCCAATATGCAAGTATCTAGGATGACAGAGCAAGTGGTAGAGCAAAAGCATGAGATCTAGACTTGGTAAATTCTGGAGCCATAATGCAAAGTGCCGGTAGTAGCTTTGTATTTTGGGCCAGCTCTAACTTGAACAGGTGTGTCCAGTTGACTCAGAGGCATAAGAACAGTGAGAAAGAGAGAATTTGGTAGAACTTGTGCTGACTTGATGTAACAAGTGAAGAAAAGAGATAAATCATAGATGGGAGAATGTTACAAGTGATGAAGGTGACAGGGAAAAGATATTTACATGGAGAATACGGTGAGTTCTATTTTGGACTTGACTAATCTATACTAATAATTAATAATCAAGTAAACATATTCAGCAGGAATTATGAGGCTGGAGGTAGTCTGAAGATTTAGCTTTGAGGAGAGAGGTCATTTCTCTTACTGTCTCCTGTCTCCAAAGAAAAGGAGGAAGTAAAAACTGAAAAATAACAGACTGATCAGCACCACTGGTCAGGCCTGTGGGTTAAAGATTAACCCCCACCCTAACCGCTGTGCTATCTATAGATCACAGACAATGGTATGGAGAAATACTTGCCTTGCTCACCACCCTCACCTAGTCACGTACTCCATGCTTGCTCAATCTATCACGGCCCTTTCACGCGGAACCCTTAGAGTTGTAAGCCCTTAAAAGGGCCAGGAACTCTTTCTTCGGGGAGCTTGGTTCTCGAGACGCAAGTCTGCTGATGCTCCTGGCCAAATAAAGCCACTTCCTTCTTTAACCTGGTGTCTGAGGGGTTTTGTCTGTGGCTCGTCCTGCTACATTTCAGCTGTCATCAACACAGATGTCATAGAAGTCATTAAAATGAATGAAATTTCTAGAGTAAAGAATGAAAAAAGAGCAGGAGCATTGGAAAATCAGTCCACAAAAAGGTGCAGAAGGAAGAGTAACCAGTGAAGTTAATAAAGAATAAGTATATGGGGAGAAAGGGAAAGAATAAAGATAGATAGTGGTATGGAGGTCAATGAAAAAAAAATTCAAGGTGGAGGTGATGGGCAACAACATGCTGTGAAGAGAGAATGTGGATTTCTTAACAAGAAGGTCATCGGTAAACTGTGAGAAAGCAGTTGCCCTAGTGAGGTGGAGCAGAAATAAAACTGAAGTGGTATCTAGAGAGAGAGGTTATATAGAAAGAGGAGTAAGCTCGTGTAGACTATTTGAGAAGTTTGACCATGAAATGAAAACAAAATAAGGTGATAGCTAGAGGGAGTAGTAAGATTAAATAATGGTTGTTTTTCAGGTTTGGAAAGACCTATGCCTCTAGGAAGTTGCTAAAGATTCAAATATTTGATTATTATTACATACATGCTCTGGCTGTAAACTTTTCTAGTTATTCACCAAATCCATCAAGTCATCAACCAATGTACAGAGCCAATAAAGACCTTTAGTCAATTGTGCATTGTACATTGGCGTTAGGATACTAATGCTACATCCATGTCAGCTCATGTTTAATCATTTATAATTTACCCTCACAATGTTTTTCTTTAATTTTATTTTTTGGGAATAGGTTCCCAAGAGTTTATATGGCAGTATAAATGATTTTATTATAAACACACAGGCTACTTTGGGGACTTGAAATAGTAAAGATATTTAATGCTTTTAACTAACAGTTCTAAACCTCAGTACTTAAATTCATTTTTTCAAACACTTATTTCTGAATGTGGACATGCAAAAGTCTTCATCAATTTTCATAAACGCAATTCATTTAGAAGTAGTTCAGCTATGTAAATATACTTTGGCAATTAGTAGAGAATCTATATTATTTTGTTTTATTGTTGGGGCAGAGTAGAAGAGCAGCAAGGAAAGGAATGAGTAGCCACTTTTATTGGAAATTAGTTTGTTTTTGTACCTCATTCTTCATTATGCTCTCCCTTTACCACAGTGCTGAGTAGTGATTAAGGGCGCAGCCTTAGAACTCAAACAGATTTCAATTCCACTTTGAGCTATGCCACTAATTAGTTGTGGGCAATTCACATTTTTGAACTTCAGTTTTCTTATCTGCAAAATGGGGATAATGATACCTATTTTATAGAATTTTCATGATTTAATTAGGTAACTTATATGAAGAATCTAGCATATTACCTAGACTAGATTTTTTCCTTTTCTTCCTGCATTTTATTTTTCTTCAAAATTAACCACTCTCATCTATAAAATTGGATGCTATTTTTATTGTTTTGATTCATATCAGTCACAATGCTTATAGTCAACTATTAACTCAGTCAAGGGTGACTAACAATCGTGAGTTTGGAGTCTTGATAATTGATTCTAACAGCTAATGTGAAGAAATGTTTTCAAAGAGTACCTTTAAAAAATGAGAAAATAGGACATCATTATACAGTAGTAATGATTACTTACCTCTAATAGGAAGGACACTATTCTTCTATTATGTTAAATTACATTACAAAATTGAAGAGAGTTGAAAAAGGAAAGAGATAGGGATACATTATTTTAATGGAGAAAAATGTTCTGTCACATATCCATTCCTTAAAACAAATACCTGCTGTTTCAGAAATATGCCTTGCAATTCCTCTCATCACTAAATGTTCCTTAAAAAGGATAAAAACTGTTTTTCAACCTAGCTATTTGGGGGCATTTAAATAAAAATAGAAATGGTGCAAATATATTAGAGTCATTCATTTTAAAAATATTTGAATGAAATTATTTAATATATGATTGATTATAGCACACCTCCAATTCAATGACAAATGCATTGAATACTTTTTGGAATTAAGTATAAATTAGAAATGAATAAAATAAAAATTAAATGTCAGGCTTCAGCTGTCCTCTGTCCCACACAAATCCAAGTGCTTAAGATTCCAAATTAACTTTGCTTACATCTATACTATGGAAATTAAAATTCCAAGTATCTTCTCAACACTTAAATACTTTAATCTCCACAAACCCTAAATAATTTGATATAATCTATTTTTTAAATTTTATCACAAACTTACATGGATATAATAATATACTAGTTTATTATGACTTAATATGTATTGAATGCTGTAAATTGGGTTCATAGTCCAAGTTAATTACTCATGTTGATATTTGTAGCATCTAAATGCTATATGATTAGGCACAATCTAATTATCGATAGAGGGGACATAAACAATTGGCTGGTGGCCCAGAACATCTGGGCTGAGATGCAAGGGTATATTTATGCCGATAACTGCCCAGGGATAGAGACAGTTACAAGATGGAAATACCAGGAATTTAAGTAAGAAAGTATAAGTGAACATCCCAGGAGAAAATAGAGGAAGAGGGAATAAGTTGGCCTATTTTCCCTTCTGTGCCTGAGGGATATGTAAGGCATACACTTTGTAAGGGGTGAAGTCTCATTCACCCTTTCTTTTGCGTTTTCTTCCTCTCGTGTATTACAGACAGCATAAAGCTATCTCTGAACCCCCAGAGAGCAAGAGTTAACGTGATATCTCCTATTTTGGGAACTTGTTTCCCCATTCTGTCCCCTCCCCTTCCTCATGTACTGAGTTGCCTTGTTTCCCAGCTTTACCACTGTTCCGGCTGGAGTCACATTTTTTCTTTCCAGGTTGTACTCCGGGGGAAAACGCTTACAGATAGTAACTATTTTGAGGTGCAATAAGTTCTAGAAGAACACATTGTAGAGCATCTGGCTGTAGGGCTGACTCCAATTTAAGCCTGTGCTGTTGCATCCCATTCTTTGAACATTAGCAAAGACCTGGGAATCAGGTAAGAGCATCAATAAACAAGACTTTGGGTTTTATTAGGCAGTGAACAAGGGGCAGGAATGTTGAATGTCTTAGTGTCATGACTGTATGCAGACTCATCAAATAGGTATATCATGTTTGAGACTTTCTTTAAGGAATGCATACTCAAAGAATTCTGCTTTTGTCAGTATAGGGGTTAGGAGAAGTGAGATAAGATTGGGATGCTAAACAAGTTTGACAAGTTGAAACGGGTAAAAATAATCAAGACAAAGTCAATTAAAAGTAAGCCCACTGAGGGAGGAATACCAGATTTCAGAGGAATACAAGATGGTCCTGGATTCATTATATATAATTATAGCAAATAACTGCATTAGGCCTGTGGGAGTCATAGGTTAAATAAATAAAAAAAAGCCAGTAATGGAATGCCCTATGGTTGTAAATGTGAACATTATCTTTTATATAGATATATTAATAGCATGAAGGAGCTGAGATGTAATCTTGGTATATTCTGTGTTAGGTTTTGTTCATGTCTTCCAAGTGGAATAATGTATTCAGTTTCAGTATCTATGGTCCAATTGAGACGTAGAGTATTTATTTATCTTTTTACTTTAATAATTTCAACTTTTATTTTAGATTCAGGGGGCATTTAGAGAAGGACCAAGGTAAGCTAGCCAAAGTGATTCCTTTGAAAGTTTTAGAAAATTTCCCTTGTAAAAGAAACCTAGGAGAACTGAAGGATTAGCTTAACCACAAGTCTTCAAATAGTTGGAAAGGTATTAGGGGTAGAAGGGATGGATCAGACAGCTGTTCAACATTTCCACCCAAGTCAGACTAGATGAGATAAGCTTTAATTATAGTGAGGCAAGTCAGAAGTTTATTTTTTATGTAACATTTCTCCTCACTCTATAATACTAAAAAAGTAGATGTATTTAAAAGTAAAGATAGGTTTAAAATTTTCCCCTTTGAGATTTCCCTGAATAATGTAAATAGCTAACTTTATGAAATGACTTTAGTACAGATTGGCCACATATATGGCTAAGTGGGTCTATTTGAATTTTGCAAAACCTTGTGAGTAATAGAAGGTTGTGAAATAGGGTTCATTCACCAGTTCAAAGGGGAAAATTGGACTCCTAAACATTCATTTTGTTTCTCATAATTTCGATATCATTTGCCCTCAGGAATGTTTTTAAACCGTTTCATAGATGTTAAGATTTCCGAGACCCTCTTTTACGTTTGACATTATTTAACACCAACCTTTTTTCCAGTTTTCAGTATGCCTATACATTTGTCATTTGTTTATCCTGACTTTCTAGGCTGTGTTCTAGCAAAATAGAAATGATATATGTGAAAATATTTCTAGTTAATCATCGCATTTCAGATTTATTAGATTATTCTAGTTCTTGCTAAGTTTTCTACCTCTAGAGTCTTTCTTCATGTCCAAAGCAGATGTTTGTGAAAATTGACTCAAATAAAGTGAACTGCTAAGCTTCTCTCAGGTCATTTTTTATTCTGTACTAACATAAATGTTGACAACATAAACTTACTTTAAGAAGTAAAATGAGAAATTGAAGAAAAGGTATAATTTTGAATGTGCTACTAACTCTGAGTATATATGATTGAGCACTGTGGTAGGCATGCCAAAGGGATGTTTATTTTTCTTTCTTCCAATTTCACCATGGTTATATTTCAAAAACTGAGACTGGTTAACTAAACAACTAGTGACTTCAGGCAATTAGCTACTTGTTTGGGCTTGAAGATACTCAGCACTCATTTTTGACTATTTCTTTTCACTGAAATTTTCAGTGGAAATTTCTCTCAGTTAATTACTTCATGCAAAGTAAACTGGAGAATTAGAGTAATTATCCACCTGATTTAACAAAAAGGTGACTTCTTTGGCCTCAATTATAGCACCTGGATATTTTAAGCAAAATTCAAGTTTTGCTTGAAACTAGGAAAATATTGGTGTTAAACATTTACAAATGTAACATTTGTTCAGAAAACTGCCTAAATCCTCAACTTCTATGTTGTCTGAACATTAACAGCCATAGTGCTATTTAATGAAAAACATAGTATACTGTAGATTTTTGAAAAAAAAAAAAAGGCATTGTTTGAAGATGATTGGCAATACTAAACTATCCTTGTGAAAGCAAGCTTATTAGGAAAGGGGAAAAGGTGACAGAAATTCTAAGCTGGTTTTTGTAGTTACTGATGTAAAATGGTACCAAAAATGTGTAATAAGGAAAAAAAAAGGACTCTAAAGTTAACATTTGAAATGTCAGCAAGTCAAATAATACAGAGCATATGAAAAAGTAGCTACAAACAGTGGTGGCTGAGTAATTAGAGGGGATTTTCTCAAGTACAGACATGCATCTTTACTCCAACATCAGTGTATATTCCTTTGGGTATACACCCAAGAATGGAATTGCTGGATCAAATGGTATTTCTGTTTTTAGGTCTTTGAGGAATTGCCACACTGTCTTCCATAATGGCTGAACTAGTTTACATTCCCACCAACATTGTACACATGCTCCTTTTTCTCCTCAATCTCTTCATTATTTGTTATTTTTTGACTTTTTAGTAATAGCCACTCTGTTGTGAGATCGTATCTCATTGTGGTTTTGATTTGCATTATTCTAATGATCAATGGATTAAAAACATAAATGTAAAATCCAAAACTATAAAAACCCTGGAAGACAACCTAGGCGATACCATTCTGAACATAGGAATAGGCAAATGTTTCATGACAATGATACCAAAAGCAATTGAAACAAAAGCAAAAATTGACAAATGAAATCCAAGCAAACCAAAGAGCTTCTGCACAAGAGAAACTATCAACAGAGTGAACAGACAACTTACAGAGTGGGAGAAAATATTTGCAAACTATCCATCTGACAAAGGTCTAATATCCAGCATCTATAAGGAGCTTCGACAAATAAAGAAACAACAACAACAAACAACCCCATTAAAAAGTGAGCAAAGAACATGAACAGACACTTTTTAAAAGAAGATATACATGTGGCCAACAATCATATATGTGAAAAGCTCAGCATCATTGATTATTAGAGAAATGAAATGTGTCAATACTCGATATTTTAAGACATCATCTCCAAGAAGAGTGCTGTAGTGACACACATTTAATAAAATTTACACCTGTTGGACTAGCACAGCACCCCCGAGTAGGGCAGTAGGGGCTAACGAGTATCAATTATGCAGGAAAGGCTCAGGTGAACAGAGCAGAATCAAAATGAAGCTCTTAAGGATTCTTATACTCATGCACACTGAGGACATTGTGAAAGAAAGATCTCATAAACAATGGGGCTAAAACAAGGCTGTTAGCAGCTAATCTGTTGTTACACCGAATAACTATAGATATAACAGGGGCTTGCATCAGGATGGTTACTTGGATCTTTCCTGGTGGAGTTGGCACTAGGATAGTCAAGAAAGAGAATAATTTAAATGAATAATCAAAAGTAGTAGGCTTGATTAAGTCTGATAGAGATTATGTCTGGAGGGAACAGATAGTAAATAAATTCCCATGGCAATATGGTTTTCTCAGGAGAAATGGGCTGGAAGTGAAAGTAAAGGGATAGAAGGTGGGGTTTGGCAGAAGTATCTTTGCTTGACTGAGGTTTTTGCAAAAAGAGCAGATGATTCTGGACCAAAAGTTGCAATAAGGGTATTTCCCAAATAGAAGAGTTATGCTGAAAGAACTTCGTAGCCAAATGTTGCTGGTAACAGGATGGCTAAGATCCTTTCCTTTATACACTATGCACCAAGTGACCTGTTCTGGCTATAAAGAGTCCCAGCATTTGGGGACAAGAGTCCATGCCTTCCTTAGTCCAGTAGTTCCTGCCTTGACCCTACCCTTAAATATGATATAGTGAAAAAAGATTCTGAAAATTCTAACAGGAACTGGACAGGAGTCAAAGCAGGTGGAAGTTGTCACTTTGTTATCCTTTTGAGTCAAGTCAAACTCCTTGCAGGATCACATCTGAGCATGACACTAACAATTCAGGCTCAATGGGGAAAAGTACTGACAATGTAAACTGAGTTTTATATTCTTATATTTTAATCATAATTTTGTTTCTACAAATTATACCTTTTCATTTTATTTAGTTAGCTCCAGAGCAGACTAAAGAATGAAATAATCATAAATACGTTAGCTATAAGCAAATTCTTCCTCCCAATGACTGAAAAAAAAAAAAAAAAAAAAAAAACGTGCCAGCGCACGCATCAGTGATAATACACAGTTCATTTATATAAGACTTATAAAGTCAGCTTAAGTAAATGTTTTCTGGCAGCTTGATTTTTATCTCTGAAAACAAGGTGGAATTATTTATCATGATGAATTAATATTTCTAAATCAGAATCTTTATTCAAGTAAGTGGGACACACTATATACAATGGATCTAACTCTCATCTGTTCATTAGGTGTGTAAATCAAAATGCAGATTATTTTCGAAGTACAAGTAGAAAAGTAAAATTGTTTTTAAAATTGCAAGCATATTAGCATCTATGCTAGATGAAAATAATCTAATCTAAACAGAGCCCTGTGCTCCCGATAAAGGTTTGAGTGTTGCTTCTGATTAAGGTGAGATCAACAGTGCATTGTTACCTTTCCATAGTACACACGCAATAAATGGGTGCTATTAATCAAGCCTGAGTAGATAGATAGTCATATCAGAGTAAGACAGTTAGGAGTGATGGGTATCGTTATTTGAGAAGTTAACAGAGATACAAGGATTGAATGAATAAATTCTAATGACTCCATACGATATGTTCCAAATAATTCCTTAGCATTTTTATTAAACATACTCAGCTGTTCTAGCACCACATGTTTATATGATATTCTATTGTAAGGGAAATGACAATCAGCACATATGATTATCACTGTTTATGTAAGAATGTGAACTTAGTCAAAAGCACCATGGACCATATGCCATGAGAGGTGAGTAGCTGGAGTTTAACATTCTCAGTAAAGTGAGATGGCCACTTTGGAACAAACTTAGCTGCATATAATAAAAGACTAGAAGGCAGGTAACACTGTCCAGAGGGCATAGTGGTAACTAGTAGGTGGTAATCCAAGTAGTATTAGGGAGGTAGTAGGTGAGTGTCCCCCGAAACCGAGGGTAGACTAAAAGTAGAAGGGCTGGGAGACAGGAGATCAGGGATGATATAAGGCATGAGTGAGAAGGGGACAAAGGGATGGGGGCTGGGCCTAGTATGAAGGGAATGAAGGTGTTAAGGAGAGAGTGCAAAGGAGGGAGAAGGGCAGTTTTAATGAGGGGGCAAGAATGAGATAAGAGAGTCAATAGGGAGTGCAAAGGGGCTAATGGAGTCTGAATCCAGAGTCGGGAGAGAAGAAAGTGGGAAGGCAGAAGTGGGAGGGAATTTGGAAAAGAATAAAAGGAGGTTGAAGGAGGTGGGATGTTGTGAAGGCAACCAGCTGGATATTACAATTAGATGTACTCCAAATAAAAGGAATGGATAGCATCTGTGGATAATTTAACTTCTATTAATTTAAGTTATTTATTTAATGCCCATTTCTTTGCTCCAGTGAATATAAACAATGTGGTGCCTCAAATTGTTTTTGGGTATAGGCGGGGTAAATAAATTATAAATGTAAAAATATATTAATAAATAATTCTCTTTCACTATTAATTTACTTTCCCCCCAAAAGAAGATGTATAATTAAGATTAAGCAACAGGATAACTTGCAATGGCATAAAGCCACCTGGTTGGTAGGGGTGTTCGTTACTGAACAGACTGGTATTATGGCTATCTTTTCTCTTTGAAGAAGTTTAAAATGTTGCTCTTTTTCTGAAACATGTTCATCTGCAAATTGTGATAATGTGAAAATGTAATAATGTAGTAATCAGAAACTCAGTAGCATAGACCCAAGTGATCATAAGGAACTCAAAATAGCAGCATTTGAGAAGCAGTATAACCTTTTACTTTAAGCAAGTGTTCTCAACATTAGTATTTGTTGTATCTGCACATATGTTCATTTCTATGATAATGAACATGAATATTACATTTTAAATATATTACATTTCCCAAATATATGTTTTTATCACATATATTTTAAACACATTCCAAATAAAAGGAATCTAAGAGCACTCAAATAATGATTTCCACTCCTCTTGTATATGTTAACCGAATGTGAGTAAAATGTATTTAAGAAATGTAAGTCACTTTTCTGCCATTTACTAAAGCAATCTAAGGTATGTTGTGGCCACCTCCAAATAACACATATAGATATTAAAATTTTCAAATTTGCATGTGCTTCTTTCTGAGAGTATTGATCAAAATCTGTTTAGGTGGAGCAATTGACCTTAGGGTATAGCGTATCAAGACAATCACTCTGGACTCCCCATTTTCACAAGCTCTGCAGTATTGCAGGGAATATGTTGCATAGATACTCTAGAATGAGACAGTACTAAGTATTTTCAAGGGAGGAAAAATCAGGTGAAATTATAGGCTATTGGTAAACAAGATATGAGATACTCTTCTATAATTGGCACATAAACTCTCCCACCCATAACAAAGGGAACCAGGGCTGGTTTGGTCACAAAGTTTCCTCACCTTTAAATACTCTCCTTGAACCTCAAAATGTCCTTTTGCAAAATCTACTATTTGTACTTCTCTACCTTCAAGCCTTTTACCATTACCCTTCACTTTTGTTCATAATTTGTGCATTTATGTGTGTTTTTCCATACTTTTTGCTTGTTTGATGTCCTATTTTATAAGTGAGGTTTACTGAAGAATATTTTTGTAGAATAAAACACACTTTTAGGATACAGTTATATGTTTTGATAAACACATACAATCATGTAACCACAACCACAGAACATTTGTATCAACCCCAAAACATGTGGCCCTTTGAACAAAACCCTTGCCTTTTATCTGCAACCCTTGACAACCACTAATCTGTTTTCTGGCCCTACAGTTCACATTTTTCTAAGATGTTATACAAATGATGTCGTAGAATATGAAGCTTTTCAAGGCCATCTTTTGCACTTGAAATAATGTAATTGCAATTCATCCAATTTGTTGCAGGTACCAGTATTTTATTCTTTTTTATTGCTGAGTAGTATTCCTTTGAATGGATGTACCACATTTTGTTTATCTATTCTATAGTTGAAGGATATTTTGGTGTTTTCCAGTTTTCAGAAATTATTATTGAAGTTGCTATAAACATTCACACAAAATTTATGGTGTGAATGTACATTTTCATCTCCTTGGCTAATATTTGTGATTGGTATGCAAGGTTATATAAATGTATGTTTAACTTTGTAGGAAACTTCTGAACTGTTTTCCGAAGTGCCTGCACCATTTTGCATTCCCACCAGAAAGTTAAGGGAGTTCCAGTTGATATTGATTTTCTTCAATACTTAATATTTTCAGTTTTTTTTTCCCTAGTTGTTTGCCTTTTAGTCATTCTAACAGGTGTACAGTGATATCCTATTGTGGTTTTAATGTGGATTTCTTAATAGCTAATGGTGTTTAACATTTTTTCACATGGTTTGCTCCCATTGGTACATCTTCTTTGGTGGAGTGTTTGTCAAATCATTTATACATTTTACAAGTTGTTTTTATCATAATTATTGAATTTTTAGTTTCTTTTCTTTTCTTTCTTCCTTTTTTTTTTTTTTTTTTTTTTTTTTTGGAGTTTTTCACTTTTGCCCAGCCTGGAGTGCAATGGCACGATCTCTGCTCACTGCAAGCTCCGCTTCCTGGGTTCACGCCATTCTCCTGCCTCAGCCTCCCGAGTAGCTGGGACTACAGGCTCCCGCCACCAACCCTGGCTAATTTTTTGTACTTTTAGTAGAGTAGGGTTTCACTGTGTTAGCCAAGATGGTCTCGATCTCCTGACCTTGTGATCCACCTGCCTTGGCCTCCCAAAGTGCTGAGATTACAGATGTGAGCCACGGCGTCCGGCCGAATTTTGAGTTTCGTATGTATTCTGAATACAATATCCTTTTTAGATATAAGATTTGAATTTTTTTTCTTTCTATGGCCTGTCTTATCATTCTCTTAATGATGTTTTGTAAGAGAACGTATTATGAATTTTGATGAAGCCCAGTTTTTGCTTGTATGAATCATGCCTTTAGGGTCAAATCTAAGAAACCTTTGTCCATCCAAGGAACACAAAAATTTTCTTCTTATTTACATTATTTTTTTCTAGAAATGTTATAGATTTTAGGTTTTGTACTTATGTTTATAATCCATTTTGAGTTTTTCTTTGTATGTATCGCAAGCAATGGATCAAACTTCATTTTCTTCCACATGGATATCCAAATTTTTCCAGCACCATTTGTTGAAAAATCTATTCTTTCTCCACTGAATTACCTTTCCAATTCTGTAAAATCTCAGTTGGCCATTTACATTTGGGCCTATTTCTGAGTATATTATAATCCATTGACCTATTTGTCTTTCTTTTAATTTTTAAATTTTATTTTTTAAATACATTATATAAATTTAAGGAGTACAAGGGCAGTTTTGTTACATGGATGGATTGTGTAGTGGTCTGGGGTTATAGCATATCCACTGCCCAAATAATGTACATTGTAGCCATTAAGTAATTTCTCATCCATCACCTTCATCTCACCCTGCCACTCTAAGGAGTATCCTGTGTCTATCATTCCACACTGTATGTCCATGCATACCCATTATTTAGCCCCCACTTATAAGTGAGAACATGTGGCACTTGACATTCTGTTTTTGAATTATTTCACTTAAGATAATGGCCTCCAGTTCCATCCATGTTCCTGCAAAAGATATGATGTCATTTTTCTTATGACTGAATAGTATTCCATTGTGCATATATGCCACATTTTCTTTATCCGGTCACCTGTTGATGGACACTCAGGTTGATTACATATCTTTGCTTTTGTAAATATTGCTGTGATGAACATAAGAGCGCAAGTATCTTTTTTATATTATGATTTGTTTTCCTTTGGGTAGATAACCAGTAGTAGTGAGAGCTGGATCAAATGGTAGTTCTATTTTTAGTTCTTCAAGAAATATTCACTGTTTTATACAGAGGTCTTACTAATTTACACTGCCACCAACAGTTGATAAGTGTTTCCCTTTCTGCATATCCTTACCAACAACTGTTAGGTTTTTTTGGTATTTGTTTGTTTGTTTACTTTTTGTAATAGCCATTTTGACTGGTGCCAGATGATATCTCACTGGGGTTGCAAGTATTTTCTCTCATTCTGCAGGCTGTCTATATACTCTGTTGACTATTTATTTTAATGGGTGGAAGCTTTATAGTTTAAGTTCCACTTGCCTATATTTGTACTTGTTGCCTGTGCTTATGAGGTATAGTCATGAATTCCTTGGCTACAACAATATCCAGAGTTTTCTCTAAGTTTTTGTCTAGTATTTTAACAGTTTCAGTTCTTACATTTAAGTCTTTTTTTTTTTCTTCAACTTTTATTTTAAGTTCAGGGTACATGTGCACAATGTGCAGGTTTGTTGCATGGTAAATATGTGCCATGGTGGTTTGTTGCACAGATCATCCCATAACCTAGGTATTAAACTCAGCATCCATAAGCTATTCTTCCTGATGCTCTCCCTCCCACCAGTGACCCCCTCCAACAGGTCACAGTGTCTCTTGTTCCATCCCATGTGTCCATGTGTTCTCATTACTCGGCTCCAATTTATAGGTGAGAAAATGCAATGTTTGGTTTCCTGTTCCTGTGTTAGTTTGCTGAGGATAATGGCTTCCAACTCCATCCATGGCCCTGCAAAGGACATATTCTCATTTCTTTTTATGACTGTATAGTATTCCAAGCACTAGGGATAACTACTTTGAGGTTTCTTAAAAATCTATATATAGAGAGATGTCATACAATTTGGCAATTGCACTGCTGTGTATACACCCCAAATAAAGGAAATTAGTATGTTGAATAGATAACTGCACTCCCATATTTGTTGCAGCACTGTTCACAATAGCTAAGATTTGGAAGCCGCCTAAGTGTCCATTAACAGATGAATAAATAAAGAAAATGTGGTACTTATACATAATGGAGTACTCTTCAGCTATAAAAAGAATGAGATGCTGTTATTTGCAACAACACGGATGGAACTGGAGATGATTATATTAAGTGAAATAAGCCAGGCACAAAAAAAGCAACATTGCATGTTCTTAGTTAATTGTGGGATCAAAAAATCAAAACAATTGAACTCGTGGACATAGAGAGCAGAAAGATGGTTATCATAGGCTGAGAATGGTAGTGAGGAGCCAGGGATGAGTTGGGGATGATTAATGGGTACAAAAAGATAGTTAGAGAGCATGAACAAGACCTTCTACTTGATACCACAATAAGGTGATTATAGTCAATAACAATTGCACATTTAAAAATAATTAAAAGTGTAACTGGAGTCTTTGTAACATTAAGAATAAATGCTTAAGGGGATGGATAGTCCATTCTCCATTATGTGATTATTTCATATTTCATGCATGTAATAAAACATGTCATGTATCCCATAAATATATACACCTACTATATATGCACAAAAGGTAAAAATAAAAAAGAAATTAAACAAGTAAAGTGATCCCAAAGAAACAATCAAATGATGCACCTATTGGAACTATAAAAGCAAGAACAAACCAAACCCCAAATTAGTAGAAGGAAAGATATAACAAATATTTGAGGACAACTAAGATAAACAAAGATTTTTAAAAATACAAAGGATCAATGACATAAAAAGATGGTTTCAAGAAAAGATAAACAAATGGATAAGCCACTAGCTAGATTAAACAAAAAGAAGAAGGGAGAAGATAGCCCCAAATAAAATCAATGTTGAAAAGGGAAACATTACAATTGATACACAGACATACAAAGGATTATTAGAAACTATTATGACAACTATATGCTAAGAAATTGGTAAGCCTAGAGGAAATGGATAATTTCCTAGGCACATACAAACTTATCAAGATTTAATGAGGAAGAAATAGAAAAACTTGAACAGACCAATAAAGAGTAGTAAGATTGAATCAGTGATAGAAAGTCTAGTGACAAAGGAAAGCCCAGATCTGGTTGGCTTTACTGATGAATTTTATGAAACCTATAAAGAATAACTAACTCAAATTTTTCTAAAACTATTCCAAAAAATTAAAGAGGAGGAAATTCTTCTAAACTCATACTATGAGGCCACCATTATTCTGATATCAAAACCAGCCAATGATACAATGTTAATAATTATAATAAAACACGCTACAGGTCAATATCCCTGATAAACATAGATACGAAAATCATCAACAAAATACCAGCAAACTGAATCCAAGAACACATGAAAAAAATAATACACCATTATAAAGTGGGATTTATCTCAGGGATTCAAGGATTTTTCAACATATGTAAATTTATAAAAAGATACATCACATTAGCTGAATAAAGAGCATAAACTATATGATCATCTGCATTTTAGATGGAGAAAATGTATTTAACAAAATTCAAATATTAATTCATGATAAAACTGTCCAACAAATTAGACATAGAAGGAACATAACATAACAAAGGTCCTATATGACAAACCCACAGCTAACATTATACTGAATGTGGAAGAGATGAAAGCCTTTTCTCCAAGAGATGTAACAAAACGAGGATGCCCACTTTTACCAGTCTTATTTAACAGAATATTATAAGTCCTAGACAGAGCATTCAGGCAAGAGAAAGAAAGAAGGGGCATCCAAATTGGAAATGAGGAAGTCGAATTGTCTCTATTTGTAGTTGATATGATCATATATATAGAAAAGCCTAAAGGCTGGCTGGGAGCGGTGGCTCCCACCTGTAATCCTAGCACTTTGGGAGGCCAAGGCGGTCGATCACCTGAGGTCGGGGATTTGAGACCAGCCTGGCCAACATGGCGAAACCTTGTCTCTACTAAAAATACAAAAATTAGCCAGGCATGGTGGTGCATGCCTGTAATCTCAGCTACTCGGGAGGCTGAGGCAGGAGACTTGAGTGAACTTGGGAGGCAGAGGTTGCAATGAGGCAAGATCATGCCACTGGACTCCAGCTTGGGAGACAGAGTGAGACTCTGTCTCAATTGGGAAGGGGGGACGCCTAAAGGCTTCATCAATAAAGTCTTAGAAATGATTAAAATTTCAGTAAAGTTGCAGAATACAAAATCAATATTAAGAAATCAGTAGCATTTCTATGCACCAATTGTGAACTATCTGAAAAAGAAATCAAGAAAGCAATTCCATTTATAATATCTACAAAAAAAAAAAAAAGACCTAGCAATAAATTTAACAAGGAGGAGAAGGAGCTGTACAACAAAAGCTAGAAAATACTGATAAAAGAAACTGAAGAGGACACAAACAAATGAAAATACATCTCACGTTTACAAATTGCAAGAATTAATATTATTAAAATGACCATACTATCCAAAGCAAGCTACAGATTGAATGTAATCCTTATCAAAATACCAATGATATTATTCACAGAAATAGAAAATAAAAATAATTCTAAAATGTATATGGAACCACTAAAGACCCCAAAAAGCCAAAGCAATACTCAACAAGAACAAAGCTGGAGGCATCACAAAACCTGACTTCAAAGTATGCTGCAAAGCTATAGTAACCCAAACAGCATGTTATTGCTATAAAAACAAACAGTAGACCAATGGAACAGATCAGCAAGTGGAGAAATAAATTAATGTTTTTAAAATCAACTGATTTTTGACAAAGGTGCCAAGATCATTCATTTAAAAAAGGACACTGTCTTCAAAAGAGGGTGCTGGAAATACTGTATATCCATAATCCATATACAGAAGAATGAAACTAGATCCTTATATCTCACCACATACAAAATTCAACTCAAAATGTATTAGAGACTTAAAAATAAGGCCAAAAACTATACAGCTACTAGAAAAAAATATAGAGGAAACACTTCATGACCTTGGTCAAGGCAAAGATTTTTATGGCAAATCTTCAATAACACAGACAACAAAAACAAAAATAAAAAACAGGACTATAAAGCCTCTGCAAAGCAAAGGAAACAATTAACAGAGTGAAGAAACAAACTTTAGAACGAGATCAAATATTTTCAAGGTATTTATCCAACAATGAATGAATATTTGCACTGTATAAGGAACTCAACAGCAAACCGAGAAACAGTCCCACTTAAAAATGGGCAAAGCATCTGAACAGACATTTCGCAAGAGAAGACATGCAAATGGCCAACTGGTATATGAAAAAAAAAATGCTCAACGTCACTAATCATCAGGGAAATGTAAATGAAAACCATAATGAGATGTCATCTTACCCCAGTTAGAATGGCTATTACAAAAATATAAAAATTAACAGATGCTGGTGAGGATGGAGAGAAGAGGGAACTCTTATTCACTGTTAGTGGAAATATAAATTAGTGCAGTCATGGAAAACAGTATGGAGGTTTCTCAAAAAAATAAAAATAGAACTACCTTATGATCCAGCAATCCTACTGCTGGGTACTTACCAACTGAAAGGAAATTAGTATATCAAAGGGATACATGCATCCCTATTGTATTTCTTATTGTAGCACTATTAACAATAGCCAAAATACAGAACCAACAAAAGTGTCCATCGATGGATTAACAGATAAAGAAAATATGGTGCATATATACAAAGGAGTATTACTATTAAGCCATAAAAAGAATAAAATCCTCTGATTTGCAGCAACATGATGGAATTGGAAGCCATTATGTTAAGTGAAATAAGCAAAGGACAGAAAGACAAATAGTGCACATTCTCATTCATATGTGGGAGCTAAAATTTTTATTTCTTGGGGATAGAGAGTCCAGTGATGGTTTTCAGAAGCTGGGAAGGGTGGTGGTGTGAAGGGGTGTTGGTTAATGGGTATAAATATGCAGATAGATAAAGGGTATAAGTTCTAGTGTTCAATAACACAATAGTGTGAATATAGTCAGTAATTTGTTGTATACTTCAAAGTAGCTAGAAGATTTGAAATGTTCCCGGTGCAGAGAAATGATGAGTCTTTGAGGTGATGGATATCCTAAATATGCTGATTTGATAATTAAACACTTTATGCATGTATCAAAATATTGTATGTACTGCATAAATATGTACAATTGTTATGTATCAATAAAAGCAAGAAAACATTTTTAAGATAAGTAATGTCTTTGTTGGACCTTCAAATAAGGGTAGGTTTTAATCTTGTTTTAATTAAATTTCCATTCAAGTATACTAGATCATACTCAAAGATGTAAATAGCAGGCAAGTTAGGTAGAAGCTGTGTTGCCTTTGGATAATTTTTATGGTTATATAAGATTAAGGTTTTTGAAAATGTCAAGAGATTATAAGATTATTTTGAACAACATTTACTTTTGAAACTTTTTGTATAACATTTACATTTAAAACCTTTGAAACCTAGTAGGTTGACTCACAAAACAATTTAGTACCCACATGGACTTTGAATCACTAAATGCAGAATGAAAATAATGAAAGTAATTCTGAGTTTTAGTATGGAAAACCAACACTTGGTTTTAAACATCTCGTTTTGTATAAGGACTCTGTCGTAGGCCTACTTGGAGAATATGTATACTCCTACATTGCTCCAAACTAGGCCAAAATATGTGCCCCTTTTATGTAATGGAGGTCCAAATGTTACTTGGGATATTGAAATAACTCTCCACTTTCTATTTTTCAGAGACTCAAATTTACATAAATGTGTGGGCTTCCTTAATATTCAGAACCCTAGCGAGGGGTGGGAATCTAAGTCCAAAAAAGGCTCTCTTTTTGAAACCAGGCTTAGACTCAAATCATCTTATCTTCCAGGGAGCTATCCAGGGTACTAGACCATGTGTACCAAAGGTATCATGACACCCTGGGCAAAAACTCTGCCTATTTCAATGTCTACCTATTTTCCTAATTTCAACTTGCTTATATCTGAATTATTGACCACACGTAACCTAGAAGTCTATCACCTGCCGCATGTGTTCTCGGTCTAAACAAATACTCTGCATCTCTGTTTCCCTTTCTCTGTCTCTCTTTCTCTCTATGGTATGTGTGAGATATATATATATATATATATATATATAATCTCTTATGGACACCTCCAAATTTACCCATTTTCATAGTCTGATTCCTTAACAGGGCATCAGAATAAAAGGCATTTTAATTATGTTCAACTATATAGACTAGTAATTTGTTATTTCTTTGTATATAATGAGGTCTTGAAGTGACACGCCCTAGGGACATTTTCCCCATTATCTTGGTGATTAACATTTGGCTTCTTGTTAATTATGCAAATTTCTGCAGCCAGCTTAAATTTCTTCCCAGAAAATTGGTTTTTCTATTCTATCACATCGTCAGGTTGCAAATTTTCCAAACTTTCATGCTCTGCTTCCCTTTTAAACATAAGTTCCAAATCCAAATCGTCTCTTTGTGAATGCATGAAATTAAATGTTTACAAGGGCACCCAAGTCACCTCTTGAATTCTTTGTTTTTTAGAAATTTCTTCCACCAGGTACCCTAACATATCTCTCTCAAGTTCAAAGTTCCACAGATCTCTAGGGTAGTGGCAAAATGCCACCAGTCTCTTTGTTAAAGCATAGCAAGAGTCACCTTTATTCCAGTTCCCAACAATTACTCATATCCACCTGAGACCACCTCAGTCTGGACTTCATTGTATCACTATCAGCATTTTGGTCAAAGCCATCTAACAAGTCTCTAGAAAGTTTCACACATTCCCACATCTTCCTGTCTTCTTCTGAGCCCTCCAAGCTGTTCCAACCTCTTCCTGTTACACAGTATCAAAGTCGCTTCCACATTTTTGAGTATGTTTATAGCAGCACCCCACTACCTTGGTACCAATTGATTGTATTAGTCTGTTTTCATACTGCTACAAAGAACTGCTCAAGACTGGGTAATTTATTTAAAAAATAGAGGTTTAATTGACTCACAGTTCATCATGGCTGGGGAGCCCCAGGTAACTTACAATCAAGGCAAAGGAGAAACAAGGTACCTTCTTCACCTGGCGTCAGGAAGAAGAAGTGCCCAATAAAGGAAGAGCGCCTTATAAAAGTGTCAATATCTGAAGAACAAAGGCATTCCTAATTTTGCTTTAAAGATAAAGATGTTGATTCTTGCAAAATATAGTAATTAAGAAAATTAATCGTTTATCACAAACCCTTGGAGCGGAGCACATCTCCCCATATATATGAGTATTGTACGCGGGGTGCATGTGTTCCTCCTCTTACTTTTCAGGAATGTCCTACTTTGTCTATGGAGTAGCTGTCCTTTCACCACTGTACTTTCTTAATAAACTTGCTTTTGCTTTGCAAAAAAAAAAAAAAAAAAAAAACAAAAAAACTGTCAGATCTTGTTAGAACTCACGCACTATCACAAGAACAGCATGGTGGAAACCATCCCCATGATTCACTTACCTCCACTTGGTCCTTCCCTTGACAAATGGGGATGATGGGGATTATGGGGATTACAATTCATAATGAGATTTGGGTGGGGACACGAAACCTAACCATATCAGGTCTGGATGGGATACGGGAATACCTAGAATGCTGAAAAAGAAAGAGGGTGGGACTGAACCTTGAAGTTCCAACAGGCAGCGATTGGGAAGAGGAGGGATGATCCAGTAAAGGAGACAGAAATATGTATAAGAGAAACAATGATGTAGGAGAAAAACAAATATTATTTTGTTCCAGAGGCCAAGTAAAGAAAATGTTTAAAGAAAGAGTAAGTCATGAACTTCCATCAAATACCAGCAAGTGTTCAAGCAAGCTGTCAATAACATGTTTTTGCTGACGGGAGAGATTCAGTAGAGAGAAAAAAAATACATGATGTTAGTGGGGGGCGCGGGTTGCAGAACAAAGCCTTTGAGTAGGCAAGAGGAGCTGGAGGAGACCCAGCGCTCAAAAGGTTGGCCCTCCCGGGCGCAGTGGCTCACGCCTGTAATCCCAGCACTTTGAGAGGCTGAGGTGGGCGGATCACAAGGTCAGGAGTTCGATACCAGCCTGACCAACATGGTGAAACCCTGTCTCTACTAAAAATACAAAAATTAGCCAGGTATCGTGGCACACGCTTGTAATCCCAGCTACTCGGGAGGCTGAGTCAGAAGAATCGCTTGAACCCGGGAGGTGGAAGTTGTAGTGAGCCCAGATCGCGTTACTGCACTCCAGCCTGGGCAACAGAGAGAGACTCCATCTCAAAAAAAAAAAAAAAAAAAAAAAAAAAAAAAAAATTGGTTGTACCTAGTTAATATTGTCAGTTCAGCCACATATGAGTTTATGCGTGTGTGCGTGCACACACACTCTCACACATTTTCACGATTTATAGCCCCGTGCACCCACTACTTTCAAAGCTTTGACTTTTAGAGAATCCTGTTCATTAAGCTCACTTTTCCCTTGAGATTTTCAGCAGAGTAAGTGGGAGGACACTATCAGTTATCCTTGTTTGTAATTCAGTGCAATCTCTGTGGCCAGCTTTGCTTCATTAGCTCTTGAGACCAGATGATGAAATAAACGGAGAGCATAGTTCAATAGCCCTAGGTGTAGAAGGGGAAAGGGGGTGGTGTGCCTTTTACGAAGAACGTTAGAAACCTCTCCAAGGTCCTGAGTTGGTTTAGCCGCTGTTACAGTTGCTCTTTTAAGTCTTTGAAGTGTCAAATGCGGAATAACTTTTAAACTTTCAGCTCTGAAGTGTTTTGATGAGAGGCATCTTGATCATCCCCCGTGTAAGATTGTACTTTATCTCTGTTATATCGCCAGCTCCCAATACGGTGTGTGGCTTAGAGTAGCGAAGTAGTAAAGCTCGCTTTGAAGAAGGTAGTAAAAATTATGATTATTGTCACTACAGACGCAATATTCTCAGAAAGGACTGGAGGATGGGCAAACTTCGGAATCATGCCTTTGTTGCCACAAGTGGAGTCCATTAAGTGGCATATGTTTGCCTGTGTGCGTGCATGTGTGAAGAAGAGAAGCATTGTGTGTCATCAATAGTGTGAGGGCAACCAGCGGGAGCATACTGAGAGGGACAAGTGAGGTGGGGGGTAGGGAGGACAGGCATATTTATTTTTTTTAAATGGGGGTTATCCTGCCTTTACCTCCTAGGAGGATAATGTATGATGTACTAAAATCCCCGCCCTAGTATTTGTCACTAAGTATTGAAATGGGCGTGGTTTGGCATATAAGACACCTGCTTTTCGTAAGCCCTGCAAAGAGATACTCTTGGAGTCCTACCCTGCCCCTGACTCCTCAAGTGCTCGGGAGGGTCCTTCAGTTCCACCATCCTTTTTGAGAATCCTACCGCCCGCCAGCAGTGCTGCTCCGTGGACTTGAGAGGGCCTGCTGAGCATGTGTGAAGAGTGTTGCGCATGCTCCGTGGAGCGGGCCGGTTTACCGAGGCGCTAGCAGGGGCTTTTACTACTCTTCAGCAACCTCCCCAGCCCAGCACGCCCCCCTCCCCTCTATCCCACCACCCACCACGCGGTCCTCCGCATCCACCCCGCCCCTCTATCCCTCCCCCTTCACCCCCGGCTGGGGAATCTCCATTGACGTTTGGGTGACGCCGCTTTGCCGCCGCCCTGGGGTGGGGGGGGTCCAGGCGCCGCACAGGTAACGCCGCCGCTGCCGCCATATTGATAGAGCAGGGAGCGGGGAGGGGACCCGAGGAAGCGGGGTGTTGGGGGGAGTCACCACCGAGCGGCCGTCGTGGTGGTGGCAGTGGTGAGCGCAAGCCGAGCGGCAGCTCTCGGAGAGGCAGCACAGAGTTGTCTTCTCTATGGGAATCACCGGGCGGCGGCGGCGGCGACCCCCTGCTCCCAGCCTCTGAGAGACCCGGCGGCGAGGGCAGCGGTCGCTGAAGGCGGGGCTGGGGGTCGCTGCTGCGGCGGCGGCGGGCCAGTTCAATAGACAGGATGCGCGGCTGCGCCAGCGGTAGGCGGCAGCTCCTGTTCGAGTGCTCCTGAAGGGGAGATGCTACCATTCGCTCCTCAGGACGAGCCTTGGGACCGAGAAATGGAAGTGTTCAGCGGCGGCGGCGCGAGCAGTGGCGAGGTTAGTGTGGTGGCCGAGACGGGCTGGAGCCAACCCCCGCCTCCTTCCCCTCAAGACCTTGGCTGGGGACCGAGAGAGGAGAGGCGTGGGGCCGGGAAGCGGGCTCCCGGGCAAGCCCCCTAGATGCTGCCTGCACTGCCCTTTCGCTGGGGAGCGGGCGGGGATGAGACGGCGGGCTCGGGCATGCGGAGTGAGTGCAGCCTGGGCCCGGGCTCGGCCTTGGGCGGAGCGCCTGCCTGGCGGGCCACGCCAGAGTTGTTGTGACTAAGTTTCTTCACTTTCCGACCCGAAGGGGAACTGGGGGACTGGCGGGGTGCTGTGCCTGACTCCGCGCGTCCCGTTTTCTCCGCCGCGCCTAGTTTGCTGGCTGGGAACATTTTGGGGGACAGCTGCGGACTCCAGCTCGCTGTTGAACCCCGGGCGCTTTATGAACCCAGTGCAACAAACACACCAAGGTGACTAAGTAACTCTGGGGACATTTGCACATAGGCACGAGTGTTCCCTGGTAACAGCTTTCTCGTTTCTCTGTGGCTTGTTATGGTTCCTTGTAATGACCCAAGTCGAGATACACTGGCGACCTATCTCCAGTTGCCAGGTTTCAGGTGATGTTCTACTGCTTCCTCTCAGGTCCCCTTGATTCTACTGCACTCTTGCTCCGCCCCTTCTCCTTTCCACAACCGCTGTCCCCGCCCCGTTGGTCTGTAAAAGAAGACGCAAAGTAAACCTCAACCCTTATACATAAGTCGAATCTTTGGTAAGACTTAGCGAGGTTCAACCAAAATACTTTGGTTCACCTCTCTTCCCACTGTTCTTACCTCTGAAACTGTTCTGGTTGGGCTTTGGTCAGCTGTGCAGTGAGAAAGTAGATGTATACAGGTGCTTTGTTTTTATTGTTATAAAAGCGGGCAGCATTTAAACACAAAAACGTGTCTTTTGTGATAGAAAGTTGGATCCTTTTCTGATAACTTAATCGACTGCGTACTACTCCAGTAGAGGCCACCATACACCTCCTAAAAATAGTTGGTGAAATTGATTCACAGTAGGATATTTTGAGGTAAGACTCTCAATCCTCGACATCTAAAGGGTGCAACTTTTCTTCAAGTACTTGGTCCATTAAAAAAAAAAAAATACACATTTGGCTGTTGTATGATTATCTTGTTTTTTTTCTTTAAATTTTTTTGTTGTTTATCAACTAAACTGGGGTTAAGATTACATGCTAGAATAGCATGTGGTAAGGAATGTAGTGGAAATAAGTTCAGAAATACCCTAAATCTGAACCCTCTATACTTATAGGAAATATTTTACTAGTAAACCAAGCAATTCCAATATACATTTTAATATTTTACATCTCGTAAGAACAAGATAAATGAATAGGTGTTCCTTTCTTGTTGAAATGTGGGAATGCTAACTGCACAATTGTCTAGCAAGTCTATTGAAGGGGAGAGGAACTTTGTTTTATTCATGTATGTAACTTACAGAACTTATAGTCATAGGCATTTAGTTTATAAAAACAATTAAATGTTTTGCCCTATAAGGATGGGATGGGAGGTGGGAAGCCTTTTGCATGCCTACTATTTTATTATTTCTGTTAACTTTGAATGTAGTATGTTTTAAATTGTAATTACCACATATGGTTTTTTTATTGTTTGCAGTATGTTTTAGGTATTGTAGAGATTTAACAATGGGTCTCTCTACCTCAGCAATTTGGAAAAATACTCGAGTGGAAATTGTTAATCCCTATGAAGTAAAACGAAAGGTGAAGGTAATGTGGTGAAGATAGTATTTCTGCCTTCTTTCTCTAAAACAGTTATGATTGGTTAGATTTAACCCTGCAAGTTACTTAATAAAAAATATTCTAGGTGAAAACTAAATGCTACATTTGAACAGACCCACTTAGTACTTAGAAGAGTTTGTTTGTTTTTAATTATATTCTTTTGATAAGAAGTAAACAAGTTTACTTTTGATAATTTATATTTATTTTAATTACAAATTTGTTGATGTTGGCTTTAGAAATGCTAATTTTGAGTACAAGCTCTACAACCCTCAATCGTGATAATTTTAGGACTAAGAGTGTTTTTGTTTTAGAATATATATTTTTAAAATGTGCTAGAATCCTTAAAGAAAATGTAGTAGGTAAGAATCTGTTAACTTTAATGTCAAAAGAAATAATTTCCGTCCATTTCTGTGTGTGTTGAATCTGGTAAGATTAAAGATTATAGACAATACCATATATTTTGGAGTCTTTTTGTATCTTTTACCTGTCTTGCTTGCATGGACAGTTGTTAACCTTTGAATTACCATTCAGAAGTGTGTAAATTGGTTGTTTGAGACTCTTAACATGTTTTCCCACAGGAAAAACTTATCAAGGGTACTTACATTTTAAAATCAGTACACAATAGCGAGGTATAATGATGCCGAGCCTAACCACTGTTTGTAAAATTGTTCTATGGTGAAATGTATCAGGTTTCAACCAATAATTAGCTTGGTCCCAGTGAGAGGAGGAGAATGGGCCTGAGAAGGGGAAACCTGGGATCTTTTGGTTTCTGGGAAGAGTTCTTAGAAGAGGGGAAATAGGGTAAGCAAGAAACTGGTTGTGAGAGCTCCTGCAGGGACTGTCTCAATCAGGTCTACTGGGAATAGGAACTTCAAAGGGCATCACCCCTCACGCAGTCACAATTTTAGCTTTTGATTGGATTCTGTCAGGATCAAGAAAGAGATTTTACTTGAGATGGGATGGGTCATTCCCGGGCAAGGATCATAAAGAACAACCTATTTGACTAATGTGAACTTTTCATGATTTAATGCCATGCATGTTACAGTTTGTTCACTTAGTTGTTTTTTGGTGAGGAACCAAGTGCTTCCTTATCGAGTTGATTATAGAATTTTCACATTTCATGTCATAGTAAACATCTAGTACTTTTATATTATTTCTTTAGCAATGCTATTTTTGTTTAAGCAAGTTAGTTTTTATTTATTTATTTATTTTTCGAGTCAGGGTCTTTCTGTGTCATTGTCCATTGTCCAGGCTGGCCTCGAACTCCTGGACTCAAACAATCTCCTGCCCCAGGTTCTCGAGTAGCTGGGACTGCAGGTGCTCAGAACCATGCCTGTCTAAGCAAATTAGTTTTGAGAGTATGTAGTTTACTGATAAAACCAATTTGGGAAAAACTTCTAGTTTTAATTAATTCTCATGAGACCCTATAGTAATAGAGGAAAGAACAGCTTTGAAGGCAGGTAAATCTGAGTTTTTGTCTGAGCTCCATGCCATACTCATGGTGTGACACAATCCACGTTACCTAACTTTTCTGAACCTCACTTTTTTTTATCTATAAGTTGGAGAAAAAACCATCTTCAAGAGTTGTTTTGTAAAGAAAATTCAGTGCTGGGTTTAATAAACTTAGCAAGATGTTTTGCACATAGTCTCTAGTACACAATAGTTCCTTCTCTTTTCCCACAGCCATCATGCCTCTTTCCATGCCCCTAAACTCTGAACTATTATTATCTATGTTAAAATCATGGGATTCAGATAACCATGGCCATAACTTTCCATTTCGTAAGCAGTTTTTCTTAAGAACCCTTCCTAAATTTGATCATTTCATCTAAGTATAGTGGTGCTCTCACTGTGAATGTTTGTAATCACAGATAGGGTGATCCAGGGATTAAATACAAAGTTATATTTAGAAACACTGGAAGGATAAGAAGAGACAGATAATTTCATTTATTATATCTGGCTGATGAGGTGTTTCATTGAAATTTTTAATATTTTAAAAAATTCTGAACTCTTGTCATGGTAGGAATTGGTTCAATTCGTGAAGCATTTATTGAGTACAAGGCAGTGCTGTACATAGTGCTGTAATGTGAAATGCTTACCCTACCCCCACAGGTTTACATTCAGGTAGTTAGACAGGCATGTATGGAAATTGTTGTAGAAGGCACAAGATTATCAACAATGGGGTGGTGGTGGTTTAGGAATGGATCTGGTAAACCTTTGTGAAGGAGGTGGGATTTGAGCAGGGCATTAGAAAATGGTAATATTTTCACAGACAGATGAAAGGAGCATATTTCATGCGGATGGGGACAATATAAGAAAAGGCATGGAAATGTTCTGAAAGAAGGAAGAGTCTGATGCTGTTATAAGTCTGTGATGTGGGAGAGGGGATATAGTGAGAGATAAGATAAGGAATGTATTAAAGGTAGGCTAGGCCCAGGTTGAATGGGACTTTTTAACCAAGTTTAAGGGTTCAATTTTATCTCATAAATAGGAGTCACTGAAGGTTTTTGAGAACATGAGTAACATTAGATTTGTCCTTTGAAAAATAATTGATGATGGTGAAGAATGGGGGAGATATGGAAGGTGGGGAATTCCAGCTAGGAGGCTATTGTGTTAGTGGAAGTAGTAATGAGATTTTTGGACTGGTACAGAAAGGGTAGAAAAGAGATGACTAATGGGAGAGACTTGGCAGAGGTAGAATAGTTACAATTTGGTAAATGATTGGATGTTGGAGAGTAAGAAGAAATAACAAACAACTGAGATTAGAAGCGTCCTGGTAGGAATTAATTCAATATAACAGGTATTTAATGCACACCTGCCAATATAAGTCTCTATATTAGTCACTAGACTAATACAAAAATCAATAGATCTTTGTAGTGTAGGGAGATAGAAAGCTAAAATAAACTCTCCCCTTTCTAATATTGTATTGAATAATAGCACTCTACTCTGAAGATTTCTAATCATGCTTAGAATGCTTAAATTCTTTACTACCGAAGGTGAATATGCTTATTACTAGCTAAAACATTTTTTTATTCTTTTAAAATGGGCCTTAAGTCTGTAATTCTTGTTTCACCAATGTTCATCTTAAATAGTCAGCAGCCGTGAGTACAGAGTCTTATTTTGAAAATAGTGACCAGTACTTATTTCTGGAATGTGGAAAGAGAGCAGGGACATCTGTATTTTTTGTATGCTTTCACCAGGTTTATTTGGAATAGACAAGCAGAGAGGAGTCAGAGGACAGTGGCCCCTCCCAGCCATAGGTGCCTTCTCAGTTCCTCCAAGTCAATCTTTCTTTAAACCAGTCTGATCTGGAAATATTCAGGTCAGTTCCTCAGGGCAGGGCCTCTATATTTCCCTACCTTGATTAGTTCATCAAGAGAGCTAATCATTACCTGTGTGTTCCATAATAAGACCTACCGATAGTGTAGTTGCTTTTCTGGGCCATATTGTTTTAGTACCTACTCTCTCGTCTAGAATTTTGATGAGGAAATGCAAGATTTTTTTCCCTTCCTGTATTTTCTTTCTTGGTGCCACCATTGTATGTAGCAGCACTTCTTAAGATTTGGTAAGCACTGGGAATCTTGAGGTATAAGCCTTTCAGTACTTTGTCAGATTTTGGTATGTAATGTTTATTCATTTATGTTATTTCCAAGTATTATTTACTGTTCCTGCCGATAATTTTTTTTTTGTGTGTGTATTTTCTTTATTTTTATTTGTTTTTAGGTGGGAAAGGAGTTGAATGGGAGAGAGATTTAGAGAGCTGAGCTAAATCTGGCTTTTGCGGATAAGAGATGTTTTCTAAATTGCCCTGGGAGACATTCTATAACTGATTTCACTGCTAGATTTTAATCTGTATCTCTACATTAGAAGCAGGTCCTGCTGTAATTTTTTTGCACGTGTGTGTGTGCGTGTGTGTGTGTGTGTGAGAGAGAGGGGGGAAGAGAAGAGACAGAGAAAGAGGGAGGGTGGAGTAGAGTGCATGTGTGTTACTTGTCATTTGTTCATTTTACCAAGTATTTGAGGTAGTATATGGGAAATATAACCTGATAACTATTTTGATATTGAGGATGAGGGAAAACAAAGTAGGAGATATATGAAAAGGCTGGAGGGTAGGGAGTGAAGGATAAAATAGAGCACAAATAAGCAGGCTGTCCACGACATGTTTAAAATATAGTTGAATTATAAATTTGACCTTGAGTTTCCTTAGCTGGTTTTTCTCAACTCTGGCTGTGTATTATGTTTACCTGGGAGTTTAAAAAAAATTTATCCATGCCAGTGTTCCACTCAGAGATTCACATTTAACTAATCTAGATTCCCCAGATGCACAGCCAGGGTTAAAAACCACAGCTCTAGGCCAAAATTAAAAGAGAAATAGTCACATAGTTGTCACTATTCAATAGGAAAACAAAAGAATATTAATTTTTAAGCTAGCAATTAGCTCTACAGTAAATTATCTGTGAATTGTGATATTTTTCTGTGTGTTTTATTTTGTTGTTGTTTTAAGATATGACTGGAGCCAAATGGGGTTGTTTGAACTGTCGTGTATGTTCTTGCTGTTTAGTTTTGAGGACTTTGCTTTTCCAGTAGCATTAACAACAAAATTTTAGCACCGTAGCTAATTTTCATATAGTTCGGCCATAAAACTAAGAGGTTAAATTACTTGTTCATCCATTTTACTAGCTAAGTAAGGAGATAGTGACTGTTTTGAATGACAAACATCCCATTACATCTCTAACAAACAATTTCAAAACCCATGGATAATTATTACTGTGGATCCATCTGCCTCTCCTGTAAAGTGATTAAAGATAAACTTTAAGAGGAAATATAGCAATTTAAATACCCAATACAAATTTTTTTAACCTGAAAAAATGTTGGAATCCATTCCATTTAAAGGTATCGAATCTTAAGGGAGAAAGAGATATAGCGTTTATTGAGCATGAACTATGTACCAGCTAGTACTAGATGCATCATAGATTATCTCAGTTTTATTCACTCTTCAAAACATCTTGGTAAGACAGTTGTGTCTTTTTAACAGGATAGAAAGATACATGCAAGTTAGTGGGAAGTATGTCTGGAATTTGAAACTAGATTATTTTAAATTCATGCTTTTTCCTTTATACATTGCTATCTCCCCACTAAGGACAATATTGAAAATAAGGAGAGAATATAGATAAGTTGTTAGCAACCATATTAGATCAGCAGTCAGATGTGCTGATTCAATAGCCATGCCTGTCTATTTAAGTTAAATAAATGTCAACAAAATCCCAGCAAATCTGTTTTTTTGTTTTGTTTTGTAAACAGACAAGCATATTCTAAAATGTATATGTAAAAGTACAAGACCTAGAAACTCTGAAAAAGTTTTGAAAAAGAAGAATAAAATAAGGAATTACTCTATTGGATATTAAGTTTTACTATGTAACTATAATAAAGACAATGTGGTATGGGTGGAAGAATAGATGCATAGATCAGTAGACCAGAAGAGAGTACACAGAAATAGAGCCACACAAATACACTCAACTGAATTTTGAGAAAAAATGCAAAAACTAAAAAAATAAAGATCAAGATCAATTTTTAAAATCTAAGGAAATTTTAGGGGGAAATTTGCTACCTTTTTCAAAAAAGCAGAAATTAAAATTTACACTTTCTTTCTGAAGATTTTGGGGAAATTATTACATAAAACATTTTTGCTATTTTCAATTACTACAGTTGAAATTAGTCATTAAGGCATAAGTGAAAATGGAACATGAATTATCCTAAAAATCATAAGCTTGATGAGAGTTGAGGTATAGGGACTTATTACTCTACTTAAAGGATCAGAGTGGACAAAACTTCAGAAAACAAAGGAGAAAAATGTCATATGAGGGGAAATGTGGACTGAATGTTAGGTTTCAAATGACTTTTAGTTTTTCTTAAATACAGCATCACGAGAGGGGTTTGGTGTATGTGTTAAAGAAATTGTACTAATTGAGAATAGTCAAAATTCAAAATTAAGGGAAATAGATAAACCATTGGGTCTGATTTGATAAAAAATATTTTGCATTCCTGATTGTTCACCTGGACTAGATGCTGTGATAAATGAATGCTGTTGGAAACAATTCCATTTCAAACTTACATGGGCATATACAGAAAACCATATGTTGATTATAGAGACATATACAAGAATGACAGAACATATGTAAAATAATTTGTATATGATTTTGTACTTTATTTTACAGATGGAGAAGAGTAACTCTAGACCTGGCACAATCATAAAACATTTATTGTGTTTATCATGTGTAGAGCAATTTTGTTGGAATAAGTGAATACTGATAGAATCTCTTAAGGGAGGTCAGTCAATACTGATTTTCAAAAAAGACATGGTCATTCAGCAACTTCATATCTATAAACAATATTCATGATTTTATTTGGTCTTTATTCATGATATTGTATGTATCATTAGTTCTTTCTTTTTTATTGCTGTGCACTATTCTGTTATGTGAATGTACCACAGTTTATTTGTTCATTAATAAGTTGAAGGACATTTGGATTTGGGTTGTTACCAGTGTTTGGTGGTTATGAATAAAGCCATTATACACATTTGTGTGAAAATTTCGGTTTGGACATAACTTTTCACTTATATTGGGTAAACACTTACGAGTGAGGTTGCTGTATGAGAATTCCAGCTGCTCTGAATACTTGTCAGCACTTAGTGTTGTCAGATTAAGTGAAAAAAATTGGCTATTCTAATTGGAGTGTAGGGGTATCTAATTGTGATTTTTAACTTGCATTTCCCTAATGACACATGTTGCTAAGCATATTTTCATATGCTTATTTGCCATCCATATATATTCTCTGATTTGCCATCCATATATATTCTCTGATCTTTTCAACATTTTTGAAATTGTTCAAGTTGAGTTGTTTTCTTATTATTGAATTTTGAGAATTCTTTATATTCCAAATGCAAGTCCTTTATTAGATATAGATTTCCAAATATTTTTCCCATTCTGTGGTCTGTCTTTTAATTCTCTTAACAAAGAGTCAAGGTTTTTCATCTTAGCAAAGTCCAGTTTATCAGTTTTTTTTTTTTTTCTTTTATGAGTTGTGTTTTTGGTGTTGTATCTAAGAAATCCTAGCCTAATCCAAAGTTACGGAAATTTTCCCTTAAGTTTTCTTCTAGAAGTTTTTTAGTTATATGTCTTAATTTAGGTCTTTGATCCATTTCTAGTTAATTTTTGAATATGGTGGGTAGTGTGGTAGAAGTCTACTTTTTCCCACAGGTATGTCCAGTTGCTCTGCCACCATTCGTTGAAAAGACTACCTACCTGTTCTCCTTTGAATTGCCTTTGTACTATATCAAAAATCATTTTGTCACATATGTGTAGTTTTCATAATAATTTTAATGAATTAGTCCTGTGGAACTTCAGAATTGCACTTACTGAGCATAGATATATGGTGTTAATAAAATAAATTAACAAAATTAGTTAATAAAATTCTTAAGGTTGTTTCTGTATCGGGTTTAGTGAAATAATCTTTATTAAAAAACAAAGTAATTTCTGTGGTATATTTTCTTTGCAGTCATTAATTTTCAAAACATTAAGTGACTGTTCTTAGACCCTTTTATAGACGAGCAAACCTAATAGTGCTGGAAGTTTTGTGTGAACTTTCTCATTCTGCAGTGATACTTCTCTGTTTATCTCCTCCCCCATATCTGTACATTACCCCTAACATTTTTTATGTAGCGGTTTGTGACCTGTTAGTTGCTTAGTACTAGACATGAGAGCTACAAGACTGAATAAGCTTCAGTTCATATTCTAGAAACTATCTATTTGCCAAGAAAATGGGAGCCTGGATTGTTGGAACTTTGTTAACCATCATTAACATAGATTTAATTTTGCTGTTTTTAAATAAAATTATTTTGGCTTGGCATGGTGGCTCATGCCTGTATTTCCAGCACTTTGGGAGGCAGCATGAGAGGAATACTTGAGCCCAGGAGTTTGAGACCAGCCTGGGCAACATAGTGAGACCCTGTCTCTAAAAAGAATAAAAAATCAGCTGAGTGTGGTAGCGCATGCCTGTGGTCCCAGCTACTTGTGGAGCTGAGGTGGGAGGATCACTTGAGCCTGGGAAGTCAAGGCTGCTGTGAGCCATGACTAGGCCACTGCACTCCAGCCTGGGTTACAGAGTGAGACCTTGTCTCAAAAACAATTTATTTTACTTTTTAAAATTGACAAATAGTAGTTGATATTCCTTTTGGTTTTAAGAAGAGAATGACATTCGTTCTTTGAGAAACATTTTTTAACTACTTTCTTTAACCTTGGTTAATGATACTAAGTGCCTCATGCCTTCCTACATGAAAGAGGAAATATGAGAATAATGTAGGTTGGGTTTGTATTGAGAATATTGTGCTAATTAAGTTGATTGTTAAACTTTAAGGAAATATAAACAGTTGGTTAGCCATCTCAGATTCTTTAGAAATTCGGAATAGCATAGAGAATAAGAGCTGGTTCCCTAGAGCTAGAATGCCTGAGTTTAAATTCTGGCTATTTATTTATTTACTGTGTGACCTTGGACAAGTTACTTCTCTGTACTTTACTTGGTCGCTCTATCTGTAAAATGGGGATAACAGTAGCATATAATATATGTAAAGCACTTAGAAGAGTGTCTTTTCCATTGTAAGTACTCAGTAAATGTTATTATTTTTAAATATATCACATCTGCAACCTGAGTTATTGAAGATTAACAGGCTTGGAAGTTAAAAAAAATCAACTATTGTATAATGATATTTAAGTATCATATCTAATTATGCAGTTATTAGAATTTCTTCTTATTTAAAGGTATTTATATACAAATACACATTTCTCCTTTTTGACCATCTGCTTCTACATGTGGCTTGAGTTTTGAAACATTTTATACTTCCTTGATTAGCTGTAGTAAGTCTGCTTTTTCTTTTTTTGTGTTTATTTCTCAAGAGGATGGTACTGCTTTTACTGAGCTTATATTTTCTGTATTCACTGAGCTTCTGTTTTCTATAGTCTATTGACTTGTGATTTTCTCTGAGTAGTTTTTTGACAGCAAACATTTATTAATGGAAAAAACCCCACACATATCAGGTAGAATTTGACCTCAAGCTAAGGTTGTGTAATAGCTGTCTATTTTTGACCTTCTTCCACATAGAAACCCATTTTAGATTTTAAATTTTTTCCTTTTTTCTCCATTGTTTATGAAGTGATGAAAGAATAGAGTAATATGGTGTAGGATGTTTAGGAACTGTGACTCACTGGGACAAACGAGTTGCTTTATCCTGTTACTAGCTTGCTGTGTGTTTTTAGGTAAATTTTAATTAATCAGTTCTTCACATAAAAAATGGGAATTAACATGTTTATGATTGTTTTGAGAAGTAACACAATTGTACTTTGTATGTAATGTTTGTCAAGAATAATAAAGTTATTTTTCCTTTCAAAAAATAACTAAAGATTTAGGTTTTCTAGACAAAGTACTTCTTTAACCCTGATATATAACTCAGTAGACAATTTAAACTTAATTCATACCCCAAAGGTAGTATTTTAATGTGATTATATAGACTTCATATCTTGAAGAGGTTACAACAGTGAGAATTACTACCTCAGAATGTCATGTGTGTATGTAGGTGGTATATATATGGGACTTCATTTATACCACATGAATACTTATATTTTTGGAAAGTAAACTTCCCAAATTCATGTGTTGTAGCCCATATGAGACTGGCCAGACAGCCAGTGCCTTTGCATTGGGAACACTTTAGAGCTATTCAAAACAAATAAAGTCATTAGCTCTGATTTCAACTAAGCAGAGTAAACAAATTCCTGCCTGAATAGAAACCAGGGAGCTGCTTTTCTGTCATTGAAACAAGGTTGTAAAAACTCAGATGTTCTGGAAATACCTTCTAATGTTTATGTAATATTGATGTACTTAGTTTAACTCAGTAGTAACAGTAGTTACTCAGTGACTCAGTAGTAACTCAGTAGTAATAGTAGTAGTACAACTACTATTTTTTAAAAATAGTCCTTTTTAAAAACATGATGATAATTGGATTTGTTTTAATTGGTTCTAAATATTATTTTGCATGCACTCACCAAATTATGATTAAATATGTATAAAGTGTTGTGTTACTAGATAGGGTTCATTTGGTTATTACTCTCAATTTCTGTCTTCATAACTGAAAACTAATTAACTGTGTATCTACCCAGTTTTCCGTAATGCACGAAGAAATGTCTGAACTTAAGGACAATATATTATGTCACAAATACCAACAAATTTAGCCTTATAGAAAGATTTTAAAAAATATTTTGGTTGTTAGTGTTTTAATTCCATACTCCTGTGGCATTATTCACAGATTCACTAATAGATCTTTCCCACCCTTTTGCTTTTCTAAAATATAATACCTGATTTCCTCCTACTCAAATAAGCTGTCAAGAAAGTAGAGCCTCGATATGTATGGCAGTTCAGTTTGTGCCATATTCTTGATTTGCATAACTCCCCTTACTCTTGGCTGTATAATAGCTAGCATATAAATGCTATGTAAATAGCTGTTAATAGAGATAATAATATTGCTATGTAATATCTAGCAATATAAATGCCGTTTAAATAGCTGTTAGTCGAGATAATTTAAAATATAGAGGAAGAGATATAACAGATAAATAACAGAGAGAATTTAAAGTGTAGAGGAGGATGTGTATAGTTACATGCAAATGCTACATCATTTTATATACAAAACTTGAGCATCTGTGGATTTTGGCATCCACGAGAGGTCGTGGAACCAATGTCCCATGGATACTGAGGTTCATAATGTGATTGCCATGCAAGATATGAAATACAAAGAATTTCTAAGATTTTTTTCTTGAAAACAATTTTATGACTAACCCAAACAATATATTTTAATGTGATTTTGAAAAAGCTGAATTCCTCTTTGCTGTTAGCATTTAAGAGTCAGAAATGAGAAGTAAAATGACTTACTGTAACTTCTTCATGAAATTATGTTTTAAAGTTGGTTTTAAACATTTTTAGTAAGAAAACTAATAAAAATCTGAGGAAAAATAATGGCCTTTACTTATTATTGAAGTTATTTTATAAATTTTATTCATTTAGATCCCAGATTTTAGTCATTCCATTTTGTAACTATTTTTCCAGTGTCTATTATGTTCCAGATATTATGCTAGGTACTGGGGTAACCAAGAGTAATATGATGTGATCCCTTTCCTCCAGGAGTTTACAGTCTGATAGAGAGATGGAACAGATACTTAACAAGCAACACAGTGTTTACTGATAGAAGTCTGCGTAGGGTAAGGTGGAAGGAAAAAGGGAAAGTGTAACGTGAGTCTTGATAAAGATGAATTGACATTCAAAAGCACAGGTAATTCAAAATAGCAAATACTCCAAATATCATTCATATTTAACTCTGGACTTGGTTTTATGACTAATTTGAACATGGATATGTTTTATCAGCTAATACTTTTACAACAGAGCCTCATGATTGCATTTAAATACTTGACTAAAGTAATCGCTCGGAGGCTGTATACTCTTGTCCCATTCTGAGACTCTTTAAAAAAAAGACATCTCTTTTAAATTGATTTGAAACAGAATTGCCCTTCCTTAAGTCCCCCCTGAAGCAGTGACAATAATTAGGTGGGTATATTTCAAACTTTTTGAGGTACAAACTACAGGAATATTATATAATGAGAAAGCGAGAAAGGATCAAAGTAGATCATTTAAAATGATTATTGTAGTTGTCATCGGATTTCTCATAAGCAGTATGTTGACAATATAATTTAAAAGTTCGAAAAGATTAAAGTGTTTTGGGGAAATGACCATAGATATTAATAAACCTTTGAAAATATTTGGTAGTATAAAAGACAGAGTACAAATTAAAATTCGCCTGGTGAATCCAAAAAAACAAAACAACTAAATCTTATTTTTGGAAATGTCTTGATTAAAAGACTGTTAGATAAATTGATAAAGTGTGTTATAGTAAAAATATACAAAGATACTTTTTTATTTCTCTCCAATTTGTGTTTCTTAAAGCAAGGAGTATGTTCATGAATATGTATATACCTTTATGGGTTGGTTTGGTAGATTCATTTCACGTTGACCAAAAGTGATTCTATCATAATTTTAAAAGTGATCTTTCCACAACTGTATGACATATCAAAACTAAACTAGGGCTGGGCACTGTGGCTCATGACTGTAATCCCTGTGCTTTGGGAAGCTGGGGCAGGAGGATTATTTGAGCCTAGGAGTTCGAGGTTACAATGAACTGTGTTCGCACTGCCCCTGCACTGCAGCCTGGGGTGACAAAGCGACATCCTATCTCAAAAAATAAATAAATGAAATAAAAAACTAAACTAAAACTATTGAGTCAATACTATTATGATAATGATATGGCAGTAAGTTTTGATTCACAAATTTATTATTCTCTATACAGGGAGCATTATTCACCTCTGATGACTTATTAGCTAAAATGTTTTTATATATTTTTTTCTGTGTTCTGTTTTTGTCAGAAAAACATTCCCCCATCAGGCATTTATTGAGCATGTGTTAGACACTGTGCCAGCTGCTTTAGGAACATTGTATGAATCCTGACAATCCTAGGTTGCTTATTTTACAGATGAAGAAATCGCAACTAAGAAAGCTTAATAAACTTTTCAAAGGCAGTAAAAGTAGAGCTTTAGAGTTTGAATCTTGGTCTACTTGACACTGAAGAATTGTTGTTTTCATGACATACTATGCCTGCCTAATGAATGAAACACAGCATCATTCCTCAAGGAGCTTTAAGTCTAGATGCACATGACAAGAAATTTACCTGATATGGTGTATTACTAATCTTATTTTTAGCATTACAATTTTAAATTGTCATATATGTAAATACATATATATGAAACAAAATTTACCATCTTAACCATTTCAAAGAATACAGTTCAAAAATGTTAAGTACATTCACATTATTGTGCAGTACTCTTTTTATCTTGCAAAACTGGAACTCTTTACACGTTACACAAAAGCTTTCCATTCTCCCCTTTCTGCCAGCCCTAGCAACCACCTTTCTACTTTCCATCTCTATGAATTTGACTATTCTAGATACCTTATATAAATGGAATCATATAGTATTTGTCATTTTATGACTGGCTTGTTTCAATTCATATAATATCATCATGGTTCATGTTGCAGCCTGCGTCAGAATTTCATTTCTTTTTAAGGTCGAATGATATTCCATTGTATGTATATACCACATTTTGTTTAACTTACCATCTGTTGATAAATACTTGGGTTGCTTTTACCTTTTGGCTATTTGTAAATAATGCTGCTATGAACATAGGTGTACAAATATCTTTTTGAGACCCTGCTTTTGATGTTTTGGTTCTATACACAGAAGTGGGATTGCTAGGTCATACGGTAATTCTATTTTAAATTTTTAAGGAATTGCTATACTGGTTTTCATAGCAGCTATACCATTTTACGTTGTCACCAACAGTGCACAGAGGTTTCAATTTCTCCACATCCTTATGTATGGTGGAATTATTTTGAAAAAGTAAATTCCAAGATATATTCTGCATTTAGTTTGCATTTCATCTTTCATGGCAACAAAGCCATGCTGTTGATAATTCATGTTGAGAGAGTTAGTTCTTAAGATATTGAGATATCCCTGATTGTTAAAGAATATGAAGTTATGTTCTTGTGGTGATTCCTCAAGGATCTAGGACCAGAAATAGCATTTGACCTAGCAATCCCATTACTGGGTATATACCCAAAGCATTATAAATCATTCTATAAAGACACATGCACATGAATGTTTATTGCAGTAGTATTTATTGCAGCACTATATGTAAACACTATATATAAATACGCATGTTTGTTGCAGCACTATTTATTGCAGCAAACACTTGGAACTAACCTAAATGCCCATCAATGATAGACTGGATAAAGAAAATGTGGCATATACACACCATGAAATACTATGCAGACATAAAAAGAATGAGTTAATGTCCTTTGCAGGGACATGGATGAAGGTGGAAACCATCATCCTTAGCAAACTAACACAGGGACAGAAAACCAAACACCGCATGTTCTCACTCATAAGTGAGAGTTGAACAATGAGAACACGTGGACACAGGGAGGGGAACATCACACACTGGGGTGTGTCGGGGGTTGGTGGGAAAAGGGCGGGGAGAACATTAGTACAAATACCTAATGCATGTGGGGCTTAAAACCTAGATGGTGAGTTGATAGGTGGAGCAAACTACCATGGCACATGTATACCTGTGTAACAAACCTGCATGTTCATCACATGTATCCCAGAACTTAAAAAAAAAAAAAAGAAATTATATTCTCTATACCGTACTTAAGTTAGTGATTGATTTTTCAAAAAGCAGGATTAAAGGACAAAAACAGAACTGTTCAATTTTAAGTTTATTAAAACTAAAATTAAAAATTTGGTCCCACTTAAATATTTGTCCTAGGTCACTTACTGGTGTATAGTTTATTGTTTTATTTCTACCAGATGAGAACAAATATGTGAGTTTAATAAGAAAAGATCTGTTTTAAAACAATTAAACTGTAACATATGTCTCTGGAAAGTCTGTTTCAGAGGAGAATTTTCTGTCATTGACACTTTTGATTGTATTAACTAGTGCTGCAAAAAATTACCATAAATTTAGCAGCTTTACCAAAACACATTTATTATCTCACAGTTTCTGTGGATCAGGAATCTTGGCATAGCTCAACTAGATCCTCTGCTTAGGGCCTCACAAAGCTGTGATCAACACAAGGGTCAGCTTGGTCCTCTGCTTAGATTCCCACAAAAATGTAATCAAGGTTTGAGCTGTTCTGCATTGTTATATAGAGGCTTGACTGGGGAAGAATCTACTTTTACACTCCCTCAGGTTCTTGGTAGAGTTCCTTTCCTTGTGGTTGCAGGACTGAGGTCCCTGGCTTCTTGCTGATTGTTGAGTGGAAGCTGCTTTCAACTCCTAGAGGCTGCCTGTAGTTCCTAGAGGATGGCCACAGTCCCTTGTTATGTGGACTTTCTCAACATGGTCACTTAATTACTTCAATCAAGCCAGCAAGGAGAGCCTCTAGAGTCTTATATGACATAGTGTAACCGTATATGTAAAATCTCATCGCCTTTGCCATATTCTATTGGTTGGAATTCTGTGATAGGCCATGTTCACATTCAGGGGGATGGGGATTATAGAAGGGCGTAAACAGCAAGAGGTGAGGATCATGGGGACCCATCTTAGAGTGTCCAGCACATTGCTCAATTGGTAGGTTTCTTTCTCTGTTTTATTTTGTCCTGGGCTTAATATACAGGCATAGTTGGTTTTTTTTTTTTTTTTTTTTTTGCCTTTGAGCTGGAGTCTCACTCTGTTGCCCAGGTTGGAATGCAGTGGCGTGATCTTGGCTCACTGCAACCTCCACCTCCCGGGTTCAAGCAATTCTCCTATTCTCCTGCCTTAGCCTCCCCAGTAGCTGGGATTACAAGTGCACACTGCCACAACTGGCTAATTTTTGCATTTTTAGTAGAGATGGGGTTTCACTATGTTGGCCAGGTTGGTCTCGAACTCCTGACCTCAGGTGATCCACCTGCCTCGGCCCCCCAAAGTGTTGGGATTACAGACGTGAGCCACTATGCCCGGCCAGATCTTTATTTTAGGTAGATATGGACCCACCTTTATGTTTAGCTCTAATTTACTTGTGTTATTTAAATAAAGTGAAAAAATTGAATAGAAGAACTCTTCTTTACAAAAGCTATCAGTGACTAATATGTAAATGTAAAGCTTATTTGAGAGATACATTTTCTTTAGAGTGTCATCTTCTTAAGTATATTTTTAACATTAGGTACTAAATAACTATAGTGGTGTTTTTTTTGTTGTTGTTTTTGTTTTTTTTTTTTTTTTTTTTTTTTTTTTTTTTAGAAGGATTCTCACTGTGCCATCCAAGCTGGAGTGTTGTGTCACAATCTTGGCTCACTGAAACCTCCACCTCCTGGGTTCAAGCAGTTGTGCTTCAGTCTCCCATGTAGCTGGGATTACAGGCGTGTGCCACTGCGTACAGCTAATTTTTATATTTTTAGTAGAGATGGGTTTCACCATGTTGGCCGGGCTGATCTCGAACTCCTCATCTCAGGTGATCCACCTGCCTTAGTCTCCCAAAGTGCTGGGATTACAGACATGAGCCACTGTGCCTTCCGAATATTTTTTTTTCATAGGTTGATTTTGGAGATCCTGGAGAATACCTGAAAATATATAATCCGGTCAAATGTATTGTGGAAACTGCTGTCCTGTGTATGTTTTGTTAATCATTTACATCACCCATATTTATTCTCACTTTCTGTCTAGTTCTTATTTGTGTATCTCTCTACTATCTTCTTCAGAAAGGTGTACCTCTCTACTTTATTCTTCAGAGGTGCACACAAATAAGGAAAAAGTAGATTTTATTCTAGTTAGTTGTGGACCTACTTCTAAGTTTCAATATATCTTCCAGCACCAAGCTATTAGCTCTGTTAAATTCCTCCTTTTGTGTAACACTAAGGAACAGGTTTATGTATCATAGATAACAGTAAACTCTTTTACTAAACTATATGTATTCATATGTTCACTATCCCATACCACCTTCAGTTCCAAGGATCTGAAAGGGATTTTTTTTTTTTTTTTAATTTCTCAGTTCAGTTTTCCTTGATGAGTTGCTTTGGTCAATAGTAGTAAGAAAGCAATAGATTTGAACTGACCTATGTGATTTTCTGAGATCAGATGAGTACAGCAACTCAGTTTAGTATTTCTGTTTGTCCAGCATACTTGGAAGTGATTTAAGTCTTTTCTGATAAAATGTAAAAATAATTTTTAAAGTATTATTCTCTAAGCCCTGGTACGAGAGTCTGTTCACTTGGATTTTGAAATATGTGAGTAAACTATTACTACCTTTATTATTGCTGGTAAACATTCCAGAATCATATGTAGATTTTTTTCTTACCATTTGGCACTAAAGGGGAAAGCAGCATGTCTGCTTATCTTTTTAAATTACAAATTTTATTTTTGAAATAAAAATTTATTGTCCCAGAGAATTCAGAAATTATTTTTGTTTTTATGTGGATGAAAATGATTTAAATTTTAGTAAATATCAATGAATATCCAGTGTGGTTCTCCGTAGGATGAATATTCTTATACTGAAAACCTGGTACCTTGAGGGTAGATGAGATGGGAGTAATGGAGTGTTCTGTTTCTAAAGGCCGTTTCTGACTGAAATAATTTCCAGGATACAGTGATCTTCTTGACTCATTCACATTCATTTTATTTCTAGTTCCTTCAGACCCACAGCTTCATGATAAATTAGTCACAAGATGGTATGAATAGGAAGTAACCAGTAACTAAGGTAACAGAGGAAAGCAATATTTTTCTTTTTTTATGGATAATCCTCTTTCTATGCATAATCCTTTTTTCTACGGATAATTCTGAAAGTCATTTTATGGCAAAAATTTAATTATCACGATTCTGTCTTAATATTGATTTCTGCACTGTTTTTCTGAATGCTCTTCTTCCTATATGCTTATGATGAATCTGTCACAGTTTTTTTTTTTTTTTTTTAATCTCACATAATCTGTTTTGTTGAGCTAAGGTGGTAGATGGTGTTATCATTTAATGAAATGGGAAACCCTGAAGAAAGGGCAGATATGAAGCAGGGGTCAAGAATTCCTTTTTGTGTTGGTTATTTTTGAGAGACATCTGAGATAAACATGTGGAAATGTCAAGTATGCAGTTGGATATATGGATCAGGAACTGAGAGTTAGTCACTGAGTAAACGTGAATCATGTTAGCAAATTAGCTGCCTGGGCAAAGAATGTGGAGTGGGATGAGAAGGTGATCCTAGTCCATTTCCTGAGGAATTACAGTGTTTCAAGGGTATTGAAAAAAAGCAGCAAAGGAAATTGGAGTAAAATAAAATGAGTATATGGTATTACAGAAGCTAAAGACTCAAATAGGAGAGTGGCCACCTGTGACATGCTGCAGAGAGATCAAATAAGATAATGACTGATGGATCCGTTAGCAAAATAGACACCATTACTGACTTTATTGACCATTGCTGGTTTTCAATGGGATTTTTTTTAGAATAAAGATGCTAGTTGAGTAAATAATGCTAATTTACTTTTTAATAAATTGGTTTCCAATTTTTCATATAGTAAAATTTGCTTTTTCATGTGGAGTTCTGAGATTAAAAAATGTATAGAGTTGTGTAACCATCACCACAATCCAGATAAAGAGTAGTTCGATAACCCACCCTCCCCAGCACACACACACACACATACACACACTCTTCCCATGTGATGCCTCTTTGTAGTCAGCCTCTCCCCTATCCCTAACTCCTTGCACCCACTAATTTCTTCTCCTTTCCTTTTAGTTTTACCTTTTCCAGAATAACATATAAATGGAATCCTACAGAATGTAGCCTTTTGAATCTTGCTCTTTTTCTTTACAATGTGTTTGGGATTTATCCATGTTGTTGAATGTATCAATATATTATTCTTTTTAATTGCTGAGTGATATCTTCCTTTACCCCCAACCAGTTGAACCAATTATCTTAATTCTTTCCCTACAGTTTTGCTTTATTCAAAGTATCTTATACATGAAGTCATACAATATTTAGCCTTTTGGATTTGTCTTCTTTCAGTTAGCAGAAATGCTTTTAAGATTCATCGATGTTGTTACAAGTATCAACAGTTCTCTTCTTTTTATTGATGAGTAAAAAGTAGTATTCTATTTATCCACTCATCAGTTGAAGACCATCTTGATTGTTTCCGATTTATGACAATGATAAAGGTGCTGTAAAAATGTATGTACAGATTTGTGTCTTAACATGTTTCCAATGATTTTAGGTTAATGTTCTCTGTTTTCTGGTCTCCGTGATTTCTTACGAGAAATCTGTAGTCTTTCAGTTTGGTGTTCCCCTTTGTGTAGTTTTTTCTCTCACTCCTTTCAATATTTTTTCCCAATTTTTCCTTTGGTTTAAAGTAGTTTGCTTAAGACGTGTCTTAAGGTGGATTTCTTTAATTTTATTCTGTTTGGGATTTACTGAACTTCTTGAAACTGTATTTTTTTTTTTTTTCAAATTTGGAAAATGTTCAGCCATTATTTATCTTGAAAATACAGCTTTAGTGAGATAAAATTCACATAGCAGATAATTCACCCATTTAAAATATACAGTCCAATACTTTTTATTATATTCACAAATATATACAACTATCACAACAGTGAATTTTAAAAGTTCTTCATCACATCAAAAAGGAACATTGTACCCTTTAGCTATGACCTCCGTCTCCACATACCTCACCCCTAACCAAACGTTAGTCTGCTTTCTGTCTGTATACATTTCCCTGTTTTCATTATTTCATATGAATGAGATTGGCTTTATTTTGTTAAGTGATTTTTTCAGTATTACTCTGTTATTTTATGGGATGTTAATGACATGGATTTTAGAATGTCTGGTAGTGTTTCATATGTCTCTGAGGCTGTTTATTTTTCATCATTTTTGCTGTCTTCTTCATATTGGATGACTTCTGTTAATCTGTCTTAAACTTTATTTCCTCAGCCACCTCCATTCTTTTATTGAACCTATCCAGTATTTTTAAAATTTTTCATATATTATGATTTTTAGTTCTAGAATTACTTTTTTTTATAGTTTCTATTTCTCTGCTGAGAACCTTTTATCATTTCATTCAGGTGTGTTTATTTTTATCCAGAAAAGCATAGTTATAATAGCTGCTTTAAGATTCTTGTCAGATAGTTCAACTTTGGAGCCATCTTGGAGTTGATACTTGTCGATGATTTATTTGTTTGTTTCAGCAGGCAATCTACCTAGTTAGGTTGACTCCAAAGTTATGTCTTGTCCTCTCTGGATAATGGTTCCAATGTTAATTCAGTTTTCAGAGAGTTTGGGTCAGCACTCTGCATGTGCCACTCATTGGATGTGCTAATTTAGTGGTTAGTCTGAGATGAGCAATTATCGGTATTGTAGTTTAGTACTCAAAGACTTTGTTATGTTTCTTTAGGCTTTTCTGCACACATGCAGTTTGTTGTTGTAACCAGGACTTGTGTTGGTTCATACACAGAATTAGGGATCTGCTGTCTTCATTCTGTCCTCTCTGATTTCTTTCACATTCTTCAATTCCCATGGGCCCTTTATTGTGTTCTGCTGGCCAGAAATATGAGTTTCTCTCAGAGTCTTAGCCTTTTATGCTGTAATATAACTTTACACTATTGGAGCTGCCTTTTGGATGAAGTAAAGAAGAGAGTGAAAAAAAAAGTTAACAGGGATTACCCTCACATTTTTCTTATAATAGGGACCTCTTTTCCTGCTTCCGCTGGCCAAAGAGATGGATTTTCTGTTGATCAGGGCTTGCCTTGGAGTTGGCCTCAGCATCAAAAAAGAGAAAGTGTATACATGGAGAATCTTGGATTCTCCTTATGTTTACAGGCTCAAAGGACGTCTTTTCCTGGTCCTTTGTATAGAAAATGGGATTTTTCTTAGAATTTTTGTTGATGTCTACTGTGTAATCTTGTGACTTATTCTCTCCTCGGGTCAAATTCAGGAGATAAAGGTGGAAAATAAACCTAGGGAATTCATCAGAGTTAGTTTTCAAATTTTGATTTTCTCTAATTAAGTTGTTATTGTTTCATTTTAGGAATTCTTAGGTAGTTTCTTTTTGTATTCTACATAAGGATTTTAGTTTATAATCAGGGGAGAGATAAGTTTATGAGCTTATTTCATTTTGACTGTCACAAGAAACTCTAATTTACTTTTTAATTTTTTTTTTTCTGTTGACTTACAAATAGGCAGTGGTAAAAATCCTTTGTATCTAGGTTGTCTTCCTGTTACCTAATTTTCAAACATCTCAGGTCAGTGTTTGGCAGATTGTAAGGGTGCAGATAGGAAATATTTTAAGCTTTGCAGGCATAGGGTCTCTGTCACAACTTGTCAACTCTGCTGTTGTAGTGCAAAAGCAGCCATAGATAAGATGGAAAAAATGGGTCTGGCTGTGTTCTAGTAAAAGTTTTACAGAAACAGACAGGAGGTCAGATTTAGCTCATGGGTTATAGTTTGTAGAACCTTGATCTAAGTCCTCTACTTTACTGTTTCTTGAATTAGTGGTTAAAAAGTGAGTAATATTACCTGCTGAGCTCTGCATGTTGAATTATTTTGTTTCCATGATTACTTATATCTTTCTCCTATAGTTTGTTCTTTCTTCTTTATAGTATCTGATGATGTTTAATTAACTGAATGAAAGAGGAATTCACAACAGTGCATTTATATAAAACTTTTCTTATTATAATTTGCTTTGAATATACCCTTATGGTAGATTTCTGTGGCTTTTTTTTTCCTTTCATAAATACTTGGTTGGGGACAATTTAATGAAAGTACATAGGTTATATACTTAGTATATAGTTATCTGTTATTGCAGAGCTGTAAACAATATGAAATTAAGCATAAAACTCTGAAAATCAAAGTTTCTCAAGGAGAATCTGGGAACCATGTTAATAGTGTTCCTTTTCTAAGTACTTCTATGTGTCCTTTGTCCTTTTGTTTTTCAGTAAGTGTGGATCTTGTTAGATTGTGGAAGGAAATGCCTAGGGTTATATTTTTCTTAGTTATCACTCTTGTTTTAATACTCTTGAACCTCAATTTTTGAACAATGTTTTTCAGGTAAATGGTCTTAAAATGGTTGATGAGCCAATGGAAGAGGGAGAAGCAGATTCTTGTCATGTAAGTATTTATGTTAATTTATTAAGCCTCATTTTTAGCATATAAGGAAAAAGAATAAAGGGAAAGGAGAAAAGCTCCTATCAAACAAACATATTCAGGTAAGTTGGTAATAGGCAAAAGGAATTATTAATAACTCAACTGCAGTTTAAAATATAGGACAGGTTTTCCTGACAGAAATACTTATGCATGCATTTTTAAAAATAAACAGCTTTATTGAGACATACTTTACATGCTATTGAATTTTTAAGTGTAATGGATAAAATTTTCATTTGCCAGTGTATGAGTAACTGAATTATTATACTTAAATATAGAATCCTTTGAGAAGATTATCTTCAACCTCAGGGTAGAAAGGATATCTGACTTGGAAATACTGAACTATATAAGCATAACTTGAAATCATTTAAAATCCATTTCCTGGCTTTTAGAAAGGATTACATGTAAATTATTTCAGAAGTTTCTAACTAGTTTTAAAGAGTGCTTAGCCATTGGACCATTCTATGTAATGCCTATATACTAGAGTCTTATTTTACAAGATCTAGTTTTGCAGAGAGTATTCTTAAAACTTTTAGGGAGAGTCTGACTAAATCAGCATCTCCATTTGTGTTGTTATTTCATGGTTGTTATTTCTATAGATCGTTTCATAGAGTTATAGATTTTTTAAGCTGGGAAGAACCTCAGAGATATTATGTAATACTTCATTGTATGGAATAGTCTACTGAAACCTGGAGAGTCTGTGATTTATACTGGGTGATAAAACTAGCTAGTAGCGGAATCAAGACTTAGGGCAATGTGCTTCCTTTTCGGTCAGATATGTTGTGTAGACCCGAAGAAGTGGAAGATAAGGAGAACATTATCCTTTTACTGTTTGGTTGTGGATGAAATCAACTTTGATGACCCCTCCACCAAAACTTGTTCATAATTGGAATTAGCTCAGTAGAAACCAGCAGAAAGAATTAAATTGGGTTTGTCCAAAACTATCCTTTGAAATGTTCTATGTAACTATTTCTGCAGATAGTAACCATGTAACAACACTTTTAATTTTGATTGACAAGATGAGAGATGCAATGTTGTCTTTGTAGCTTTTGCATTTTACTTAATATTAATAATATATTGTAATTTTGAGTATAATTAAATGTAAACTATCAAAACATTATCTAGAGATTAGTCTACAGATCATACGGACTAATAGGCATAGTAATATTGATGTTACCAGTTTATAAAAGATAAAGGAGTATAAGGGACTATTAAAGGCAGTGGAGAATGCTGCTTGTTATATTTTAGCATTAATAAATTCACAAGGACATCATGCCTCCCACCACAGGGGAACAGTGTGTGTGGTGCATAAACTCAAGGACACATACACAGGGTGATTGGCAAATATTTACCTTTATAATTTTAACAGAAGATAAGTCAGGAAGTTCAGTTTTCAGTGGAAAGGCAGTAAAAATATACAGTGCTAGTTACTTATATGATCTACCTTATGCAATCAACTTCAGTGGCTAAAAGGTAGAGTGTGAAATTTTGGAGAGTAAAGGACTTAGAATCACTTCCAAGGATTTGATTTAGTTTGTGGCCTGAGTTATCTGGACTTGAAACCATGTACTTTGGGTGTGTGATGGTTAAAGTACTCAATTTGTGTCAATAAAACTATATGAGTGATTAAAAACACCATATATATTTATCCCTTAAAATATTAAAATATATAGCTAGGATTTTTTTTTCTTTGTGATTGCTGTGTTTTTTTTTTTTTTTTTTGTGGTTGGCTTTTTTTTTTTTTTTTTTTTACCATTTTAAAATAGTATAGGATTGTAGAGACTGCTCTGTGATGGTAAGCATTTGGTAACAGGTCGCTGGTAAACTATATCTAATATCACATTTCACCACCTAGTCTCCTACTTCTTTCAGTGTCAAGGTTAGAGAAAGTATGTTATGATTTGTGTCCTTTAGTAGTTGGCTGACATGAATTAATTTTTTATTTGTTGTCAAAATAAGCATAGCTGTCTTATATTTGGTAGTTTATGATCCATTTGTATTTATTTTTAAAACTCTACCCAGTATCTCTTTTTCCTGAAATAAAATACATATTTTTAATGCTATCAATATCTTAAAAATTTCAAAGAAGATTCAGTTAGCAATTAGATTCTTTGTTGATTACATTAGTGAAAGGTCAGCAACATGTTTAGTCTCTAACGTGATTTATATTTTTATTATGCAAAGATATAAATGTCATAGTTATCTGAAAATGTATATTTTGAAAAACAAATTTGATATCCTGATATTTTTAAGCCGTGAATTTCTTATTTTAAAAACTATTCTTGACATATATCTCTTAAGAATTATTTCAAAAATACTTTTTTGCAAGTGTGTTTTACTTAGACTCAGTGGAACCATAGGTAGCAACTATTTCAAGCTGAGAATGCGTGCTTCCTGTATGGTGGATTTTTTTTCCTCTATTTGTCTTTCTATTCTGATGCACATTTAGCCTTACTATGCTTCAGTATTTTTTCTCTTGCAATGCTGGTGTTTACTTCTAATTTCTATTCAGTTACTTAAAAAAGTGGAACCCTTGTCCTATAGATATGCAAAACTCTCAGATGAATAATTATTGTTCAACTAAAAAATGTTGGTTAGCCACTATAAAGTGGAGTTATGCTGCACCATCAGGTATGCAAAGATAAGTGGTACAGAGGGTCTCTGACTCAGGATGGTTCAACTTATGAGTTTCAACTTTATAGTGGTGCAAAAGTGATATTCAGTATGTTCCTCAACTTACAATAGGATTATGTTTGGATAAACTCACTGTAAGTTGAAAGTGCATTTTCAACTTACAGTAGGTTTATTGGGACAACACTGTCATAAGTCCAGGAACATCTGTACAAATAAGTTCAGTAACTTCAATTTTTATGGATGTTTTGTGGTTTTCAGAGTTCTCAGTTGATCCGTATGACTGAGATCTGAAATAGAGTAGGTATTATTGCCAATTTGTAGATGAGGGAACTAAGGAGCTGCCCCTCGTAAGTAGAATAAACCAAACCAAGTGGGAACTAGTTTGCCAGCATTCTTTGGTTTTCAGTCATGAATGCAAACTTTTACAAACCTAAGTCTTCTGCAGATACCTTCCATTGTGTATATAATTTTGATGTGCTTAGTTCACCCTCATGGCATTTTGGCATTTATATTGATATTACCCTTAGCTTTCTTTCAAAATTTGCTAATATTTGACATGGTTTTCAGTGACCCGATATTATTCAGTGAATGAGAAGGGTATATCAAGCTGCTCTTCTGGGTCTTTGCATATATGTTTCAACAAATCCACAACTAAATGATTCTTGGATTTTTAGGGTGATCTTTTCACCAAACTGGCCTGTGTACCTACAAATAAAGCAGATGTTTGAATAGATGAATGTTTTATTATTAAATAAAAATGAACAAGTTCAGGCTTTAAAAATACTTCTTTTGTTTTGATTTGTTTTCTGGAGGTTAGTTCCACAGTCATATGAAAACTGTTGTAATTGAGCTATAGTGTATTGTTATTAGGTTGTCATCAGCTTTTTCTCTTTTCAATTAACAGGTGATTTCATCTTCCTAAACAAATCATTTATCAAATGAATGGAGCAATAGTAGATTTGACAGTTCATTTTGTACTTTAACAGTGTGTTTTCCCAGTGTTACAGCACTGTTGGCCCTCTGGATTAAAAAGATGATCACAGATTATAGAGGTCAGAGCATACTATTTTGGTTGTGGTTGAGCCTTCATACTTCTTCTATATATCACTGATTACTTTATGCTTGCAAAAAAATAATAAAACCTAATTCATAGTCTTCCTGGCCTCAGATTCAGATTTGTTATTTGATGTAGAAAGACTAGGGGTCCTTATTTGGAGATTATTAAATCTTCATTTCGCAGTAGCAACATTGTTTCCAAAGATCAACTAAGATTATGTACCGTGTATAGGTTTGCTAGGGCTACCCTAACCAAATAACCACAGATGGGTGGCTTTAACAGGAGAAATTTATTTTCCCAAGATGCTGCATTCTGTAAGATTGAGATCAAGGTGTTGGCGGGGTTGGTTTTTCTGAATAGTCTCTCCTTAGCTTATAGATGAGTCTTCTCCCTGTGCCTTTACATGGTCATTCCTCTGTGGGTGTAGGTATTCTAATTTCCTCCTCTTATAAGGATGTCAGTCATATTGGATTAGAACTCACCCATATGGCCTCATTTTACCTTAATTACTTCCTTAAGGGTCCTATCCCTAAATACAGTCATGTTCTGAGGTTTTGGGAGTTAGGACTTTAATATATTAACTTTTAGGGGACATAATTTAGCCCATAGCATACTTGTAGCTTTTTGTTTCTTTGATGGATATGATGTTTCTGACAAAGTTCTCTATCCTCAAATTCACAGTTTATTTCTGTATCCCCAGTGTGCAGCATAGTGTCTGATAATAGGATATGTGCTTAATGAATGTTGATTTGCTGGGTGAAAAATAAGAGTGTATATATGGGAAGATAAGGTGATATAGCACAACTTTATCATACCAGGATAGGGAAATTTTTCAAGGATGATTTATTCTTAGGAAAAAAGAAATAAATCACTTATAAGTACATTACCACCTATTTCAGGCTAGATTGTTGCTACTATCAAGCTTTTGGAATGGTGCAGAACCTGAAGAAAGGGAGGTGGAGGGAAGAAAGAGGGTTTCAGTTGACAAAAAAGGACATTATAATAGTAAAAAATCAATAAACATAGCCTCGGGACGGCTGAGAAATTTTAGGCAATAGACAAGAATGGGGCAGGGAGCAGATGGAGTAAGGCAGAGTGAGTATTGGAAATGGTGACACAGGAGGGTATCACATACTTTGAGAGTAAAAAAGAGCTAGTGGCATAGAAATGATAAAAGTAGTAAGTCGCTATATATACACATGTGTATATGTGTATGTATTTGTGTGTATATCTATTATATATCTATATAACTATGAATCTTAGAAGCACCCAAATATTGTTTTTCAATCCTGCCCATGTGTCTGAATCAACTTGGGAGGCTTAAAAGATACACATGCTTATGTCCTCCTATAGTTCTTCTGAACCACAATCTCTGAGGGTAGGACCCAAACAAGTGTAGTAAATAAATATTTCTTCTACAGGTGATTCTTATGGGCAACCAGGGCATTACAAATTGTCTGTGTAAAGGCACAGTAGTCATAATTCAGGGATATAATATGTAGTACTTGTTGTCCTAGGAACATATGTCTTCATTTAAAAAGGCAAATGGCCAAGCATTAAGTTAATATTCAGGGGTTATTGTATCCTTTATTTGTGTTGAGTACGACACATACTCAGCACAGTGTAATAAAAATACTGACAGTGGATAATATGGAAAAAGTTTATATTCTTAACAGTGTATGGGAAAATTTGCTTATTTTATTTAGAAATATTATTATCACAAAGTTAGTTATATTCAAAGCTGACACAATTTCATTAGCCAGAATCTCCTGTTTCCTTGTTTCCTTTATATATTTAAAAAAAGAAATTGTGGGTATATATATATTTTATTTTGTAGACCGTATTTAAGAATAATTTTGAGATTTCTTACTAATTTTACCTTTAAAATCTTTCTTTTCTATTGTATATATTTAAGGTGTACAATGGGGTGTTTTCACATATATCGTGAAATTATTATTATTATTAAGCAAATTAACATCCATCATCTCACAGTTGCCCTATTTGTTGGTGGTAAACACTATCTTCGTTTTAAAAAGTATGTATTTTTTCCTGTTTCTTTTATAACATTGAGCAGATTTCTTTGTCTTTCTGCTCTTACGAGATCAAAAACGTATTGTGCTAAGCATTAGGAATAAAGAGATCAATGTGGTATAATACCTGAAGCCCACAGTCCAGTGGGAAAGAAAGACACAGTAATTAGTTGTTAGGATACAGTGTAACATTTTATGTTGGCTGTCTCCTGGGAAAAGTGATTTTTCTCATCTAGTTGCATTTTCATATTGGGAACTTTTTAGGGTACTGCTGCTGAAAATTGAAAGACATTGCATTTTAGAGGATGGGCATGTGTGGATTATTAATAAACGATAAAAGGGCATTGGACAAACATTTTCATTTGGAAAACCTGCTTAGGTTTGGTGACACTAACTAGAGTACAATTCGTTTCCTAACTCTGAACACTTCTAAAAAAACTGCTGCCATTATGATCCATGCTTATAGTGATAATCTAAACATAAGCAGGGACCTGAAGTACCTTCTTGAACATAAAAAATATTATATTGTGTTCAATATAGAGTCACAGACATTGAGGGGACCTTAGAGACCCATCTAACAAAACCCCTTTGTCATGTGAGAAAACTGAAGGAGGGAGGGGTTTGTGATTTAGCTAAGGTTTCTTAGCTTATAGGCACTACAGATATATTATACTTTAATATAGTCCGCAGATGTCAGCTACAAAGCATATATATATTTGCATTAAAAAAAGTTGTTGACTTTTTAAAACAAGGACCCTTTCAAACAGGGAAATTCACTTCCATAGCAGATTGATTTTAATTTAATTTTTGTTTTCAGAAAACATTTGTAAGTTGCCATCACTATTTAAAAGGGTCTGGTGAAATACTATTTTGATGTATAAGAAACACGTGATATACTTTCAGAATCAGTTATTCTTCATTTCTTGTTGATTTGCTAGTGGTTCCTGACACCTACAATTAAAATTTCTTTGCCTAGGTACCCCTCTTGAGATAGTGAATGTCTGACTACCTATATTCCATGGACCTTATTTTAGCTGCCATGAAGTCTCGCTCATTTGGGACCATGCTCTTGTTCACTTTGGCTGCAATCACCACTGACTAATCAGTTAATTGAAGAATGAATCGATTGAGAACATTGTTGGCATCCAGGCTAAAATTAGTATGCTCTAATGGAATGCTACCAAGATTTATAGACATTGTTATTAAGTAGTCATGTAAACTTAAATTCTGTGAGTCTTAGTTTTCTTCTTTATACAGTCAGAGAGTTGGATAAGATATCCCTTCCAACTCTGTTATTTTGTGATATACATCTGTCATCCTAGCTATTGTGCTTCTCTAGGGACTGGAATTAATTACAGCTTATTTGAATGTAGTCATCACAGCTGAGTGGAGTCCTGCATCAAGGGGAAGAACCACTCACTGGGTGGCATCCTTTCTGCTTCACCCAGGTGGTACGAAATCTGGCATATAATTTATATATAAAATTTCAGTAAACAGGCCATAGCCTGGAAACATTTGTTTGGGCTCTGCAGATTTTGTTGGTCTATGCCAGTTTCTTTTCCATTGATGTGGTTAGATGATCATATAAACATTTAAAATAGTATAGTGAAATACTATTTAAAAGAACTCTTGAGGTCACGTTTTTTGGTCATGCCCCACCATTTACAAGGTTTTTTCTTGACTTTTCCTGCCTCTACCTCATTAGTCACAGTCCAGTGAAGGGTCTTGAGACTGTTGTTAACAATTTTATTATATTGCTACCAAGCTGGAAGGGAAAGCTGAAGCATAGATTTCTTTTTACATTTTATTTACATGAAATTATGTAGTAGCGAAGGTGGTAGTGGTGCATCTATATGTGCTGTATGTGTTAGAAAACAAGGAAATAAGGATGCTGATAGCCCATAAAACTCTCTGCTACGTTGAGGGAGTTGGGTATATTATTTCTATTATGACTTCTGATTTTAAATGGAACTAATCAGAAAATGTTGAAAATGGATTCAAATATTGTTTGGATTTCTTTTTACAGGATGAAGGAGTTGTTAAAGAAATCCCTATTACTCATCATGTTAAGGAAGGCTATGAGAAAGCAGATCCTGCACAGTTTGAGTTGCTCAAAGTTCTTGGTCAGGGGTCATTTGGAAAGGTAATGAATACTTTTTTTTCCCCATTTGTTTCTCTTCTAAACATTTAGCAAAAAAAAAGTGAACACACACGTAGAAATCTGATTAATGATTTGTTTCTAAACTTCTGAAAGGATGCACACAAAGGTAATTCTTTAATTTTATTCCTTTTGTTTCTGTTGTACTTTTATTACCATTTCTTTGTACTTCTCTATAACAATCAAGGTTTTCCAATTCCCTAGGCTTACTGATTTCTCTAGGGAAAAATATAGCATACTCTTTATTAGCTGTCTAAATCAAAGTAGCTTGATTTTTGTAAAAAATGGTATTCCTATCTCCTTGCTCACATGCTGGCATGAATACAGCTTGTTCTCTCCTGGTGATTTAATCTACATTTCTTAGCTGTGTCACAGAAATCAGAATTTATATCTTAATTCATGTATGAATTCGTCTATCATCTGTTAAAATAAAGTAGAACAAGGGTGTGTAAAGTAGAACGAGGGTAGTTACTGGGTGATACGTGGTTTGTGTCAAATTTAAGTCTTCAGAGAGCTTACATTTCAAGGCAGAAAGCAAAATTGAGTAAGATTAACTATTATAGTCATTACTAAAGTTGTTTATTAATCACTTAATAACATGGTTTTAGAAAAGAAGTGTATAGGTCTGGTTCCTGACCTTTATATACCTAACATCTAATACATGAAAAACATTGCTTACACATAGTAACAGCCTTGAGAAAAACAGTACCAACCACAATTTAAGGGGAGAAAGATAAAGAGAAACTATTAATTTCAAGTGGCTGAGATTTAGTTTTAAAGGGGGAAAATAAGGCAGTTGAACATATTATTTATAGTGCTCTGGAACATTTTAAAATAAATACAGTTTTATTTTATTGTTTTATTGGGTTTTAGAGATGGGGTCTTGCTCTGTCACCCATGATTGTAGTTCATGGTAGCCTTGAACTCCTGGGCTCAAGTGATCCTCCATCCCCAGCTTCCCAAGGAGCTGATCCTACAGGCATGCACCACCACACCCAGCTAATTAAAAAAAAAAATCTGGACACAAGGTTTTGCTGTGTTGCTCAGGCTGGTCTCGAACTCCTAGCCTTAAGTGATCTTCCCACTTTAGCCTCCCAAGGAAAGACATTTATTGAATGCTCGGTGTGTTCACAACAGTTGTATAAGCAGTATTAATGAGTATAAAATAGATGTCGTCTTAAAGAAATCTAATATTTATGCATTATAGAATATAAAGTGAAATATAAAGAAACATTTTCAGGGCACAAAAAGGACAAACTGAGATGAATTATGGCTTGGCAGTGAATTGGTACAGGAGATATATAAGACAAGGAGATGGCACTTGAACAGTGTTCTGAGGAGAGAAAAACTAGAAGGAACTGTTAATAGATTGGTGGTGGTGGTGGTGATGTCGGTGGGGAGTGTTTATAGAACTGATCTGTAGAGTTGGCATGTATATTATATACAATTTTATTTTAAAGTTTCTAAAAGTGCAATATTCTTTTAACTATTTTACACTTTATAGCTATTTTTATGGTGTTAATTTTAGAAGAACAGAGATGAAGTTATTTTATATTCCAGATGTATAAATGCTTAAATATTTCACTTAAATAAAATATCACCAGGCAAACATTTCAAGCTATTAAAATTACCTGCTTTGTCTTTTGATGTATGTATTTGCTTATATATGCTTTTGTTTATCTCCAGCTTTGTTCCAGAAAGGAATTAAGGCTTTCATAGATGAATACTAAATAAAATTAAAAATAAGTAGTGAAGATGATGGAAACAGAAAACGCAGAGCAGGAAAGATTAGATGAAGCCAGGAGTACACTCTGTTCACAAAAGCATGACATAAGGGTCTGTAAGTCTTTTTCTAGTAGGTCAAAAATTAAGACTTAAGTTTTCCAGCAGCCATTATAAAGAAGCTAATATATTTGAGTGTATTATAATTGACAGTATTTTAAAGGTGGAAACAGATTAAACAGACCAGAGAAATTTCTCTCATGGGTTTTCGTAAAGAAAATACTGTATAACATAATGAAATATATTCAGTAACATCTTCATGTTAAATATAGCAACATGCTGAAAAGTTGTCATGTAGTCCTTAAATTCAGGGAGATCTCAGCTTTGTCTGTGCTGGGATTTAGTTTTAAGAAGAGTATCATTGAAACCTTTTAATTCCTAATATTAAAATACAAAATAGTGATCTTTATGTAGTTAATCAACCAAAGAAATATTAAGGAGGTGGCTTTTTTTCTCCCTAGGATGTGAACATACTTGCTTGTCAGTGTTACATCATTTGCGTAGGCATTGTGTAGGTGTGACTTGTTATATGCTGAACCTATTCAGGAATTTGGCCAAGACCGTGAATCAGATAAGTATAGGAGCAATTCCAAGAGACTCTGAGCTGCAGAGTCTTAAGTTTTTCTTCAAAAGTTCCGTTGTTAAAATGCAGTAAATGGGATTTTAGCCCATATAAAGCCTTATAACATTAAATGTTTTTATTGTCTATTTAACAGTGGGGGAACCCTGCTAAAGTCAACTTAAAATTGTAGTTTAAGGAAGCATGCATTATTATCATGAAAGGTGCATGTAATATTCTGTCCTAAGCACACCAAGTATAATGCTATTAATGATCATTAATGTATGAATTGAAAGGTATACTAACCAACTTACATTAATTATTTTAAAACACAAACACATGAAAATACCTTTGAAATTGTCTGATTAGTTGTCCTTATATATCATGTGCCAAATAATATTTATACAAAACATACATTTTAACATTTGTGGATTATAAAAAAAAATTGCTTTTGTGATAGTGAAGACTTTACACTTAAAAATGAATTTTTGAAAATATTGAATACTTGTACTCTTAAATAAGTGATCAACTCTCAAAGTGATAGTTTTTAAAAACATTTGCTTACATCTTAAAATTTCCTGAAGTTCGTTCTTTCTCTTCAATCAGCATTTAAATATGTGTGATCTTCGAGTTCACTACAATTACTGAATATTCTTATAGGAAAATATAAACGTCCATGTGATTGAGAGAAAAGTACATTGGAGTAACTCACCTATTCTTCTGGAAAATTTCCCATGATTGGATTAGGGTGACTGAAAAGAAACCTCTTTTATCAATATAGACACGGTTTTAGGTATAGTAATTTGAAGCCATGCAACAACTTTTTTACTTTATTTCTTTAAGCACCGTATCCCCAAATACAGTCATGTTCTGAGGTACTGGGAGTTAGGGAGTTAGGACTTTAACATATTAACTTTGAGGGGACATAATTTAGCCTGTGGCATACTTGTATTTGTTTCTTTAAAGGACATGATGTTTCTGACAAATTTCTCTGTCCTCAAGTTCACAGTTTATTTCTGTATCCCCCAGTGTGCAGCACAGTGTCTGATACAGAATAGGTGCTTAATGAGTGTTAATTTGTTGATTGAATAACTAATGAGTACATATATGGGAAGATAAGGTGATATAGCACAACTTTATTATACCAGGTTAAGGAAATTTTTCAAGGATGATTTATCTTAGGAAAAAAGAAATAGATCACTGATAAGTATATTATCACCTTATTTCAAATTAGATTGTTACTACTGTTAAGCTTTTGGAATGGTGCAGAACCTGAAGAAAGTGAGGTGGAAGGAGGAGGGAGAATTTCAGATGACAAAAAAGGACATTATAATAGTAAAGATCAGTAAACATAGCCTTGGGAAGGTTGAGAAATGTTAGGCAATAGATAAGAATGGGGTGGAAAAAGAACTACTTTTGTAGTTGATTTTGGGAAGGGGGCAGTGAGATATGATATTTTCTCACGCCAGAAAAGTCACTCATAAGACCTGAAAAAAAAAAAAAAAAAAAAAAAAAAACAGATCAGATGATAAACAGGTTACTTCTCTAGACTGCAAATGATGCATCCTATTAAATGCCGTATTGGGATACTAGTGAATGTTAGAAGAAGTAGGGGGGGAAAGTGGCTCCTTTATGCAGCAGTGTCTTCAGGAAAACTAGACTATCTCTTCCTTGCTTGCGTCTTCTCACTCTTCATACTCCATTCTTTACAATCCCACTGAGGGCTATGTTTTGTAAGAGTGGTTCTGAAATTGTAGTCTGCATACCCCTGGACAATCCCAAGACCTTTTCAGGGAGTCCTCAAGTCAAAGCTACTTCACAATCATCCTAAGATACTATTTGTACAACTGCTGGCATGTTGGCCAATCAAGGCAGTGACTTCAAATGGTACCAGTAGTCATTGTATTCTTCGTTTTCTTACATATACAGTTTAAGAATGTCCTTGATGAGACATTAACAATTATTACATTTATTAGATCTCAATCCTTGAATATCCTTTTTCTGAATAATCTGTGATGAAATAGGAAGTACATGTTAAGCCCTTTAGCCACATAACAAAATAGAATGACTGTCTCAAGGCAGAGGACTTGTGCAAATTTTTTGAGTTGTGAGCTGAACCAACCATTGTTTTCATGGATCACCACTTTTACTTGAAAGGACAATAAACTATGGTTACCTAAATATGCTTATTTGGTAGGTGTTTTCTCAAAAATGAATGAAATGAGCCTGTTCATAGAAAAACAACTGATACTCTTTTTGTCAAGGGTAGAATCTGAGCTTTCCAGCAAATAATTGAATTTAGGCAGATGTTTATTTGCCACATTGATGTTGTCATCTTCTTAATGCAGCTATACTTCTTTTTATTATGCTTCACTTCATTGCACTTCACAGATATCCTTCACTTCATTGTGCTTCACAGATATGTATGTGTGTGAATATATGTGTGTGTGTGTGTGTGTGTATAGAAGGTAACCCTGTGTTGAGTAAGTCTTTGGGTGCCATTGTCCCTCCAGCATATGCTCACTTTCTGTCTCTGTCTCATATCTTGGTAATTCTTACAGTGTTTTAAATGTTTTCCTTACTGTCACATCTGTTATGGTTCTTTGTGATCTGTGATCTTTGATGTTAGTGTTATCATTGTTTCAGAGTGCCATGAACCACACACACATAAGACAGTGAGCTTCATTGATAACCGGTGTGTGTGTTCTGACTGCTTTACTGACCAGCTGTTTCTCCATCTCTCTCTGTCTCCTTGGGCCCCTCTATTCCTTGACCTACAAGAATATTGAAATTGATCTAAATAGTAACTCTACACTGGTCTTGGAGTGTTCAAGGGAAGGGAAGTGTTCTGCATTTCTCACTTTAAATCAAAAGCTACAAGTTATTAAGCTTGGTGGGGAAGGCATGTCAAAATCTGAGATAGGCTAAAACCTAAGAATCTTGTGCCAAACAGATAGCCAAGTTGTGAATGCAAGGGAATGTTCTTGGAAGAAATTAAAATTGCTACTCCACTGAACATATGAATAATAAGAAAGTGAAACAGTTTTATTACTGATATGGAGAAAATTTTAGTGGTCTAAATAGAAGATCAAACCAGCCACAACACTCCCTCAAGCTAAAGCCTAGTCTAGAGCAATTCCCTAGCTCTCTTCAATTCTGTGAAGGCTAAGAGAGGTGAGGAAGCTGCACAAGAAAAGTTTGAAGCTAGCAGGGGTTGGCTCATGACATTTAAGAAGCCATTTTTGTAACATAAAAGTGCAGGGTAATGCTACAGATGCTGATGTAAAAGCTGTAGCAGGTTAGCCAGAAGATCTAGCTAAGATAATTGATAAAGGTGGTTACACTAAACAACAGGTTTTAATTGTAGAAGCAGCAGCCTTCTATTGGAAGAAGATGCCATCTAGTCTTTCATAGCTAGAGCGAAGTCAGTGCCCAGCTTCATAGCTTCGAAGGACAGGCTGCCTCTCTTGATAGAGGCTAGTGATCCTGGAACCTTTAAGTTGAAGCCAGTGCTCATTTGCCATTCCAAAAATTCTAGGGCCCTTAAAAATTATGTTAAATCTACTATGCCTTTTGTCTGTAAATAGAACAACAAAGCCTGAATGACAGCACATCTGTTTATAGCATGATGTGCTGAGTATTTTAAGCCCAGTGTTGAGACCTACTGTTCCGGGAAAAAAAAAAAAAAAAAAGACATTTTTCAAAATAGTACTGCTCATTGGCAATACTCCTAGTTACCCAAGAGCCCTGATAGAGATGTACAAGGAGATTAATGTTGTTTTCATGCTTGCTATTACAATATCCATTCTGCAGCCCATGGAACAAAGAATAATTTTAACTTTCAAGTCCTATTATTTAAGAAATACATTTTGTAAGGCTATAGTTGCTGCAGATGGTGATTGCTCTGATGAGTCTGGGCAAAACAAATTGAAAACCTCTGGATGGAACTTGCTATTCTAGATGTCATTAAGAACATTTGTGATTCATGGGAGGAAGTCAAAATATCAACATTAATAGGAGTTTGGAAGAAGTTGATTCCAACCCCCGTGGATGACTTGGAGGGGTTCAAGACATCATTGGAAGAAATCACTGCAGATGTGGTAGAAATAATAGCAAGACAACTAAAATTAGAAGTGAAACTAAAGATGTGATGGAAGTGCTGCAGTCTCATGATAGAACTTGAATGGATGAGGAGTTGCTCCTTGTGGATGAACAAAGAAAATGGGTTTTTTGAGATGAAATCTACTTCTGGGGAAGATGCTATGAACATTGTTGAAATGACAACAGAGGCTTTAGAATATTACATAGACTTCTTTAATAAAGCAGTGGTAGGATTTGAGAGGATTGAATCCACTTTTGAAAGAAATTCTACTGTGTATAAAATGCTATAAAATAGCATCAAATTCTATAGAAAATTATTTCATGAAAGGAAGTCAATCTGTGCAACAAACTTCATCATTGTCTTATTTTAGGAAATTGCCACAGCCACCCTAACCTTCAGCATCCACCACCCTGATCACTCAGCTGCCATCAACATTGAGGCAAGACCCTCCACCAGCAATAAGATTATAGCTCACGGAAGACTCAGATGATCGTTAGCATTTTTTAGCAATAAAGCATATTTAATTAGGTATATAGGGTCATAATATTTGTTTGCTCTTTATTAAGGTAACAAAAAGTGGGCCTGGGTCTTAAAAGGAGGTATGTAGCTCAAGTTTGTCTTTCATTGTGTTATTTATCTCTTACATCATAAAATTCTCCAAGTTCAGGACCAGGTCATCTATTTTAAAAATTTTCCTTTCTATAGTAGTATTTATATACATTATGATTTATTAAATCTAAGGAAAGTGAGAAAATATTAATAATGTAAATTATAGCATAATTTACAGGAGAAGGTATAACTTTTTTCATTTTTTTTTTAATTGACAAATAGTTGTACATATTCATGGGGTACATAGTGAAGTTTTGATCCATATAATGTATGGTGATCAGATCAGGGTAATTTTGCATCCTTCAACAAATCTCTCACTATCTCTCCTTTCCCTCTATGGGAAGGCATATATTTATAAAATTAGAGAAAATGCAAGGATACAAGTGTATGCTGGTGTGTTTGTGTAGAGCAAGAATGACTAGAAATGTGAATTTTCCTTTTTTTTTTTTTTTTTTTGTTCAATTTTCTATTAGGTTTTTCTTGTTAGAAAGAAGACCGGTCCTGATGCTGGGCAACTCTATGCAATGAAGGTGTTAAAAAAAGCCTCTTTAAAAGGTAGAAAATTAGAAAGTTTATTAAAATAGAATTTGACAAAGCGTATTTTAAGAAATATGCTGTGTATTACTTGCATAAGGTGAATAGATGTAGCTATTTTTAACATTGGTATTTGTGGCAGTTTTTCTAGCCAGTAGGTAATATTACTGGATTTGATATTGGCATATGCCTTAACTTAGTGAGAATGCACCCTAGTAAAAATTTGATGCTAGAAAAAGTGACATATTTCATTTAATTTAAGCTTATTAACTTAATTGGGCTATACTCTTTTCATTCAAAATTCTTGACTTTTCCCTTTCTGTCTGTGTCAGTATTACATTTTGAGAAAGCACAACCATTTGCACGCACTATCTTTTAGGGTGTGATAAAAATACTGCTTATGATCACTTTCAATCAGTAAACTCATTTGAATAATTAAAGAGATCAATAGGCCAGGCATGGTGGCTCACACCTATAATCCTAGCACTTTGAGAGGCTGAGGCGGGTTGAACCCGTGAGCCCAGCCCAGGAGTTCAAGACCAGCCTGAGTAACCTGGTGAAACCCTGTCTCTACAAAAAATACAAAAATGGGCCAGGTGTAGTGGCACGCTCCTGTAGTTCCAGCTGCTTGGGAAGCTGAGATGGGAGGATTGCTTGAGCTTGGGAGGTGGAGGTTGCAGTGAGCTGAGATTTTGCCACTGCAGTCCAGCCTGGGCAAGAGAGCAATACCCTGTCTCACCACCAACAACCACCAAAAAAGATGAACACATAATAAATGCATATACGCTACATACCTATTTATGCCATCTTAACCTGTCTCTAGATGTAATGAATATTTTTGCTTTCTGAGAATATGGTCATTATTATCTAGGAATATGAAAACTGAAAATTTAGGCATTTATCAAGTTACATTTTATATATTTATATTTGTTGTTTGTTAAATTATTGATGGACTCTTAATTGAAATGATATAAAAGAGTAAAAATTGTACCTTTATGTAATTTTTAGTTCGAGACAGAGTTCGGACAAAGATGGAGAGGGATATACTGGTGGAAGTAAATCATCCATTTATTGTCAAATTGCACTATGGTATGTAATCTTTCTTTTATTGTTTTATTTATTTTAATCCTTATTTATTAATATGGAATTAGAGAATTATGATTTCCTTTCACACAATACTATAACAGGAAATAAATACTTTAGACTTATTTAGTATATTCAACTATATAAAATGTATGTTTCTGAAATAAATATCAGTATTTAGTTATTTGTTGTATGTCCTTCATTTTTCCAAGTTGGTTAACTTGTTTAAAGTAACAAGATAGTGTTTTTCACTTACCTGTCTGGTAGTATTTACGTACTCTACTAGGCTGTAACTTCATAATCTTAGACTATAAACTGTTGTGATAATTTACATAATGACCACACTTATCTATTTCCTGGTTATATTCTGGAGGACCATGTAGTTATGTTAGTCTGCTTGAGTTATCTTTTATACTTAATGGAAAAGGACTACTAGTAAGAAGCAGGAGATGTAATGGAAAGAACATGAACTTTGGAGTTAGACATTTCTCAACTTGAATCATGGCTCCATTGCTAATTTAACATATGGATGAGATCAACTTTATCTATCTATCTGTCTGTCTGTCTATCTATCTATCTTTCTATCTATCTATCTATCTCTATCTCAGATATAGTGTACTTTGTCACTTCCATTTTTCTATATTTAAAAAAGTAGCAGTTGTTGATTTTATTCTTAGTGTAATTTCGACAAATAATGCATTAAAATATATACCCAATTATCACTATTAAAAACCCATAAGAAATTTCCACCCATTTGTCTTTTACTCCTTGTTATACTAACAGAATAAAAAAAGTAACATCTAAAGACCTTCCCAAATCTGTAGTAAGTCAATCCGTAAACGCTTATTGTGTGCAAAAATAGTGTATTAAATTCAGTGGACTATAGAAATGAAACACTTTTTGACTTCAAGAAATTTATAACCTATAGAGAACACAGAGATGTAAAGAAATTAATTGTACAAATCAAAATGGAATAAGTACTATTAAAGAGGTATAAATATAATAAGATCTCAAAAGTAGCAGCAAGTAATTTCAATGAAGAAGAGGTTAAGGAAGCTGTGGAAAAATGTGAACAGGGAGACATCCTGGAAAGTTTAATAGAGGAAGTGGCATTTTGCTTCAGCTTTGTAGAATTCGTAAATTTTCAGTAGGTTTGATAGGCTAAGTTTAGGCAATTGCAGTAGAACATGCTTCATAAATTAGGAAATTTTTGATGGTAGAAGTTCTGTGTAAAGCCACATTCAAGGGTGATTATGTTCTGGGAAGGGGTTTATAGCTATTTCAACACTGGGTTAAACACTGGGTTTAATTTTGAGATGTTATCCATGAATGGACCATGTGAGTAAATACTGTGAAATTCTAAACATATATTAATTTAAAAGCATACTAAGCTTTTTAAGCCTTTGAGATTATCCTGTTACTACATTCTAATTTTTAATTAGCCTTTCAGACTGAAGGGAAACTATACTTAATACTGGATTTTCTCAGGGGAGGAGATGTTTTCACAAGATTATCCAAAGAGGTAAGTAGCTGTACATTTTTACTATATTTTCTTGAAACAAAACTAAGAAAAGTATCACTTTTGTTCATCCACTAATTACATTTTTCCTATTGAAATTTTAAATGGTAACTACTCTGTTTGTTTTATTGCATAGTATTTGGTAATGTGCCTGATAATGGCATTTTCTATCATCTCAATGTGCTACTCATTTTCTTAGGCAGAAGAGCAATATGAATAACTGGATAAAGTAGATACGGGCAAGCCTAGGACTTTGGCTACTCAAGCTACCTAAACACCTCTGGGAGTAGTGTTTATTCATTTTAAAATAGCTTTATGGAGGTATAATTGACATACAATTAACTGTACATACTAAAGTATACAATTTTATAAGTTTTTACATTTGTATATAACTGTGAAACCATCATTACCATAAGAATAATTAGCATATCTGTCATTCCTTAAAGTTTTCTTGTGTCCCTTTGTGATACCGTCTTCCTGCCCTAACCCTGCTGAATCTGCTTTCTGTCACTATTTGGTTTGTATTTTCTAGGAGTTTATATAAATGGAATCATATGGTATATTCATTTTTTTTGTCTGGCTTAACATAATTATTTTGAGATTCATCTATGTTGCATGTCCTAATTATTCATTTTTATTGATGGGTAGTATTACTGATTGTATGGATACGTCATGATTTGTTTATCATTCACCTGTTGATGAATTTTGGGTCATTGCAGTTTTTGATATTACTAATGAAACTGCTATAAACATTCATGTACAAGTGATTGTATCATATGTTTTCATTTCTCATGGGTAAATACCTAAGAGTATAATGACTGGGTCATGTGCTAGGTGTATGTTTAACTTTTAAAGACACTGCCAAACTGTTTTCCAAAGTGATTATATAAATTTTACATTCCCACCAGCAGCGTAAGAGAGTTTCAGTTGCTCCACATTCTTGCCAACATTTGGTATGGTCAGTCTTTTAAAATTTTTGAACATTAGATTAGTTTTTAGTGGTATCCCATTGTGGTTTTGAATTACGTCACACTAATGACTAATGATATTGAGCATCTTTTCATGAGCTCATTTGCCATCTATCCTCTTGGTAAAATGTCTGTTTAAATTTTCAGCCTGTTTTTTTTAGTTGGAATGTTTGTTTTCTTATTGAGTTTTGAGAGTTCTTCATATATTTTGGATGTAAGTCCTTGATCATATATGTTATTTGGAAATATTTTCTTCTGGTCTATAGTATGTCTTTTCATTCTCTTAACACTGTATTGAAAAGCAGAAGTTCTTAATTTTGATGAAGTCTGATTTATAGGATTTTTTTCCTTTTGTTGTGTTTTTAGTGTTCTATATAAGGAATATCTGCCTAATTACAGGTAAAGATTTTCTATTATGTTTTCTAGAGGTTTTGTAGTTTGAATTTTACATCTAGATTTAGGATCCGTTTTGAGTTCATTTTAGTATATGGTTATAGGTATGTGCAGAAGTCCTTTTTTTTGTTCACATAGATATCCAGTTGTTCTAGCATCATTGTTGGAAAAGTCTGTCTTTTCTTCCCTGAATCACCTTACATTTTTCTTGAAAACCAATTGATCATATATATGAAGGCCTATTTCTGGATACTCTATTCTGTTCATTGGTCCGTTTGTCTATCTTTATTACAATTATACATTTTCTGAATTACTGTATCTTTATAATATGTCTTGAAGTGAGGTAGTGCAAATCCTTGAACTTTGCTTTTCTTTTTGAAAGTTTGGCTCTTCTAGGTCCTTTGCATTTCCATATCAATTTTAAAATCAGCTTTTCACTTTGTACAAAAATGCCGTGCTGGGATATTGGTTGGGATTTTATTGAATGTATAGGTCAATTTGCAGATAAGTTACATTTTAGTAATATTGAGTCTTTTTTTTTCTTTTTTTTTGAGACAGAGTCTCGCTCTGTCACCCAGGCTGGAGTGCTGTGGCCGGATCTCAGCTCACTGCAAGCTCCGCCTCCCGGGTTCATGCCATTCTCCTGCCTCAGCCTCCCGGGTAGCTGGGACTACAGGCGCCGCCACCTCGCCCGGCTAGTGTTTTGTAGTTTTTAGTAGAGACGGGGTTTCACCGTGTTAGCCAGGATGGTCTTGATCTCCTGACCTCGTGATCCGCCCGTCTCGGCCTCCCAAAGTGCTGGGATTACAGGCTTGAGCCACCGCGCCCGGCAATATTGAGTCTTTTAATTCATGAACATGATATCTTTCTCAGTTTATTTAGGTCATCTTTAATTTCTTGCAGTATTGTTTTCAGTGTAATTCTTGCACTTCTTTTGTCAGATTTACCTCTAAGTAGATCCTGTTTTTAATGTTATTGTAAATAGAATTGACTTCCTAATATCAATTTTAAATTGGGTGGAAACACAGTCAATTTTTTGTGTATTGAGCTTGTTTCCCACAGTCTAGCCAAACTTAATACTTCTAGCAACTTTTAGAAATAGATTTCAAAGGTTGAGAAAGATTTCTGTAACTGTTTTTTCAGAGTTTTATAAAAAATCAGAAATCAATTTTAGATTTATTCAAATGCTTTTTCATCATTTATTGAGATTATATTTTTTTTAGTCTTACTGTGGTGAATTACAATGATTGATAGATGTTGAACCAACCTTGCATTTATGGATGAACCCCACTTCGTCATTATGTATTACCCTTTTTATAAAGTTGGACAATATTTGCTGAAAATTTGTTAAGAATTTTTGCATCTGTTTTTATGAGGGACATTTGTGATTTCCTTGTATTATTTTGTCTCTTTTTGGTGTTAGAGTAATTCTGACTCCATAGAATGAGTTGGGTATAGTTTTTGCCTCTTTAACTTTCTGGGAAAGTTTGTGTAGATTCAGTGACAAATTGCCCTTATATGATTGATAGAATTCACCAGTGAAGGCATCTGAACCTGAAGTTTTTCTTACAGGAAAGTATTTAACTACAAAATCAATTTATATAATAGACTTGCGTTATTTCTTTTGGAGTGAGCTTTGATAACTTGTGTCTTTTAAGGAGTTTGTCTATTTCATCAAAGTTACTAAATTTATTGGCATAAAAATGTTCATAATATTCCCTTATTGTCCTTTTTGTAGTTGTGGAATTGTTAGTGATGTCACTGCTCTCACTTTTGATGTTGGTAATTCATGTTTGCTCTGTTTTTGTTCTGTTTAGCCTCACTAGAGATTTGATATATCAATTTTATTACTCTCAAAGAAACAGCTTTTGGTTTCATTGATTTTTCTGTATTCTATTTCTGTTCTCTATTACATTGTTTTCTGCTTTAATCTTTTTTTACTGCTTATTTTATGTTTCATTAGCTTTTCTTTTTCTGGTTTTTAAGTGGGAGCTGAAGTTATTAATTTGAGGCCTTTCTACTTTTCTAATAATGTAGGTGTTTTGTGTTATAAATTCCCCTCTGAGTACTGCCTTAGGGTCATCCCACAGGTTTTCATATGTGTCACTTATTTTCTCTCAGTTCAATGTACTTTATGATTTCCTTTCTATTTCTTTGACCCATTGGATATTTAGAAGTCTGCTTAATTTACAAATATTTGGACATTCTTCCACATATCTTTCTATTGTTGATTTCTACTGTAATGTTGTTGTGGTCATAAAACATACATTATATGACTTTAATTCTCTTAAACTTACTTTTATTTGCTTTATGCTTCAGAATATCATGTATCTTGGTAAATGTTCCATGTCCACTTGAGAAGAATGTGTATTCTGCTATTTTTGGGTGGTGGAAGATTCTATAAATGTGGACTGTATCAAGTTGTTTGTTAGTGATATTAAATTGCCTATATTCTTTCTAATTTTCTGCCTATTCTACAAATTTTTGAGACAAGGATTGACACCTTTTACTTTAATTTTGAATTTGTATATATTTTCTTGAATTTCTGTCAGTTTTTGTTTCATGTGTTTCAAAGTTCTGTCATTAGGTACATAAGCCTTTTGGGTTATTAATCCCTCTTGATGAATTGATCCCTTCATCATTATGAGATGACATGACTGACTTTGTCCCTGGTAATGTTCTTTTCTTCAAAATCTAATTTGATACTTATATGGTCACTCCAACTGTTTTCTAAAAAAGTATTGTTAGTTTGGTATATCTTTTTTCATATTTTAACATTAGCCTATTTGTGTCTTTATATTTAATGTGTGGTACTTAAGGAAGCATAATTTCCTTGTTTTTTTATCCAATCTGAGAGTGTATCTTCTAATTGGGATATTAGACCTGTTACATTTTATGATTATTTTTGCAGTTGTATTTAAGTCTCCCATCTTGCTATTTGGGATTATTTTTGTCGCATTTGTTCTTTGTTGTTTTTTCCCTCTTCTCCTGGCTTCTTTTTAATTACTTTTTTTTTTTTTTTTTACAATTTCATTTTTATCTCTGCTGTTGGTTTGTAAATATTATCCATAACACTTTGTTGTATAATTTAATAGTTGCCTTAGGATTTGTAGTATAAGTTTTAACTCAGAGGTCAGGAAAATACGGTCTTCAGGCTAAATTTGGCCAGTTACTTTTCTTTGTAAATAAAGTTTCATTGGAACATAACCATACTCATTTGTTTAAGTATTGTCTGTTCCTTATGTTGTACTTCAATGGAATCATACTTGCATAGTCATTTTTACTGGATAGCAGGCATGGTGGATTTAATTTTCTTACATGCTAGATACTTTTATTTTCATATAAGTAGTATTTAGCTCTTTTCTAGGATGCAGTTCATTGTCTTGTAAACACTTTGATCATTTTGGGCCTTGTGTTTAAGCTTTAGTCATGTTGGACTAGGGAAGTATTTAGTTTAAGATTAATTTTTCCTCAGTATTGAAGCATGTCCTTTCTTACACTCTAACAAACACTCTTTGATTTATGAGGCTTTTCACTCTCCCTTTTGGGAAGAGGAGCTAGCTCAGTCCTTTGTGAGCTGAGTGGGCTCTTTCTTTTAATCTTTTAAGGTTTTTCTCTTCCTGGACTTGGGCGGGGGTAGTTTCCTCGGATCCGTGTTTGACTGTATATATGTATATGTGTGTATGTGTGTGTGTGTGTTTTGAGGTGGAGTCTCAGTCTGTTGCCCTGGCTGGAGTGCAGTGGCATGGTCTCAGCTCACTGCAACCTCTGCCTCCCGGCTTCAGGTGATTCTCCTGCCTCAGCCTCCTGCATAGTTGGGACTACAGGTGCACAATTAGCCTGGCTAATTCTTGTATTTTTAGTAGAGATGGGATTTCACCATGTTGGCCAGGCTGGTCTCAAACTCCTGACCTCAAGTGATCTGCCCGCCTCAGCCTCTGAAAATGCTGGGATTACAGGCATGAGCCCCAGTGCCCCGCCCATGATTGACAATTTTTTTATTGGATGGCAGGCATTGTGACATTTAACTTGTTAAGGTGATGAACATTTTTGTATTTCTGTAACTATTATTGATCTCTGTTCTGAGATATAAAACTAGTTTGATCCCTATAGGTCTTACTTTTAAAGTTTGTTAGATTGGACCAACACAGCTTTCAGTCAGGGGTTAATTTTGCTCCACTACTGAAGCAAAATCCTTCTAATTACTTTGTCTGATGTCTTATGAATTATGAGATTTTCTGCTCTGGCTGAAGGCAACAGGAACTATTCCTGGCCATGGTGAGTTCATCGATTGGTTCCTCTAACCCTTCATTCCTTTCCTGGTTTAGGGTAATGTCCTCACTCACATGTGCTGAGTATTTCTCTGCTGAATGCTTGAAGGAGACTGTCTGCATATCTACAGAGTTCTCTTTGTGCAGTTTACTCTTCTCTAATACTCGATCCTGTGAATTTTGTCCTCCTTCTCCAAGACTCTCTGTTCTGGCTTATCTACTCAGGAAGTCTTTCAGGCTCCACCTGACTTAGCCCTCCCTGTACTACCACTTGGAAACTCTTTCCAGGTAGTAAGCTAAGGCAGTTGTGGGGCATACTTCATTTGTTCCCTGTCTCTCAGTATTCAGTGTCTCTTGTTGCCTGATGTCCAGTGTCTTGAAAAGTATCATTTCATATGTTTTGTCCTGTGTTTTAGATTTTTCAGGCATGAGATTAAATCATGTCTTTGTCTGCTTCATTTTTTCTTTAAGTAGTAGTCTGGGAGTAGCATTTTAATTGGGTGATAGTAGTTCAATGTCTTACTTCCAGAATTTACAGTGTAGAATGTGGGAGAGCTACTGTTGATTCCCAGAGCTCTGGAACTTGCTGTGATAAAGGAACAGTGTGTTTCTGGTATGCTAGCCAGTGCTTAAGTGGCTAAGGTCTCTGGCTTATATCTGTCTACCTCCAGTGTAGAATATGCCATGTGTGAGCATAGGGTGTGTTATTGGTATGTTATTAACTATAGAACATAATTCAATATGTGAAAGGGATTGTCTAGGACCCCCTTCTAAGGAGGGTCTTTAAAGGACCTTGTTAAAAACTGGTACCAAGGCATAGAAGGACAACAGTATAATAAGGCTCCATTATTCATGATTTCTTGCGTTAGATTTTAGAAGTGTCACAAATATGCTTGAGAAATTCTTGTAGTCATTTCTAATTTTCTTTTAAACTCTTCAGACCTCCATTCTCGATGTGGGACTATCTAAACCCATACTAGCACAGAGATGCAGTCAGTAAGTTTTGATTCCTAAGTCTGGAATATTAGGTAAGAGCAAGCATTTTAAATGCATTACCCAAAAGATAATAAATTAGTACATTGATTGAGCAGCCTTTTAAAAAATGATTCAGTGGTTACTTCTGTAGACAGCTTATTAATAATCAGATGTTTGTTGGTTATACTTCACTTGTGTGTACAAAAAATTGTTAAATAATCCAAAATGAGGACATGTTTTTATACCTTAGAAAAAGACTTTTTAAGTACATTTTTGTGTGTTTTAAAGAATTTTATAATGTATGTCATTTGTATTTTAAAGGGAAGGATACCTATCCAAATTTCCCTTCCTCAAAATGTACACACACACACACACACACAAATACACAGGTAAACAAACAGAACTCTTAAGCTGTGCTTTATTTTGCTTATATCAAGAAAATGTAGTAGAATGAATGGCTGATTATTTTAACGCTGTCAGTTCTTCTAATGTTAATTTATTGGCTTAACAAAATTCCAAATAAAGCCACAATAGGGATTTTTGTTTGATGTTGACAGATTTTATAGTTTCCTTGGAAAAGTAAACAAATGCAAAGAAATAACATTTTTTGTTTGTTTGTTTTTTGAGACACGGTCTTACTCTGTCACCAGGCTGGAGTGCTGTGGCACTATCCTGGCTCATTGCAGCCTCAACCTCCCAGGCTCAGGCAATCCTCATGCCTCAGCCTCCCGAGTAGCTTGGACTACAGAAGCATGCGCCACTATACCCGGCTACTTTTTTTTTTTCAGTAGAGATGAGATCTTGCTATGTTGCCCAGGCTGGTCTCAAACTCCTGGGCTCCAGTGATCCTCATGCATTGGCCTCCCCAAATTCTCTTGTTTAAAACTTTATAAAGTGTGCATAAGCAAAACATTATAGTATCAACATGAGATTAGAAACATACTGTATATCCCCAAAATATCCTGTTATAGATTACTTACCATATATCATTATGATAAAGGAAGAATCACAAATTCCGGCAAAGAGATTGTTCAGTAAACAGTATTTGAGAAATCGCTTAAATATTTCAAAAAATCGTTTTAAAATACCATCTCTACCATATACAAAAATAAATCTTACTTACATAAAAGAGCTAAATCTTAAAAAACCAGCTAAATATTTTGTTGACCATTGGATGGCGAATGTCTCCTTAAATCATCTATATATTTGACTAGCAAAAATTAAGGATTACTGAGCATAAAAAACTAGCACAAAATTGGATAAGTATTTGCAGCTAATATGATAGAAAACTGACATTTTTAATATTTAAGTGACTTGTACCAATTGACAAAACAGTAAGTCAGTAATAGAAAATAGACACAAGCATTACTGATAATTCACAAAAAAAGTAGAAAGACTACTAAACATGAAAAACAGTGTTCAGCCTAAAAATCAAAATTTAAATTTAAAAAATAATGCCATTTTCACACACCAAATTTGAAAAGGCTTTTTACGGGGTATATTCCATGCTATCAAGGATGTGGTAAGACAAATGCTTTCATAAACTGCTGATGGGAGTGGAAATTACTATAACCTTTTTGGAAAATAATTTTGTTGTGTATGTCAGGAATCTTTGACTATTTATGCTCCTTGACCCAGCATTTCATTTTTTTTTAAAAAAATTCTTAATTCATTTTGAGAAAATAATCATAAATATCAGTAATATGTACATATGCATATTGCAGAGTTATTTCAAATAGTGAAAAACTGGAAATAACCTAAATGTCAAGAAGGGGAATGTTTAGGTAACTTACAGTAAATTGGTATGGTTATATTGTACAACTATTGGAAATTTTAAAGACATAGAATGCTTATGATATAATATTAACTGGGGATAAAGGAGGCCACTAAACAGTACTTACACGGTAGTCTGATTTCAACTCTATTAAAACACACATTCGTAGACACATTCAAACACAGATGTGCACAAAAAGTTGAAAAGCAGATGACAAAATATTAAAAGTGCTTAGCTCAAGAGTACTGGAGTTTAGGATGATTTTCATTTTGTCGTGGGGGAGGGCGATATATGAGTAGGACGATTAGTGTGTTGGAAAGCATTATTGGCAGTGAACCTAAAATTTGTTTTTAGAAAAGCAAACATTGCAGCATAGCATGTGGCAGAAGTGGCTTCTGGGGAAGAGTTCATTCTTATGGACGAGTATCCCTGAGTTCACGTCTTGGGCCTCCTTCTTACTAGCTGTGTTATTTTGGGCAAATTACTTAATCACTCTGAGTTTCTTTCTCCATTTGCAAGATGTTCCTAATACCTACCTCATAGAGTTTGGAAGCTATAATAACATAATGATTGTACAGTGCCTGGCACATAATTTCTACTTAGTAATGTTTTATTTGCATCTATCATGAGGCTTTCCGCCAAGACAACTTCATGACAAGGTGATAGGCTTGCATAACTGTAACTAGGCAAAGTTTTTTCTAATTTAGTTTTAAATAGTTTTTATTTAGGGTTTTCTTACGTATTAGCTCTCAGAGAACTTTCTTATTATCCTTGGTTAGAAGTTGAATAGGCAACAATTATTTTTATTCTTAATAAAAACTCAAGTGAAAGTGATGTTTTTATACTTTTACCATTATAATATTCAAATTAATGCTCCCAAAACTTAGATAATAAACAATCTTTGTTTTTCTGTTGATCATTTAAAAAATAGTTAGCATATCAGGAGTTATTAACTGCTCATTCTCTGCAATTTTACTAGTAACCTGGATCTGCATTGTGAAATTCAGGGGCCATAATTCTAAATGGGCAATCAGGTTTTAAGCTATTATGACATATACTTTATGCAGTTTTGAGCCTTCTTAATAATCCAGAGGTTTCTTTATGAAAATAACCCATTTTGAGAAAAATATTTGATTTCACCAATCTGGAGTTCTTGCTAAACCTTAAAAATTACATCTCATGGCTGATTAGTGTCCAATTCTATGTGTAAATGAATACTCACTAGTGAATGGATTTAGATATAAACCTATAATAATAATACCTTATGGTTTTATATATATAGTTTTTTAAAGTTAACAAAGCTTTTTTTTTCCACATAAACTGATTTGATTCTTACAACAACCTTGTTAGGTATATACAGCAGATATTATTGTCCTGTTTTACAGATTTAGAAACTGAGGCCCAAAGGGCTAAGTGACATGTCTGATATTACACTGCCAAGTCTGATTCAAGTTCATTACTCTTCACTTCATCATAGCAGCTGTATTTCCAGGCACAAAATGATTGAGTAATACAGTGCCATTACACTCATATACATTACTAACAGAAGAGGCTTGGATCCACCCCTTAGGTCAGAGATGAGTTCACAATTGTGTGTAAGATAAGAGTTACTAATTTAACAACTTGTGGTAGTGTAGTAAAAGCTTTGGGTTCGTAGAGCCCCTAAAAGTGAAATTTCTGAGAAATGATATTAGACAATAAAAGAGAGAATGGTAGAAATAGTGGAATTCCCAGAGCTAAAACAAAATACCTTCTATATTTCAAATACCCTAAGGGTAACTATATTATAGCAGAGTACTAAAATTAATATTGGTATTATGGGAGTAAGTCACTTTAAAAAAGATGAATCTTGTGCTGTACATTTAGTGTGAGAAGATATACAAACAACATAATGTTTTGGAAAGATTTACATTAAAATGGTTAATATTGAAGAGACACATTCTTAAAGAGTTTCATTTCATTTATGTAGAAATCTTATTTCTCTGGTATTGCCAATAATTATGCCAGTCAAATAAGAATTGACTATGCTTATTATCTTATTATTTTCCTAGATTTGTCTGTCTAATCATTTTGAAAGAAGTATTTTTAAATATACTGAATACTGAAAGAAAGATCAAATGATAATTCATTATTTTGTTCTAGGTTCTGTTTACAGAGGAAGATGTGAAATTCTACCTCGCAGAACTGGCCCTTGCTTTGGATCATCTGCACCAATTAGGAATTGTTTATAGAGACCTGAAGCCAGAAAAGTAAAGCTGTATTCTTCTTTTGTATTCATATTTTCTGTGTTTCTGGAAGTACTTTTTGTCAAACTCCATTAGGTCTTTTGAATATTATAGGAAATTCTATATGAATTACATGAAACTTGTTTGTAAAAAGTAATCTTTGTAAGACATACATTGACTTTAAGTTAATCATTTAAATTTTTTAAATATATTAAATAGATACTGATCTATCTTAGTTTTATGATTTTTATGTAAATGTTTTATGTAAAATATTTTATTCCATCTTGTTGAATGTGAATTTTGATTTACAGCATTTTGCTTGATGAAATAGGACATATCAAATTAACAGGTATGCAGATTTTCTTATTATACCCTTAGCCGCTTGATTCATATTTTTTATTATTTTAATATAAATTTGTCTAAGCCTGTTTTTTTCTCTTTCTGAATTTGATTTGCAATTTATTCGTCTCTTTAGTGAATTAAATGTTATTTGATGGTTAGACTGCTTTCAATATGTTCTAATTGTAATATTAAAAAATTGTACATTAGATACACTTACTGTAAATAATTAATGATAGTTTTTTAGGTAACAATACGTCATCTGACTTTCAGTCCAGACAGAATGATGTATCACAAGTAGTCATCACATTTGAAATATAGTGACAACCTTCCCTCTGCCTTCCCTGACTCCTGGCAACCACTTATATGTTCTACATCTCTATAATTTTGTTATTTTGAGAATGATATAGAAATAGAATCATACAGTAGTCACACAACTGAGCATTTATCCTAGAAAAATAAAAACCTATGTTCACATAAAAGCCTGTATATGAATGTTCATAACAACCCTACTTGTAATAGCCTGACTGGAAGTTACCTAAATGTTCTTCAAAAGGGGAATGAATAAATATAAATTGTCATACGTCCATGTGATGGCATACTACTCAGCAGTAAAAAAGAAAGACCTGTTGAGACATCCAGCAACTTGGATGGATCTCAAGGGCGTTGTGCTGAGTGAGCCAGTCTCAAAAGGTTACATGTGTTTTCAATAGATAGTAAATTCTGTATTTTATTATTTGAATGTTAGAACAGAGGTAAAATGAAGATGTGGTCTTTACAGATAATTTTAAATAGGTACAGTTTAAAGGTAAGTTGCTTTAAATTCCTGTGTATACTGCATCAATGCAAAAATAAAATATCAGTTACCTCAAAAGCTGACATAAATATGAAAAAGTTCAAATGAAGTTTAGTGACTCTTACTGATTCACAGCCTGATTATCTTTTTCATGTACAAAAGAAATTATGTGGGTTCGAAGATATTTAAAGAGAAAAAGGAAAGGAAAATAACAATCGGGAACAGTAGAGTTTCCAGATTTTTATATAATACATAAATTTGTATTTTACAGCAATTAAAAAGATAATTAAAAATTAATTCCTCTTTTCATTTTTGCTTAATAAAGTATACCTCTTTTGTCAGAGGTGAGAAAGAGAGGTGGGAAAGAGTAGAAAAAACCCTATTTTTCTCTCTCTGCATTAAGGTTAGTTACGTAAATAATGATGCCAAGTTGATTTGTATTTAGTATTCTCATTTTAATTCTGCTTTTGATAGATTTTAGAGACTTAAACTGTCTGAGGAGGGAAGAATAGATAGGATCAATATTAATTTATAAGCAAGGGACACAAAGCATGTAACAGGAAGAAATGTGATTCATAATTTTTTAACAATTCAATTTATTTTCCTTGCAATGGCACAAACATTTCTTTTAAAGACTGTGTACAATAATAAATATTAGATAATTTACAGTTTTGTGATTATAACCTCGGTCAAGGTTTTGTAATGACTACATTTATGGATTTACCCTGACAGCATTCCAGTGAGGTTGGCTAAAGTATGACCACTCACAGCAAGTATTTTAACCCATTTATGCCTGAGGCTGCAATTTTTTGAATTTTTGCAGTCAGACTTTGATGATGACCTTGAGCAGTAGGATATAAATAACTCCCACATGCTTAGCGTTCCAATAATGGAACACTAGGCATAAATGGGTTTAAGAATTCTTTTACAATGTTTCTTTTAATTTATTTTATGTTCTTTATCTCTCTTTCTCTTTAATTTTTCTTGTTTGCTTTCCTTCCTTCCTTCCTTCCTTCCTTCCTTCCTTCTTTCTTTCTTTCTTTCTTCCTTTCTTTCCTCCTTTCTTTCCTTTCTTTCTTTCCCTCCTGTGTGTCTTTCCTCCCTGCTAGACGTCTCTTCCTATCTCCTTCCCTTCTTTCCTTCTATATTGAATAGTACAGTAAAAAATACCAGATTGATTGCTATTTGCTGTTGACACCGGGGGCTGTGTGCATGTTGTTATGATTTAGCAATGCCTCACCTAGGGAGGGTCTTTACTAGCATTCTGTTTTCCAAGAATAATTGCAGGAGAATGACAATACTTTTTTTTTTTTTTTCCCACCAGTCCACTTTAAAAATTCTCCAAGCGTAAGGAATGGACCTAATATCTGAAATGACAGGCTACTGTGAAATTACAATGGACTGTAGAAAGTTTCGTGTTATAACTGTGCTTTGAGTCTGATTGGCCTCATTCTGAGTTTATGATTGTTATAGCAGATCAGTAGAATGAGAGTGGATGAGAGTGGATATCCCCAAATATCTACATCCTTACTAATACATTATTTATATTATATATTATTATAAGACTTAAGTTTTTTTTTTCTGAAATCCTGCATCCTTTTCATACTCTGTACAAAATCCCTCCCATAGTTTATATAAAAATAACTTTATAATATGACTTGCCTCTTTAGAAAAAGTATTTAATCATAATATCCCATTAAAAAGTATAGCTTGAATACAGAATCTATTTGAACTGTAATTACTCCAATCTGTAGCACTTTTTAAATTTTATTTTTTTTTAAGAGACAGAGTCTTACTCTGTCACCCAGGCTGGAGGGCTGTGGCATGATCATATCTTATCACAGCCTTTATTTAACTCCTGGGCTCAAGCCATCCTCCCACCCCAGCCTTATGAGTAGCTGGGACTTCAGGAACATGCCACCACATCCAGCTTTTTTTTTTTTTGTAGAGACGGAGTCTTGCTATATTGCCCAGGCTGGTCTTGAACTCCTGGCCTCAAGCAATCCTCCTGCTACGGCTTCCCAAAGTGTTGGGGTAACAGGTGTGAGCCACTGTGCCCAGCCTATAATGTGCTTTCTGAGAGACATAATTCAGAAGCAACTTCTACAAAGAGAGAGAAGAAAAATATACAGTGGTCAGAGATGTAAATCACACACTACTTGAGCTGAGTAAGAGAAAAATGTGTACTTGAGAAAATAATTCTATGTCGTTTTTATAGTTACTTGCAAACTAATCACTGAGATTGCTTTTATTTATAGTAAATATTCATCAAAGTATTATATTCTGAGTGTGCTTTTAAAGTCTTACAAAAGGGTCTTTTAGAATACAATGATGTGAAACACTGACACTCAAACTTACCCCCTAAAATAACCCTTCCATTATATAGTTGAATTGTACATTTTCTTTTATTTTCAAATTAGTGATTTGGAAAAACCATTGTATAACATATGGCTTATCTAATCTTGTAGCTAGTTTTATAGTTGTACAATTTTTGTTAGTTGATTGCTGAACAAATTATAGTTGTTAAATAACAGTTTAGTCAGAAATAGTACGGCAAAGGAACTCTGTGGATTGGCATAAATCTCTGAAAGGTAACAGATGAATAAGAAAATTCTTCTCTCCCCCCTTCTCTCTGGAATGGCCAAAGAAACCAGTGTTCTTCTCCACAAGCTATGTTATATTCAGCTGAACTGACCTGGAAGATTAGATGTTAATTATGTTTACTTTTGTAAATGGAATGTGCAGAGTTTACAAGTTTCAATATACAGAGAAAGAACATAGTGGCACAGTGAAAAGATTTTTAAAGATTATACTGAAAGTTAAAATACATTAAGCTATTATCTAAGGATAAGTGATTTTTTAAATGAAAATATTGCGCAGAGTTAGAAAATCAGTTTTGAGGGGACCTAAAATTAAGAGTTAATGTTAATGTTTTGTTGCAAACGAGCAATATAGGGCTTTTGGATTTTTAATTTTTAAAATGAAAGTATACTTTACATATGTTAAAACTCATCCTTCTGATGTCTTTTGGTGATGGAACTATCCTGTGTCTTGACTGCATCAACATCAGTGTCCTGGCTGTGGTTATAGTACTATATATAGTTTTGCAAGATTTTACCATGGGGGACACTGGATAAACAGGATCCCTGTAGTTTTTGATGTAACAGCATGCGAATCTGCAATCATTTCAAAAATAAAGTTTAATTTTTAAAAATCACTTTTTTGTGTATAGTTCTGCAAGTTTTGACAAATGCGTACAGCCTTGTAACTATCACCAAAATAAAAATATGGAACAGTTCCATAACCCTCCTCCTCCAAATTCTCCCCTTATAAGTCAATCCTCCCTTTACCCCAAGCCGACTACCAGTCTACTTTCTGTTCCCATATGTATGCTTTTTCCATAATGTAATTATGAACAGAGGCATACAGTATACAGCCTTTTGAGACTGGCTTCATTTAATTAGCATAGGGCATTTGAGATTCATCCATATTGTTGGCAGTATCAATGAATATTTTTTAAAATTGCTAAGTAGTGTTTCATTTTATGGTGGTACCATGATTTGTTTATCCATTCCTCAATGAGGAGGCATTGAGTTGTTTCCTCTTTTGGGCAATGATGAATAAAGCCACTGTAAACCTTCATGTATAGGTTTTTTGAGCATAAATCTTTATTTCCTTTAAGTAAATACACAAGGAGTGAGATTAGTTGATCATATGTTGAATGTATTTAACTAAGTGAGAAAACTTCAAACTGATTTCCAAAGTGGTTGTAATATTTGACATACCCACCCGCAATGTCCAGTGTATCTGTATCCTCACTAGCATTTTGTATTGTTAGTATTTTTTATTTTATCTATTCAAATAGGCATTAGGTAGAATTATCATGGTTTTGTTTTGTATTTTTCTAAAACTAATGACACTAAGCACATTTTCATGTATTTATTTCTTTGAAGAAGTGTCTATTCAGATCTTTTGCCCGTTAAAAAATGGATTGTTTGGTTTTCAACCTATAATTTTTTATATTTTTTAAATTTAAATTTTAATTTTGTGGGTACATGTATATATTTATGTGTTGTATGAGATATTTTGATACAGGCATGCAGTGCCTAATAATCATATCAGGGTAAATGGGGTATATACATCATCTCAAGCATTTATCCTTTTTGTTACAAGCAATCCAGTCATATGCATTTAGTTATTTTAAAATGTATAATTATATTATTTTGGACTATACTCACCCTGTTGTACTAGCTAATATTAAGTCTTATTTATTCTCTCCAACTGTTTTTCGTACCCATTATTCATCCCCCATCCTCTAAGTCCCTTCCGCCTGTACCCTTCCTAGCCACTGGTAACCATCCTTCTACTCTCTATTTCCATGAGTTCAATTATTTTAATTTTCATCTTCCATAAATAAGTGAGAACGTAAGTTTATTTTTCTGTGCCTGGCTTATTTCAGTTAACACAATGATCTCCAGTTCCACCCACAATGCAGATGACAGGTTCTTACTCTTTTTTATGGATGAATAGTACTTTGTTGTGTATAAGTGCCACATTTTCTTTATCCATTTGTCTGTCAGTGGGCATTTAGATTGCTTTCTTTTCATGGTTATTAAAAACAGTGCTGCAGCAAACATGGGAGTACAGATATCTCTTCATTGTACTGATTTCCTTTCTTTTACGTATGTACTCAGCAGTGGGATTAATGGATCGTATGGTAGCTCCATTTTTAGTTTTTTTGAGGAACCTCTAAACTGTTCTCCATAGTGGTTGTGCAAATTTACATTCCCACCAACAGCGTATGAGATTTCCTTTTTCTCTGCATCCTTGTCAGCATTTTTTTATTGCCTGACTTTTGAATAAAGGCCTCATTTTAGGGAGAAATTATATCTTACTGTAGTTTTGATTTGCTTTTCTCTGGTGATCAGTGATGTTGAGCACCTTTTCATATACCTGTTTGCCATTTGTATGCTTTCTTTTGAGAAATGTTGATTTAAATCTTGTGCTCATTTTTTAATTGGATTATTAGACTTTTTCCTGTAGAGTTGTTTGAGCTCCTTATATATTCTTGTTATTAATCCCTTGTCAGATGGGCAGTTTGCAAATATTTTCCCTTTTTCCGTGAATTGTCTCCTCATGTTATTGATTGTTTCCTTTGCCGTGCAGAAGCTTTTTAACTTGATGTGATCCAATTTGTACATATTTGCTTTGATCACCTGTGCTTGTGGGCTATTACTTAAGAAATCTTTGCCCAGTTCAATGTCCTGGCAAGTTTATCCAATGTTTTCTTGTAGTAGTTATATTGTTCAAGGTCTTGGATGTAAATTTCTAATCTATTTTGTTTTTATTTTTGTATATAGCAAGAGCTAGCGTTATAGTTTCATTCATCTTTATATGCATATCCAGTTTTCCTAGCACCATTTATTGAACACACCGTCCTTTACCCATTGTATGTTCTTCACACCTTGTCAAAAAGGAATTTACTATAGATACATGGATTTATCTCTGGGTCTCGATTCCATTCCCCTGTTCTATGTTTCTGTTTTCATGACAGTACCATGTTACTATAGCTTTGTAGTATAATTTGAAGTCAATAATGTGATTCCTCCAGTTTTGTTCTTTTCTCAAAGGTAGCTTTATCTATACTGGGTATTTTGTGGATCCATATAAATTTTAGGACTTTTTTTTCTCTTTTTGTGTAGAATCTCATTCTATTTTGAAAGGTATTGTGTTTAATCTGTAGATTGCTTTGGGTAGTACGGACAATTTTAACAATTCTGATGCTTTCAATTCATGAACTTGGAATATCTTTCCATTTTTTGTGTGTCTTTCTCAATTTCTTGCATCATTTTAGTACGTTCCTTTTTACATGTCTTCTTTAATTTCTTTTTATCAATGTTTTGTAGTTTCATTGTAGAGATACTTTACTTCTTGTTTAATTACTAGGTATTTGATTTTCTTTTTAGCTATTATAAGTGGGATCACTTTCTGGATTTCATTTTCAGATTGTTCTCTGTCGGCCTGTAGAAATGCTACTGATGTTTGTATGTTCATTTTGTATCCTGCAACTTTGTTGAGTTTGTCAGTTCTAATAGTTTCTTGGAGGAGTCTTTTGGTTTTTCCAAATGTAAGATAATACCATCCGTAAAAAAGGATAATTTGACTTCTTCCTTTCTCACTTGGATACCCTTTATTTCTTTCTCTTGTCTGATTGCTCTGGTTAGGACTTGCAGTACTATGTTCATTAACAGAAGTGAAAGCAGGCATCCTTGTTGTGTTCCAGGTCTCAGAGGAAAGGATATCAGTGTTTCCCAATTCATTATGGTACTAACAGTGGGTTTGTCATATATGGCTTTGATTATGTTGATGCATGTTCCTTCTATACTCAGTTTTCTGAGGGTTTTTTTTTTTTTTTTTTTTTTTTTTTTATCCTGAAGAGATGTTGAATTTCATCAGGTGCTTTTTCAACATCAGTTGAAATCATCATGTAGTTTTTGTCCTTCATTTTGTTGGTATGATGTATCATATTATGTGATTTGCATATGGTGAACCATCCTTGCATACCTGGGACAAATCCCACTTGGTCTTGATGAACAGTCTTGTTGATGTATTATTGAATTCAATTTGCTAGTATCTTGTTGAGGATTTTTGCATTATTATTCATCAGAGACATTGGCCTGTAGTTTTTTGTTGTTGTTGTATCTTTGTTTGGTTTGGGTATCAGGGTAATACTTGCCTCATAGAATGACTTTGGGAGTATTCCTTCCTGCTCTATTTATTGTAATATTATGAGCAGGATTGATATTAATTCTTCTTTAAATGTTTGGAGGAATGGAGCACTGAAGCCATCAGGCCCTGGGCTGTTCATTACTGGGAGACTTTTTATTATTGTGTTGATCTTACTACTTGTTATTGGCCTCTTCAGGTTTTGGATTTCTTGGTAGGTTTTATGTGACAAGGAATTTGTCCATTTTCTCTAGATTTTCCCATTTATTGGTATGTAGTTGCTCATAGTAGCCACTAATGACCCTTTGAATTTTTGTGGTATCAGTCATAATACTTCCTTTTTCATCTCTAATTTTAATTATTGGGGTCTTTTCCCTGTTTTTCTTTGATAGTCTGGCTAATGGTTTGTCAATTTTGTTTATTTTTTCAAAAAGCAAGTTTTTATTTCATTGATCTTTTGTATTATTTTCCTCATTTCAAATTCATTTATTTCTGCTCTGATATTTATTACTTTTCTCCTACTAAATTTGGGTTCAATTTGCTTTCTTCTCTAGTTCTTTAAGATACATCATAAGGCTATTTGAAGTTTTTTTTTTTTTTTATATAAGCACTTTCAGCTATAAATTTCCATCTTAGTACTGCTTTCACTGTATTCCATAGGATTTTCTATGTTGTATTTCTATTATCATTTGTTTCAAGAATTTTTTTAATGTCTTTCTTAATTTTTTTATTGACTCTGGTCATTCAGGAACATATTTTTTTATTTCTATGTACTTATATAGTTTCCAAAATTCCTCTTGTTGTTGATGTCTAGTTGTACTCAATTGTGGTCACAGAAGATGCTTGATATTATTTCAGATTTTTTAATATATTAAGACTTGTTTTGTGATGTAACATATGGTCTATTCTTGAGAATGATCCATGTGCTGAGGAGAAGAGTGTGTATTCTGCAGCCTTTGAATGAAATGTTCTGTAAGTATCTATTAGGTCCACTTTTTCTATGGTACAGATTAAGTCCAATGTTTCATTGTTGAGTTTTCTGTCTGGGAGATCTGTCCACTGCTGAAAGTGGGGTGTTGAAGTCACTGGCTGTTACTGTATTGAGTTCTATATCCCTCTTTATCTATAATAATATTTGGTTATTTCTATATATGGATGCTCCAGTTTGGCGTACATAGATATTTATAATTTTTCTATCTTCTTGCAGGATTGACCCCTTTATCATTCATTATATAATGACCTCCATTTCCCTTCTTGCAATTTTTGCCTTCAAATCTATTTTATATGATATAACTGCTTCTGCTCCTTTGTGGTTTCCATTGGCATGGAATATCTTTTCCTATTCCTTTATTTTCAGTTGTATGTGTCTTTATGGGTGAAGCGTGTTTCTTGTAGGCAACAGATCATTGTTTCTTGTTTTTTCATGGGTTCAGCCGGTCTATGTATTTTGATTGTTTAGTCCATTTATATTCAGTGTTGTTATTAATGAATAGGGACTTACTCCTGCCATTTTTTTAGTTGTTTTCTGGTCTTCTCTTCCTTGTTTGCTTCCTCCCTGCCCTCCTTTTACTGAAGGTGATTTTCTGTGGTGCTGTGATTTAGTTTTTTTCTATTTATTTATTTATTTATTTATTTATTTATTTAGAGATGGAGTCTCACTCTGTCGCCCAAGCTGGAGTGCAGTGGCGCGATCTCGGCTCACTGCAAGCTCCACCTCCCAGGTTTATGCCATTCTCCTGCCTCAGCCTCCCAAGTAGCTGGGACTACAGGTGCCTGCCACCACACCCGGCTAATTTTTTGGTATTTTTAGTAGAGACTGGGCTTCATCGTGTTAGGCAGGATGATCTCGATCTCTTGACCTTGTGATCCGGCTGCCTCGACCTCAGAAAGTTCTGGGATTACAGGCGTGAGCCACTGCACCTGGCCTCTTTCTCTTTATTTTTTGCATATTGTATGTTTTTCAGTTTGAGATTACCATGAGGGTTGCCAATATGATCTAATACCCCTTATTTTAAACTGATGGAAACTTAACACTGGTTGTCTAAACAAACATGCAAAAAAACCTGTTGAAAAACACTACACTTTGACTTCGTCTCCCCACTTTTCAACTTTTTATTGCTTCTCTTTATGTCTTATTGTGCTATGTTTTGAAAAGTTTTTGTAGTTATTATTTGATTGGTTCGTCATTTAGTCTTTCTACTTAAGAGAAATTTACACCCCACAATGACAATGCAATAATATTCCCTGCATTTTTCTTTATGCTTACTATTATAGAGAGTTTTGTACCTTCAGATGATTTCTTCTTGCTCATTACATACTTTTCTTTCAGATTGAAGAACTCCCTTTAGCATTTCTTATAAGACAGGTCTGGTGTTAATGAAATCTCTGTTTTTGTTTGTCTGGGAAGGTCTTTATTTCTCCATCATGCATGAATAATACTTTTTGCCAGTTATAATAGTGTAGACTAATTTTTTTTCAGTGCTTTAAATATGTCATACCCCTCTATCCTAACCTATAATGTTTTCACTGAAAAGTATGCTGCTAGGTGTATTGGGGCTCCATTATGTGATTTGTTTATTTTCTCTTGCTGTTTTTAGGATTCTTTATCATTGAACTTTTGGAGTTTGATTATTAAATGGCTTGAGGTGGTCTTCTTTAGTTTAAATCTGTTGGGTGTTCTATAACTTTCTTGTACTTGTATGTTTATTTCTTTCTCTAGGTTTCGGGAGTTATCTGATAGTATCCCTTTGAATATACTTCTTACGCCGCTTTCTCTCTCTACTTTCTATTCAAGTCCAGTAGCTCTTAGACTTGCCCCTCTTAGGCTATTTTCTAGATCTTGTAGGCATGCTTTATTCTTCTCCTTTTTTTAAAATTTTGTCTCCTCTGTGTATTTTCAAATAGCCTGTCTTGACGCTCACAAATTATTTTCACTTCTTGATCAGTTCTTCTATTAAGAGACTGTCATGCATTCTTCAGTATGTCAAGTTGCATTTTTCAGCTCTAGAATTTCTACTTGATTCTTTTTAATTATTTTAATCTCTTTATTAAAGTTATCTGATAGAATTATAAATTCTTTCTCTTTGTTATCTTTAGTTTCGTTGAGTTTCCTCAACAGAGCTATTTTGAATTATCTGTCTGAAAGCCTGCTTATCTATCTCTGTTTCTCCAGAATTGGTTCGTGGTTCCTTATTTAGTTCATTTGGTGAGGTCATGTTTTTCTTTTTTTTTTTTTTTTTAATTTTTATTTTTTTATTTTTTATTTTTATTATACTTTAAGTTCCAGGGTACATGTGCATAACATGCAGGTTTGTTACATATGTATACCTGTGCCATGTTGGTGTGCTGCACCCATCAACTCGTCAGCACCCATCAATTCATCATTTATATCAGGTATAACTCCCCAGTGCAATCCCTCCCCCCTCCCCCCTCCCCATGATAGGCCCCAGTGTGTGATGTTCCCCTTCCCGAGTCCAAGTGATCTCATTGTTCAGTTCCCACCTATGAGTGAGAACATGCGGTGTTTGGTTTTCTCTTCTTGTGATAGTTTGCTAAGAATGATGGTTTCCAGCTGCATCCATGTCCCTACAAAGGACGCAAACTCATCCTTTTTTATGGCTGCATAGTATTCCATGGTGTATATGTGCCCCATTTTCTTAATCCAGTCTGTCACTGATGGACATTTGGGTTGATACCAAGTCTTTGCTATTGTGAATAGTGCCGCAATAAACATACGTGTGCATGTGTCTTTCTAGTAGCATAATTTATAATCCTTTGGGTATATACCCAGTAGTGGGATGGCTGGGTCATATGGTACATCTAGTTCTAGATCCTTGAGGAATTGCCATACTGTTTTCCATAATGGTTGAACTAGTTTACAATCCCACCAACAGTGTAAAAGTGTTTCTATTTCTCCACATCCTCTCCAACACCTGTTGTTTCCTGATTTTTTAATGATTGCCATTCTAACTGGTGTGAGATGGTATCTCATTGTGGTTTTGATTTGCATTTCTCTGATGGCGAGTGATGATGAGCATTTTTTCATGTGTCTGTTGGCTGTATGAATGTC
>NC_045445.1:69673198-69730763 GCF_002776525.5 Piliocolobus tephrosceles
TATGGGAGTCTAAGTCTCTTTGTAAGTCTCTAAGGACTTGCTTTATGAATCTGGGTGCTCCTGTATTGACGGCATATATATTTAGGATAGTTAGCCCTTCCTGTTGAATTGATCCCTTTACCATTATGTAATGGCCTTCTTTGTCTCTTTTGATCTTTGATGGTTTAAAGTCTTTTTTATCAGAGACTAGGATTGCAACCCCTGCTTTTTTTTGTTCTCCATTTGCTTGGTAGATCTTCCTCCATCCCTTTATTTTGAGCCTATGTATGTCTCTGCATGTGAGATGGGTCTCCTGAATACAGCAGACTAATGGGTCTTGACTTTTTATCCAGTGTGCCAGTCTGTGTCTTTTAATGGAGCATTTAGTCCATTTACATTTAAGGTTAATATTATTATGTGTGAACTTGATTCTGCCATTATGATATTAACTGGTTATTTTGCTCATTAGTTGATGCAGTTTCTTCCTAGCCTCGATGGTCTTTACATTTTGGCATATTTTTGCAATGGCTGGTACCGGTTGTTCCTTTCCATGTTTAGTGCTTCCTTCAGGGTCTCTTGTAAGACAGGCCTGGTGGGGACAAAATCTCTAAGCATTTGCTTATCTGTAAAGGATTTTATTTCTCCTTCACTTATGAAACTTAGTTTGGCTGGATATGAAATTCTGGGTTTAAAATTCTTTTCTTTAAGAACGTTGAATATTGGCCCCCACTCTCTTCTGGCTTGTAGAGTTTCTGCCGAGAGATCTGCTGTCAGTCTGATGGGCTTCCCTTTGTGGGTAAGCCGACCTTTCTCTCTGGCTTCCCTTAAGATTTTTTCCTTCATTTCAACTTTGGGGAATCTGGCAATTATGTGTCTTGGAGTTGCTCTTCTGGAGGAGTATCTTTGTGGCGTTCTCTGTATTTCCTGAATTTGAATGTTGGCCTGCCCTACTAGGTTGGGGAAGTTCTCCTGGATGATATCCTGAAGAGTGTTTTCCAACTTGTTTCCATTTTCCCCCTCACTTTCAGGCACCCCAATCAGACGTAGATTTGGTCTTTTTACATAATCCCATACTTCTTGCAGGCTTTGTTCATTTCTTTTTCCTCTTTTTTCTTTAGATTTCTCGTTTCATTTCATTCATTTGATCCTCCATCGCTGATACTCTTTCTTCCACTTGATTGAGTCGGTTACTGAAGCTTATGCATTTGTCACGTATTTCTCGTGTCATGGTTTTCATCTCTGTCAGTTCGTTTATGGCCTTCTCTGCATTAATTATTCTGGTTATCAATTCTTCCAGTCTTTTTTCAAGATTTTTAGTTTCTTTGTGCTGGGTACGTAATTCTTCCTTTAGCTCTGAGAAGTTTGATGGTCTGAAGCCTTCTTGTCTCATCTCGTCAAAGTCATTCTCCGTCCAGCTTTGATCCGTTGCTAGTGATGAGCTGCGTTTGTTTGGAGGGGGAGATGCACTCTTATTTTTTGAATTTCCAGCTTTTCTGCCCTGCTTTTTCCCCATCTTTGTGGTTTTTATCTGCCTCTGGTCGTTGATGATGGTGACGTACTGATGAGGTTTTAGTGTGGGTGTCCTTCCTGTTTGTTAGTTTTCCTTCTAACAGTCAAGACCCTCAGCTGTAGGTCTGTTGGAGATTGCTTGAGGTCCACTCCAGACCCTGTTTGCCTGGGTGGCAGCAGCAGAGGCTGCAGAAGATAGAATACTGCTGAACAGCGAGTGTACCTGTCTGATTCTTGCTTTTTGGAAGCTTCCTCTCACGGGTGTACTCCACCGTGTGAGGTGTGGCGTGTCGGTCTGCCCCTAGTGGAGGATGTCTCCCAGTTAGGCTACTCAGGGGTCAGGGACCCACTTGAGCAGGTAGTCTGTCCGTTCTCAGATCTCAACCTCCGTGTTGGGAGATCCACTCCTCTCTTCAAAGCTGTCAGACAGAGTCGTTTGCGTCTGCAGAGGTTTCTGCTGCTTTTTTTGTTGTTGTTGTTTAGCTGTGCCCTGTCCCCAGAGGTGGAGTCTACAGAGACTGGCAGGCCTCCTTGAGCTGCTGTGAGCTCCACCCAGTTTGATCTTCCCAGGGCTTTGTTTACCTACTTAAGCCTCAGCAATGGCGGGCGCCCCTCCCCCAGCCTCGCTGCTGCCTTGCAGTTAGATCGCAGACTGCTGTGCTAGCAATGAGGAAGGCTCCGTGGGCGTGGGACCTTCCTGGCCAAGTGTGGGATATAATCTCCTGGTGTGCCTGTTTGCTTAAAGCGCAGTATTGGGGTGGGAGTTACCCGATTTTCCAGGTATTGTGTGTCTCAGTTCCCCTGGCTAGGAAAAGGGATTCCCTTCCCCCTTGTGCTTCCCAGGTGAGGCGATGCCTCGCCCTGCTTCAGCTCTTGCTGGTCAGGCTGCAAGAGCTGACTGATTGTCCGGCACTCCCTAGTGAGATAAACCCAGTACCTCAGTTGAAAATGCAGAAATCACCTGTCTTCTGTGTCGCTCACGCTCAGAGCTGGAGACTGGAACTGTTCCTATTCGGCCATCTTGCTCCACCCCCCGGTCTCCAAACTTCTTTTCTTTTTTTCTTTCTGCCTATAAGTTGTAAGTTTGGTCACTTTACGTTATCCCATATTTCTCAAAGACTGTTCATTTTAAAAAAATTATTTGTTATTTAATTTTATCTGATTTAATTCAAAAGACCAGGCCTCATGCTCAAAATTATCTCTTACGCGTGGTCTAGTATGTTATTAAAGTTTTCAACTCTGTTTTGAAATTCCTTTCATCTTTTTTTTCACTTCCAGAATTTTAAAATATATATATATATTTATCTTTTATCTCCTGAATTGTTTTCTGATTTCTTTGTGTTTGTATGTTTTTGACTTTCTTTTGGATTTCATTGAGCTTCCTTACAATCCATATTTTGAATGTTTTATCTGTCATTTCAGAGTTTTCATTTGATTAAGATTCATTGCTTTGTAGCTACTGTGATACTTTGGGGATGTCATTACATTCTTTTTCTTCATAGTCCTGAAGTTCTTATGTTAGTTCCTTCTTATCTGTAGAAGCTGTCACATATTGCTTTTGAATTTGTTTCATTCGGATGTGGTTCACCCCCTGCTGCCATCCCTCTTGGGGGATGTGACTGTAGAGTAGGTTGGGAAGTAGCCAAAAGTCTCTTGGCTTTGCTTCTGTAGGCCCGTGCACTTCTTATCGGTTTTTACGTTGGGTTTTACAGTTCAATCTATAGGGCAGTAGGTTGTATTTACCAGTACAAGCCAGCTGTGGCAAAAGCAGATCAGTATGCAGTTGATATTTGTTTATTGTGTGGTGCTCTCTGTTGTTTCAGATGATGGGCTGGACAGTGGAATGCCAGGTTCCTTGACCTTCTTGTCCCATGAGGGGTGAGGGGAAAGAGCTAGGCAGAGCTTGACTGCCTGGCTTGCACACAGATACCCCAATGATGAACTGGGGAACCAGCCCTGACAGGCATGGTTGTACCAAGGTCTCAGCAGAGGGTAGGGGGACTAGTTTCACATCCTAGACAGGTAGCAATATGTTCTGTTTACCTGTCACACCCCTGACTCAGAGTTCATGGCTCTCAGTTCAGATGCACAACTTCCGTGTATCTCTAGACCACAGTATAGCTGATAGCCACAGAAGACACTTGTCTTGCAGTTGTCTATGGGAGTGGTTTCTGGGTGGAACCTCTTGAATCAGTCCAATACACACAGCTTTGTGACTCACCTGTTTGCCAGTGGGTAATGCTGCTGCTTTCTGTAGATATCACAGAGGGGCTCCACTTTTTAGCACATACAGTTGGGTATTAGCTGTGGGAGTATCATCTGGTTGGGTCCATCTGAGCTCAGACCCCAGGTTGGGGCATGGTCATGTACTAGCAGTGGTGGATAGGACTAGGCAAACTTCCAATTCCTTATCCCCCAGATTGCCCAACGAACAGCATGTATGAGTCCTATAAGAAGTGGACCAGGACCAGGACAGTGGACTTGTTAAGTCTCTAGAATCCTGCTGCTGGCTATGATAGGGAGTGATGGGCTGGTTCTCGGAGTCACAGGCAGAACTCTCAAGCAGAGACAGGGAGAGTACTCTGGAAGTGGAAGTCCTAGAGTACATAATGTGCCTGTGGGGACTGGGATCTCAGAAGGGCCTACAAAACGCTTAGGCAGTTGCAGAATGCTCAGACAGTTGGTGCATCAATGCATATTGCAGACCTGTGGTGGCTGGGCTCTCAGAAGCGCCCACAGAATGCTCAGAATATAGCAAAACACTCAGGTGACTGGGTCCCTATGGCTGATCACAGGCCTGTGGGAGCTGGTCTCTTAAAAGGGCCCACGGGATTCTCAGATTATGGCAGAATGCTCTGGTGGTGGGATTCCCATGGCTGATCACATGCTTTGGGGTCTGGGCTCTCAGAACAGCCTGTAGAATGCTTATGTGGTTGAAGTCCCAAGGCCCGTCACAGGCCTATGGGGGCTAGGCTCTCAGAAGGCCTCTAGGTAACAGGTGAAATAGTCAGTTGGGGGCAGGGCTGCTGGCCTTTCACTGGGGAAGGCAGACCCCTTCAGCTGAAGCAATGAAGGTTGGCAGCTATGGGGTGCTTGGCCCACCTGCACTTCCCTCCTGATGGAGCGGCAGTGGATTTCACTTTGGGGGGCACACAGACGTGCCCAGTTTCCCCACTGTCTCCTTGGCCCAGGAGTGACAAGTGTGATGGTCGTGTCAGGCACAACTATTGAGGGAGCTTAAGAGTGGGTCACCAGCCTCTGGGAGCTAGGCTCTAAGAAGAATGCCAGGCTGTGGCCAGTATATACACGTAGGGGCAGGGCAGCTGTGCTGTAGACCCAACACTGAAGAAGGGAGGCCTCATTTAGAAGGGAACAGCTGAGGCTAGCAGTCTTTGCAGCGTGCATTCTGCTCACTCTTCTGTACTGCAGCTGCAGTATCTGTCTTTGAGGTGTGCACAAGTACCGACCTACCTGCTCCCTGCCTAGTGGGGTGGCAGCAGACGGTGCCAAGCTGCTCAGGGATCAAAAGTTCATGGGATTCCACGTGGGCTTGAGCAGTACCTTTGTGCAGATTCCAGGCAGCTCCATGTATTAAACTGGAGGCCTAGGGGATTCAAGGGGGCTTACCTATAGTTAGCATTGAAAGTCTGTGACAGAATCGTGAATTGTGGAATCCTGGAGGTCTAGACACTCAATCTTCCCTTCCCTGCATCAAAGATCTCCTGGCTCCACACCACTTTCAGTTCACCTGTTGGCATGGCTATGTTCTCTTCTTTCTGTGATTCCCAATTCCATCGCTTCTCTGATGAATTCCAGTGTGGCCTCTTAGAAAATATACTTGAAGTGTCAATATTTACTTGCTATTTTGATTACTCATCATGAGAGACGCACCCACGAGCTGTTTCTAGTAAGACATATTGAACCAGAAGTCGTGTTTACTTATTTAAATAAATGAAAATTACTCAAAAGTAATTCCCTATTTATTTTTCCCCACTGTGAGACTGTAAGCTTTTTAAAAAATAGATTTCAAAAAAAGTAGCTTTTTATGTATTATTAGAAACTTTCTATGCCTTTCAAAAGCATAGATTTTAGCAAGCTAGATTGTTAAACAAGACTAAACTTTTCAATTGTCTGATACAAGCCTAAACAGTACATTTAATGTATGTTTTTATGTGAAAATAATATTTTAGATGAAATATGTACTTCTTAAAAATAATCTATTGATTTTGAAAGCCTTGAGCATTTTAGTTGTTATTGTGCTGTATTTGCATGGCTATATTATCAATGAGCATTCAAAAACTTCTGATATCCAAAATTGAGCATTCCTTGTGAATTCAGCTTATGGCATCATTGCTATGTTTCTTGGCCTCATTACATTTTGAACATTAGCTCTCAAAATTTTAGAATTTGGTCAACAGGTATCTGAAACCTGTTGAAATTTATTTTATGAAATTGTTAGTCTTCTATTATGTACAGTGAATATTATGTTCTGCTTTCTTTTACAAAGTATAATAATTTTTAAAGTCTTATATGTTTTGTGTTATCTGGTTGCCCCTTCTAGAAATTATATAAAAGAGAAGTTCAACCTCCTTTCAAACCTGCTTCTGGAAAACCAGATGATACTTTTTGTTTTGATCCTGAATTTACTGCAAAAACACCTAAAGGTAATGCATGTTTATCTGTAAAAGTAGAGATTTTATTTAAGTAGATACTTTAAAAATAAACTGTCTTCTGAAATAAAAACTAAAAGAATGGTAAATTTGCAGAGAGTTAGTTTGTCCATGGGAAAAATGGATCCTATACAAAACATTGCTTGGGCAGCTGTCAAGTAGATGTTTTAAATGGGAAATATTTATCAGGAAGGCAGGAACTTGGTCAAAGGGTGGCAACTTTCTTTCTTTCTTTGCTTTATAAGTCCTTTGGCATGCTAATGATTTACAGGATGGGGTAGGAAGTAAGACATCAGATATTTTACTGGGTCTTTTACAGTTTCATATATACATTCAAGAAATATTGAATACCTACCATGTACTAAGCAATGAGGATGCAACAATGAAAAGAACAGACAAAAATTACTGACTAAAATGGAGCATGTATACAGATGGGAGGAGACAGATAATATATAATAAATCAAATATGTAATATGTTAGATAGCAGCATTGAATGGTTTCCTTTATAGTTAAAGAAATTCTGACACTTTATATTATAGAATTATGTGTGTAGTTATAATTAAATGTAATTATTTGGACATTAGATTCTCCTGGTTTGCCAGCCAGTGCAAATGCTCATCAGCTCTTCAAAGGATTCAGCTTTGTTGCAACTTCTATTGCAGAAGAATATAAAATCACTCCTATCACAAGTGCAAATGTATTACCAATTGTTCAGGTAAATTCCACTTAATCACATTATTCAGTTTTGGGATAATTATTTCTCTGTTATTGCTAATGTATTTTTAATAGTTTTTTTCAGTGATTTTTAACTACTTTGTTTATCTCTTGGTATAAATCATGAATTAAGTATGTCCCTGTATGTTTTGGAAAAGAGCAGACAGTGGTAACTTTTAAATTATATTTATGTGCCCTCTTTTGAATAAAATAGAAAGGTGATGTATAAGCTAGTTGATTTATTATATTGCCTGTGGGTATCAAGAAAGGATTGGTTCACGCCATTTATAAATGTTGATAAAGCTTCTGTAGAATGAATTATTCTAGTTAAAGATTTAAGATGAATGTATATTTAGGACAAAAGACAGAAAATGTGAAAATATTTCATTCTCCTTAGTATTTTACTTTTTAAAAATAAACAGATAAATGGAAATGCTGCACAATTTGGTGAAGTATATGAATTGAAAGAGGATATTGGTGTTGGCTCCTATTCTGTTTGCAAGCGATGCGTACATGCAACTACCAACATGGAATTTGCAGTGAAGGTATGTCTCTGAGCCTAGCTTTCTTGTTTGTTTTATGCATGTAATTTAAATTATGAGTCAACTGACAAACATTTTCAGTTGAGTAAATGAAGATAGGAAATATAAGATGATGAGAAAGAACTCTGAGACTTAATATTTTCATTTTTGAATTTCTTTTCAAGCCTTTATTATGTAGGAACAATATATTTCATGAATTTTTGCATTTGAATAATTTTGTTATACATGTATTATGTTAAGATTGAGCAATTGTGACAATTACAATCATGTCATCATTGGTACAGTTTCAGTGAAATAGGATATAATGTTAAAATGTTCTTTTCTTTTGTTAAGTTTTTAACGCATTGTTCTTGAGGTTTTAAGCACTTCTTCAAAAATATAACCAAATTGAAAATACTCATTTTTAGACAAAATAATTTGTTTGCCTCAGATATTTTTTGTTCTTATTTCTTAGATCATTGACAAAAGTAAACGAGACCCTTCAGAAGAGATTGAAATACTGATGCGCTATGGACAACATCCCAACATTATTACTTTGAAGGATGTAGGTATTTCTAAATCTAGGTATCAGCTAAGCTAATGAAGTTATGAATTGGAACTTTATTTTTCTTATTGAAACTTTTAATGTCTTTAGCATATTTAATTTCATGCCTCAAAAATCTCAAGACTCTTAAATTGCCACTTCAATTTTTTTTTCCCATGATTCTATACTCCTGGTCTTATAGAATATCAAAAATAACTATGATGATTGGTAAATGAGAATTTCTGGATTGCTTGAATATATTCTGGCTGGTTAACTAGTTAACATTGTAACTAACACCATTTATTATTCTGTAGTGCTATCAATATAGAAGATACAGGACATTGGGGATCTGCCAAATTCTTGAATATTTTACTTTCTTGATTGTATGGTAATTGGCTATAGCATTATGGATTGTTTCTGGAGTGAAATAGTGTTAGTCTACAGTTTTGTAAAATGAATATATAACTCATTAATATGTTACTGAATGCTCACTTTTCACATAAGGAGATAATGTTCTTTTCTCTTTATACAAGACAGAAAAAACTATCACCTTGATCAATTTGTGTCAGAAAATGATATGCACTTTGATTTGTAATCTTTAAACTACTGTGGTGTGTGTGTGTGTGTGTGTGTGTGTGTGTGTGTATCATACATGCCCTGAGTGAAAAGTGTATAAATACTTTTCTTATTTGTTTTCCTTGGTATACTATTGGAATTCAACCAATATTTAAGATACCACATCAGATAATGGACTGAGGGAAGCATATAAAATTAAATAATACATTTACTTTCAGAAAGAAGCTTACGTTTGGGGAAGAGAAGTAGCTATAATACAGTAAAAAAATGAGATAGAGGTCATTTGAGAGGCATAGAGTTCTATTTTTTTAATTTATATTCTTTGATGAACTGCAACCTGTAACTTCAAAAGGTAATATAATTATATGTTTAACATAGTTTCATGGAACTGTGTAGGTGATTGTTTAGCCAATTCACCCTTTAGTACAGCCTGTACTGCATTAACAGTAAAGGAATAATGTCTTTTTTGTTTTTAATACTAGAGGCAGGTTTAGTAGAAAGGTAAATATAACTAAAATATAATTTAAGAATTATAGAATTGTAATTATAAATAATAACATTTTAAAACTGCGTTCTTTCGTAGGTCTTTGATGATGGTAGATATGTTTACCTTGTTACGGATTTAATGAAAGGAGGAGAATTACTTGACCGTATTCTCAAACAAAAATGTTTCTCGGAACGGGAGGCTAGTGATATACTATATGTAATAAGTAAGACAGTTGACTATCTTCATTGTCAAGGAGTAAGTTGTAGTTAACTTTTTTCTTTCTATTCTGGGACCTATATCTTCATAAAAATATAGGAGATGATGCCCCCTAAAATAAATTGCTTTTATTCACATATATGTCTATAGAGAATATCCTAATGGAACTCACAATGTAGTGAAGTTTATGGATTTAGGAAATAATTATTTTCTCTCAGCCAATTGGCCCTGATTTAAAAGCATATTCGTTTAAAAAGTGGTTTGAATTACATAAAGGTACCTAACTTTGACCTGGAAATTATGAAACTTAATTAGACTTAAAAGTGAAACATAAAATAATTAACCAAAGACATGCAGTGACTATTATTCAAGTTACCTAACATAGAAAGTTCAGGTTACCTAACATATATCTTGAACCTTGCTAGCTCCTCCCCTAACTACAGTAAGAAATGTGTGTTCTAAACATTTGAAGTATTACTATATTAAATTTTGCGGTGAAGGGGCAGGCTTGTTATTTTGCTTCCTGTCCTTTCATAAAGAAAGCAAATGAACTGAGTTACCAAAAAAGGCAACTTTTAATATATATAACTGTATAAAAAAACTAAGTAGGAAATAATTTAAAAATTTAAGTTTGAATCAGTTGTGATAGTAGATATGTACCAACTTAATAAATTAAAAATGGCAGTTTAGAATTGACGTAATGAAAATTCTGCATGGGCCCCTCTTATAATTAATAAAAATAAACTAGTACTCAATTTTGTGTGTGGTTTAATAAAGTATATTTTCAGTATTTTGAAATATATGATGCTAAAGCAGTAGCTTTTTGATAATTTAATTATTTGATTGTCTTTACCAGCACTCTCTAAAGTAAAGCATGAAGAAAATTTTCGAGAAGAGAATCATAGGCATCTCTTCTTTATTATTGTATGAACCTTCCGGTTCTTACATCAGTTAACTAAATTAATAAGACACATATCAAGCATTTCTACATGCCAGGCATTGTAAAAAGTGTTGTGGATTCAAACATGAGTGAGATTTGGTCCTTGCCCTTAAAGAGCTTTAGCATAGTAAACTCTGATTAAAGGTAAGGGTAACTTACATGAAGTAGATAGTACTAGTAGGAAACTTATCACATGGGAGAATTTCAGCATTTTTTTTTTTTACCAGTCCTACATTTTATTTGTTTCTTCTTTATTGTTTCTATTTTTCTGCTGAGACTTCCCTTTTTTTGCTGAGAGTTTAATGCATTGCAAGTATGTTTTGTTTTCTTTGTTGAAGATCATTATAATAGTCACTTTAAAATCCTTATCTATTTTAGCATGGTTCATCTTGGAATCAGAATTCATTGATTTTCTTAAGACTATGTTCCATTTTCTTGGTTCTTTGTATATTACATAATTTGGGATTGTATCCTAAGCATTATGATAATCAGTTATAGAGATTTTCATATTTTGTTATTTTTCTCCAATAGTTATTATTGTTTCATTTGTTTAAGTGAGTAATTTTCTTGGCTGAGCTTGAACTGAAAACTAGTTTTGGGGCCAGCAGCTCTGGTTTTTGTTCATATTATTTGTCTTTATACAAACTATTTTGATCCTGTTCCATACATTTTTGATTCAAGGATCAATTCTGGCTCTTTCCTTTATAATGTTTCTCCACTCAGCATTCAGAGTTTTCCAGCATCTCCTTTCTGGTCCTCTAAGCCAGAAGGACTGTGGGTTTTTCATGTCTTTACCACCACTGTGTACCATAGGGATTGCAATTAAACCCAGGCTAAAAGCCACAGATATGGAAACCTCCTTGTATAGGTTCCTATGTTCCCTCCTTCAACAAAGTGCGTACTCCTCATCAGAGTGTATCTCCTTCTGTTCATTATCCAGTGCCTCCAGATAGTTGATTTTTGTATTATATCCAGGTTTTATGGTTGTTTGCTACAAGGAGGAGGGTGTTGAGTAGGGTCTTAGTCCATTATGGACTAAGTCCAAACTTAGTTTAGTTTGTAAGTCAGGAACTGTTCTTATATGTTATGCATAATGCTAAGTGATATAAATTATGGCATGTCCAGAAGTGGATCTGAGAATTGAGCTTAGATATATTGGGATTAGAAGTGGTTAACAAAACTAGTGGCTTGAATAGAAACTGGAACATCTATCTGACAGAGATAATTTCCTGTGTATATTTTAGGCTATTAAGCTTGAGCAACATGTCATTTTCAAAATTTTGTAATTCGGAAAGTTTCTTTTTATCAGATATTTAGTTAATTATGTAGATATAATGTTTTATTTCTCAGATATTTAGTTAATTATATAGATATAATGCTTTTTTCCTTTATATTCAAGGTTGTTCATCGTGATCTTAAACCTAGTAATATTTTATACATGGATGAATCAGCCAGTGCAGATTCAATCAGGATATGTGATTTTGGGTTTGCAAAACAACTTCGAGGAGAAAACGGACTTCTCTTAACTCCATGCTACACTGCAAACTTTGTTGCACCTGAGGTATTCCTTAAAAACTTCACCGTTTGCCTTTCATTATTTTCCTTTAGTTGAATCTATATGACGCCATGTGTATGTTATGGTAGGCAGATAAAAGCCCTTGCCCTTTTCAGTTTTAAAGTTCTTTAAATCCGTGAATTCTCATAGCCCCTAATATAAATATTTACACTGGTAACTAGCATCTAAAACCAACCAGAATGTAATAATCAGGCTATTCTGTTCTCTTGGGTTATATACTAATTTCAGAATCATACCATTTTAGAGTTGGGTGGTAGGGTAAAGATAGCCACAGCTTCAAGGTATTATGTATTCTAAATGAGGAAACTGTGGCTCGAGGTACTTCAATGACTTATTCAAGACCCAGCATTCACTTAATAACAAAACTAGGATAGATTCATCAGGTATGTTAAATTGTACTGACCATTAGGTAATTTATATCGATTAGCATTATAAATAACATATAAGGGCAGTGCCATCCTCGATTATCTTTAAGATCTTCTAACTCCCGGAGAAAATAGCCACACAGGGGTTTTTGTAAGCCGTGGGGATTTTTCTCAGAAAATAATATTTATATCTAAATCTTAGGGTGAAGAGTCAGGAAAGGTGATGCTCTTAGGGAGAAGAGTAAGGAAAGGGGAGGCTCTGGTACATATTTTACATTTGGGAAGCTGTAACATTCTTTCTAACTATGGGGATGGGAGTTTTGACAGTAGCAATTTCCATAGTAGTGAAAGTAAAGTTGGGGAAAAATGAAGCAACAGATGGCATTGGCCATATAAGTTCTAGATAAGCTTTCTTTGTTAAGTCAGTAGCTGTTCTTATATGTTATGGATAATACCAACTGACGTAATTACATATTCAACAAAAATCAAAATACCTAAAACTCTCCAGGTTTGAAAAAATCGAATGTGTCTAATCAAAGAAGAAGCAGAGTAAAATAATTTGAGAAGAATTCCTATCTTCTATATATTTTATGATTTTACTTTTATATCAAATGCTAGCTTTTTCAGGGAAATATTGCACATCAGATATATTAACAATAAGCCATTTGTATTTTAATGTAAATCAGTCTATATTTTAAAGTAGCTACTATAAAAATAACTTTCGTAATGAAAGTAGAAATATAGAAAATACTCTACTGATATTGAAGAACAGGCAGAACATCTGTTTTATAAGCTTTTTATGATAAGAGATTTGACTAATGAGAAATTATGTATATATCCAGAGAATGTGATTTAATCTATATTTTAATAAAATTCATAAAATAATATGCAAGTTTTTATCTCTTACAAGATATTGTACTGCCCTAAGGTGTATGAGATAAAAGCCTGAACATACAAAATATTAGCCTTTTTAGGACATTTCAGTGGTTTTACAGTATTGGAGGACAGAATATTTGAGATAGTGCTCTTCTGTTATATATAGCATATATGGTTATCGTAAAGGTCATCATAAATATTGTAACACATTTATACAGTAAACATAAGAGCAGAGTATAGAATAACCATTTTAATAGCCAAATATTTAATAATTGACTTAATCTTGTGGACCAAAACTACTTAGTATTATAGCAACTTCTCACTGGAAAAAGGTTAGAGATGAATATGTACCATATGAAAATATAAAAAATGAACATTAAAATGAAAAATATATAATATGTCCGTGTTTAGATTAATGGTTAGGTAAACAGTTTTAGATTAATGGTTAGGTAAGCAAACCCAGAGAGTAGAATACAGCTCATTGATGTTTTTTTCCCCAACAGACGTACACTGTAGCAAGACACTGTTACCATTGTAATAGTGAGGGTTTTCAGGTGGGCATCTGGAGACCACTTCTCTCTAACTAGTGCTTGAACTACCTTTGACTAGTATTTGTATTTTCAAAATACTTTGAAAGTTTTATTTTTGAGTGATGAAGCCCATGCTAGGAATCAATAATATATTTGTACATTGTTATTAATGAACCACAGAGAGTACTTTTAGTGCAGTTTGTTTCTAAAATTTCAGATGCTTTCAAAAGGTAAAATATAAAAATGCATTCTCTTTTAAACTAGAATCAGAAAGATTAAAGTGTCAGTACAGATATTTCAATAAAAAATGGCATTTATGGGGGTATACATTCATTATTTCACAGTGCATAAACAGTTTTTGTTTGCTAAGAGCTACATTGATTATTGCAATTTTAGCTTAAGGAGAAAATATTCTTTTTGTTTTTAGATTATGCATCAGTTTGATCAACATCTTAGGGTTTATTAGGTAGATGTGCTTTTCTACTATACCTGTGTTGCAAAAAGTGAATATATCTCTAAAATATTTTATTCTTTAATAAAGGCAAATCCACTATGTTATATTATTCAACTGATATTATAAGCCTACTGAGGTTAAAGAATTCTCCTGAATTAATGGAGCTTACAAAAAAGTTGAGGGATACTGTGTCTGCAGCTTTTTATAAACTAATTTTGAAGTTAACTCTCCTTTGCTCTTTCTCTGGGCTGTCAAATAGTTTGCCCCAAATGTTAATTGATTTGAGCAACAGGAATGAGGAGCTCTGTGTATGTTACTTTCTGCTGACTTGGGAAGCCAAGTGAGAGAGAGACTTATGCCACTGACTACTTTAATTGTGATTTCTATCTTTGTATTTAATTTGATACAAGTAAAAAGGTGTGAAACATACCCTCTGTACTCTTTCATTCATCCTACCACTCTGCCTTGTTTCTTTTATGCTTATATGCTCACTTTTATAAGGGCATTGAAACTAGCTCTAGAAAAAAAGTGGACCATTTCTTCTTTACCTAAAACAAGTTTTTCATGTTTGGCCCTAATTAAGCAATATGACACCTCCTGTGCGAGACTGTCCTCATAACTAGGAAGGTTATAGGAGTATATGGTACCTACAGCCAAATTGATTAACTCTCACCTGTCCACGTGGTTTCTACGCAGTGACCCTCAACCTTAGCTATGCATTGGATCACTTGGGAAACTTTAAAAAGCTTCCTAAGGGAATCAGGGAAAACTTGGTGATGTCTGGAACTGTAAGATGTGATGAGAAAAATAAACAAATAAGGGAATAAAATCAGTAGAAGTCTGTGTTTTACTAGAGTATGCCAACTTAATATTTACCATGATGTGAGTGGTTTAGCTATACCTTGTTATTTGTTAAGTACTTTATAGTTCCCTACTTATATTATTTATATAAGCCAATTATATTTTTATATCCTCTTTACCCTCTTAATTTTGCACATATGTGTGTTTTTATAAATACACTAAGACTAGAAAAAAACGTATTTCAAATTTTAAGTTTGTTACATACTCTTTATTCATGTTTGGCAGTTGTCAAAGCCAAACACTAACATTTTTAGCCTTTTATAGATGAGAAATTCATACTGGTGGTTATATAATCCCCAGTGTTAATGCATTAATAATGTTTCTATTTTGTTCCTATGCCTAGAGGCTGTAGCAGTGGGCTTGTTTTTCTAAATGAAAAGAAAATGGCATTATTTCATCTCTTTATTTTTCTAATGAACTCAATAATTTTGTAGCTAAATCTCACATAAATACATAACAAACGTATTGTTTGATTTTTATTAACACTGGCACCAAAAAACAGCTTCCTAAATTGTTGTATAAAAGATTAATGAAGCCATGCAGTATTTATTGAATGTGTACTTGTGGTCCAGAAATATACTGCTCTTTTCAAGACATTGGCCTTGTATGGTAAAATATAAATTCATTCTGCTTTTGTGAGATCATATATTATCTTGCCGTATCTTGTGTAGTAAAGAGGCAGTTATAGATATTAAAAACACAGGCTTAAGTAAGACTTCGTGTTCTGCTACTTACTAGTTTTGTAATGTTGGGTAAGTTACTTAACATTCACTTCAGTTTCCTCATCTTCAAAACCGGAATATTATCTACCTCATAGAATCAGTGACAGAATTAAAAGCCTCAGTACTGTATATAGTATACATTAAAATCGCTGTACATATTAATCTTAAGTTCAGATTTCTCTATATCTGGTTTCCTAAGAGGAGGAGAGAAAACTCATTGAGGTGTCAGGGATTATGTCTTTACTACAAGTGCATAAAATGGTTGAAGTTTTTATATACTGAACTTTGGTGAGATTATTAGAAGTAAAACAACTTCTTTAGGAGAAAATTGAGTTTATACTGAGTAACACCATATAATGAGTATTTCTTTCTTAGGTTCTTATGCAACAGGGATATGATGCTGCTTGTGATATCTGGAGTTTAGGAGTCCTTTTTTACACAATGTTGGCTGGGTAAGAAACATATATTCAAAAGCATTAATGTTGTTATTTGAATGTCATCTGTATATCTTCATCTAGAAAGAAAATAGATTAAAATAACTTTAAGGAAAATGCCATTTACATTTTAAAATATCAATATTGATTGTTACTTATAAAATTAAAAAAAACATAAAGCAAGGTGTAGAATGAGGCACTACTAATTTGTGACATAATAATTTTAAAAGGCAATTGTCACCTGGAACTAAAACTTTTAAAAATAAAGTGCATTTCTATTTTGATCTTGAAAATATTTACTTAATCATAAAATAATTGCATGTTTCACCAACAACTTGCCCCCTTAACTTGTTGATAGTGTGTTTATTTTTTTCTAAGCACTTGAATTCTAACTATTCTGGCACTACAGGTTTAGTAAGATTGTGCAAATCTATATAGTAACAATGCTAAACTGCAGAACCACACACAACTACCTTCCCTTGAAATCATAAAGAAAAACTAACAACAAATGTAATAACAGTTGGACTATGTTAATGTTGATACTTTACAAATAATATGAGTACTATTTTACTCTCAATAATGAGTAGCACTTTTATTTAGAAGTGAAAATTTATGGCTGTAGAAATTATTCTACGAGGGTTGTGATAGAAAAAATGGCCAAGTTTAGCAAGTAATTATAATGTACTTAGACATAATATTTTAAAGAATGCATTTAGTATGGTTTAAATGTGCTTGACATACCAAGAACTCTATGAATATGTTATAGAATGGTGACTCTAAATAGTTTAATGACTTGGTGATAATTACACATCTCAGTACGTTTAATAGACTTCTAGGTATTACAAATTTATGCAGAATATTTAGTTCTAGACCACAGTAAATTTAAGGGTAGCTAAAATTTGCATATCAAATACAATTAATCTACATAATTGATCTACATAATAAATGTAATGGCTATGGAGTTTTGTGTCGATATAAATATTTACCCAACCAAGTTTTCATAGATATTAATAAAAAGTAATGATAACCATTTCCACTGATGATAATGATGAAATGTTAATGACTACATTGAAACAAGACAATAAATAATTATGAATATGTGAAATTAATATTTTCTTTGTACTAGGTATATTTGTTTGCTAACCTATGCTGGAATATGTGTGTTTTAGTATTGTCTAGTTTTAAGACTGAAGCTTTACATGAAAAACCACCTTTATTTTATTTTACATTGATTAGCTGATCAATGACAAAAGAAAGAATTGATGTAAGCAATATTCTCCATTTTATTAAAAATTTTATTAAGGTTAAATTTATGGTTTGAAATATAAAATTTGACCTTAACAGTGAAAGAAAATGTGAGATGATATTCTTACTCGCTGAAGTAAATATTTGCATGTAGTAAATATTTGTATCTCTTTCATTTTTTGGGTATGTTACCCTCTAGTGTCTATTAAAATCTGTTTTATTAATAGCTACACTCCATTTGCTAATGGCCCCAATGATACTCCTGAAGAGATACTGCTGCGTATAGGCAATGGAAAGTTCTCTTTGAGTGGTGGAAACTGGGACAATATTTCAGGCGGAGCAAAGGTATAAATTATAACATTTTGTTTTGTTGCACTCATGTTAAATTGCTAAAATCCCTAAGTTACAGCTTGTGTGTGTTTGCAGAGTATCTGATGGTATCATATGTGTTTTTAATTAACACATCTATGAGTGAATTGAACAATGTACAAAGGATAACTTTTGGTTTTACCATGTTTCTCGGCCACCTTCCTTTCTGATCAGTTTACATATGTGCAGGGAATATTAACTAGTTCCTGTATTAACCAAAACAAAAAATATAAATTTTGGAAACAGGATATATTTAAAGTCAGCTAAAGTTTATTTCTAGATTTACCATGTATTTCCATATCATTTTCTTTTCACTCAGAAATGGACTTGATTATGTAGACAATTTTTATAATGCTAACTTCTTCTTAGAGAATGAATGGACTATGTATCTGTAGCATCTGGATAGTCATTCCTGATGGCTTAGAGTGGTCCAATAGAAATATAATGCAAGTCAAATACATACTTTAAAAATTTCTAGTAGCCACATTAAAATTTTTTTAAGTGAAATTAAATTTAATAATATATGTTGTTTAATCTAATATATCCAAAATACTATTACTTCAACATCTAATCAATATAAAAATTTAGGTATTCTATATTTATTCATACTGAGTCTTCAAAATGTACTGTGTATTTTGTACTTATAGCTGTGTGAATATGGACTACCCACATTTTAAGTACTTAATAGCCAGATATGGCCAGTGGCTGTCATGTTAGTGAAGGTTCAGCATAACTGGCCTTATTTATTTTGGGGAAAAAATAGTCAATCCAGACTTGAAAACTAATTTCTTACATTTGTAATTTTTAAATTTTAAGTTTTAAATGAAAACTCATCGCTTGTCAACATGTGGCTTTTAGGTCCCAGAAGATTTTAAGCTACAATTTGAAGTAGAACACATTTTATGACAAAAGTAATTGCTTATAGTTAATATGTGCTAATTATCTCAAGAACACTAGCCAATTTGTAGAATACATTGCAAAGTAACTCCAGCATCCTGATCGTTGTCAGGATGAATAAAGTGGGGTTTTATCACTAAATTATAAACATTAGAAAAACAAACAAGGGATTGTGTTTGAATCTTAACCTTAGTACAAGTATGCCGTGTGGTATAGTAGAAGGAACACTTGAATAGAAGCCAGGAAAACTGAGTGGTAATCTTTCTTTGATTCCTTATAACTCCAAAATTCATTTCTATGCAATTTGGTTTATTTGTAATTTGTAAAATTTGCCCATGTAATGTGATTAGAACTACTAGTATTATTCATTAAATATGTATTTTCTAGTCATCCAGTTTATGCTTCAGAAAATACAGTTTACCAAGGATCAATTTTAATGTTTAAAGCCATGCATATGATTCTCCTGTGTTCCTTTTAAAAACATCTGCTAAGATCAGGCTGTTGATAGTTCCTGGTTGGCCCACAGTTACCCATGTCAGTTATCTCCGTTAACATTTCCAAGAATCTTTGTCGGACAAGTTCTGCACTTGCAAGGTCTTTTATTTATCTATCTATCTATTTATTTATTTATTTACATATTTATTATATACGCACACATATATTTACATGTATATTTATATATATATATTTACATATATATTTATATATATTTATATATATTTACATATATATATATTTATATATATTTACATATATATATATATATTTTTTGAGACGGAGTCTCGCTCTGTCACCCAGATTGGAGTGCAGTGGTGCGATCTCGGCTCACTGCAAGCTCTGCCTCCCAGATTCACGCCATTCTCCTGCCTCAGCCTCCCGAGTAGTTGGGACTACAGGTACCCACCACCACGCCCGGCTAATTTTTTGTATTTTTTTTAGTAGAGATGTGATTTCACTGTGTTTGCCAGGATGGTCTCGATCTCCTGACCTCGTGTTCTGCCCACCTCGGCTTCCAAAGTGCTAGGATTACAGGTGTGAACCACTGTGTCCAGTCTCCACTTGCAAGGTCTTTAAAGTAGAACTCTTTTTTTATTTTTCTTTAAGGGAGTTAGCCCATTGCCAGAAGGTCTACTGACTTAAAGCTGGAAATGTCTTTCTGAAATCTAGTTACAAGGACTTCTCCACAGCTAGGTGAGACTGCCTCACACCAGTATTAGGTGATTCTTTGTGTGGACAGAACAGAGCATTTTCATCTTGTGTTTAAAGCAATTTGTTGGCCTCAGCTCCTCACCACTTTCTATACCAATCTCCCATTACTAACCTAGTTATGCCTATGCAAAACAAACAAACAGAAAAAGAAAAAGCTGATGGTGATTCCTATAGGTTTAAGGGCTTAAATCTCAAACTTTGGGTTAGGAGTAATGGGAGTGTGCTGAAAGGGCAAGCAATAAAACAAGTCATACCAAAAAGCCACATTGTTCTCTCCTAAGCCCCAACCTCACTCCACTCCTGTGGCCAGTGGTCCAAACAGAACATAACTGGAGAAATTGAGCAGGTCAAAGGATTAGGGAACTAAGCGTTATGTGAATTCACTAGCAAGATGTACAGAATGCTTGTGTTTGCATTGTTTTTTATGGAACTAGAAGAATAAAACTGATCTATTTTAAAAATGCAAAAACAATCTGCTGAAATATATGGGGACTTACATGCCAATTGTGCTCAAATTTTCAATTTTCTATGTTCCATGAATTTTAAGTTTAGGCCTGTCTGGTGTTTAAGTAATAATACATATTAAAACTTAGTTTTATTCTTATGTCCTCTTTTAGCCTGGTAATCTGGAAAACTTCTCATAGAAAAAGATATTAGGGATATTGTTGACATATTTCATAAGGTCTCTTAGATAATCCCTTTTTATGGATCCGGTGACTTTAGTTCTGTCTTTGAAACTTTTCTAAGAGCTATAAGAACCTTTTAAGAAACTATCTCATGTACATTTTAACAGTTCTACTGCTTACCTTTGTTTTAAACTAGCCATGAAAGTAAACTGTTGTTCAGTTTCCCATAACCTCTTAAACTAGTGCTCTTTAGTTGTGAGAACTGTGACATTTGCTGCTCATCAGACATAAATTATTTATTGCCTCTTCGTTTGTCTCTTTTAAAAGATTAACTTCTACCCATTGAACAATCTCTCACCATCTCCTCACCCACCACTCCCCATCCTCTGGTAACCACTATTCTACTCTCTATTTCTATGAGAACAATGTTTTAGATTCTCCATATAAGTGACATCATGTGGTATTTGTCTTTCTGTGCCTGGCTATTTCACTTAACACAGTGTCCTCCAGGTTAATCCATGTTGCCACAAGTGACAGGATTTCATTCTTTTTTATGGCTGAACGATATTTCATTATGTATATACACATCATATTTTCTTTATCAGTCCATGTGTTGATAGACACTTAGGTCGATTCCATATCTTGGCTATTGTGAATAATGCTGCAGTGAACATGAGCATACAGATAGCTCTTCTACATACCGATTCCATTTCCTTTGAATACATATCCAGCAGTGGAATTGCTGGATAATATGGTAGAATTTTTTGAGGAACCACTATACTGTTTTCCGTAATGACTGCTAATTTGCATTCTCACCAGCAGTGTGTAAGGGTTCCCATTTCTCCACATCTTTGTCAACACTTATCTTTTGATTTTTTTGATACTAGCCACTTTGATTGGAGTGAGGTGATGACTCATTGCATTTTTTTTTTTTTTTTTTTTGAGACCGAGTCTCATTCTGTCTCCAGGCTGCAGTGCAGTGGCACGATCTTGGCTCACTGCAACCTCTGCCTCCCAGGTTCAAGCAATTCTCCCACCTCAGGCTCCCGAGTAGATGGCATTACAGGCAGGTGCCACCACACCCAGCTAATTTTTGTATATTTAGTAGAGATGAGCTTTCACCATGTTGTCCAGGATGGTCTCAATCTCCTGACTTCGTGATCTGCCCATCTCAGCCTCCCAAAGTGCTGGGATTACACCCTTGAGTCACCGTGTCCAGCCCCCATTGCAGTTTTGATTTCCACTTTCCAGATGATTAGTGATTTTGAGCACCTGTTCATGTAGTACCTGATGCTTTATTTTGTCTATTTGGTGAGGTCATGGTTCCCTGAATATTCTTTTTTTGAAAAGTATAATGTTTTTATAAATTTTAAGTTCTGGGATACATGTGCAGGATGTGCAGATTTGTTACATAGGTAAACGTGTGCCATGGTAGTTTGCTGCACCTATCAACCCATCACCTAGGTAATAAGCCCTGCATGCATTAGCTATTTATCCTGATGCTGTCTCTCCTCCCGCCCCTCCCCCAACAGTCCCAGGTCCTGGTGCGTGTGGCTTCCTTCCCTGTGCCCATGTGTTCTCATTGTTCAGCTCCCACTTATGAGTGAGAACATGGAGTATTTGGTTTTCTGTTCCTGCGTTATTTTGCTGAGGATAACAGCTTCCAACTCCATCCATGTCCCTGCAATGGACATGATAGTTTTTTTGTTTGTTTGTTTGTTTGTTTGTTTTTATAGCTATGTAGTATTCCATGGTATATATTTACCTCATTTTCTTTAGTCTACCATTGATGGGCATATGGGTTGATTCCATGTCTTTGCTATTAATAGTGCTGCAGTGAACATACACGTGCATGTATCTTTATAATAGAATAATTTGTATTCCTTTGGGTATATACCCAGTAATGGGATTGATGGGTCAAATGGTATTCATGGTTCTAGATCCTTTAGGAATCACCACACTATCTTCCACAATGGTTGAACTAATTTATGTTCCCATCAACAGTGTAAAAGCATTCCTGTTTCTCCACAGCCTCACCAGCATCTGTTGTTTCTTCTACTTTTCCTCTACTGTTTTCCCATTACTATTTGGTATGTACTTTATAACAGCACTTACCACATTCTGCCTGGTCATATATTCACTTGGGTACATTTTTGTTCTTCACACTTACGGAGCCTTAAATAACACATTTATTTTTGCATTTTCTATCACATCTAGCATAATGAGTACTCAATTGGATACACTTTCATAAGCTAATCATTTCTTCTGGTATATCTTGCATTGTTAATTTACACAGCAAGTGTTTTTGATACATTTTATACAGCCGTTGTCCTATTATTAGTGACTATAATTTGCAGTAAGCAGTGAGGTTTTACATAAATACTTATTTTTCATTTTGGCTTGAAGTTGCTTTTAATAGAAGATGCTTTTTTCATGTATTTACAGGTTATAGATTTATAGAGCTAGAAGGCAAGTAGTCTATCACCTCATCATTTTGCAGATAAACCAAGGCATATAGAATTTAACTTACACATTAATGAGTGGCACAGTTGGAACTGATTTTCAGTTTAGTACTCTTTTCAATCCACTCACCTTAGGGAAAACTTCCTAGAGGAAAAAAGGATTTATTAGCTTTTTTCATGCAGATTAAATGGAGGAATGAGAGGTCTGTAACCCTTTAACAATTGAAGACTCAAAAGAAAGGTATTATTGTTGACTCACTTTGTTTCTGTAGTAATGGACATGAAGTATACAGAACCTTATTACCTGATACATTTTGGCTGTGTCCAAACTCAAAATCTCATCTTGAATTGTAATCCCCATAATCCCCATGTGTCAAGGGAGACACCAGGTGGAAGTAAGTGAATCTTGGGGGCAATTTCCCCCATGTTGTTCTCGTGATAGTGAATGAGTTATCATGAGATCTGATAGTTTTGTAAGTGTTTGGTAGTTCCCCCTGCATCCATTCCCCTTCCTGACACCTTGGGAAGAAGGGGCCTTGCTTGGTCTTCTCCTTCTGCCCTGATTGTAAGTTTCCTGAGGCTGTCCCAGCCATGCAAAACTGAGTCAATTAAACCTCTTTATACATTTCCCAGTTTTGGGTCTGTCTTCTTAGCAGTGTGAGAATGAACTAATACATTATCCTTTACATGATCTGTACTACAGAGCAGTTTTCCAGTTAAAATAATACATTGAAGTTCATCTAGAACTTATAGTAGTACCATAGTTTTCAAATGCCTCATGCCAAATTATACTAGTGAAAGACTACACTATCTAAACGAAGCTAGGAAGGTACATTAGCAAATGCAATAATTAGAAATCTACCCTTGTTTTTTCTGAGAGATAATTATTTATTATTATTTGTGATCAAAGCAGGCGTTGCTTAAGTACGTGTGGAAGTTATTCATTTATACTGAGGATATATTAATTGTTACACATTTGACCAAATAAACATGCTTACAGTATGAGTAATAAAGAAGTTTTACCTCAGACACATGATTACATTGAAAATACAAGTGATTAATTATTAATCAGTATTTTCCAAACTTCAACTTGGAATTAAATTTGAATACTGTGAGAATAGGAAAATTGCTATGCTCCTATATTCATGTGTGTTCAAAGTATTTGGAGTTTTGCTGGCTTTTATCCACTTAAAATGAACATTAAAAATAAGAAACCTGAGTACATTGAGAGGGGCCAAGATGGCCAACTAGAAGTAGGTGCAGTCCACAGCTTTCATGGAGAGGAATGAACATGGTGTGTAAATTCAGCACTTTCAGCTGAAATATATAGTTTCTTGTATTGAGACTGATTAGGCAGACAACTCGACCCACGGAGGACAAAGAATAGCAGGGTGGGGTGATGACACACCCTCAGAGTGACACGGAGACAAAGGAACCCCACCCCCAGCCAAGGCAAGTGGTGAGCAATTGTGTGACCCCACCTAGAGAACCATGCTTCTCCCATGGATCTTTGCAACCCATGGATCAGTAGATCCCCTCATGAGCCTATGCCACCAGGGCCTTTGGTTCGATATACAGAGCTGTGAGGAGTCTCAGTGGGGCAGCTGCTCAGACACACACAGAGACCCAAGACCCAAGAGTTTTGCATACTCTGGCTCCTGGAATTCTAGCAGGGCAGAAGACCCATCCAAACTTCTATCCTAGAAAGGTAATTGAATCCAGGGAGCCAGGTAGCATCATTCTGTGGGCCCCACTTCCATGGCACCTCACAAGTTAAGACCCACTGACTTGGAATTCTAGCCAACCAGCTGCAACAGGCTGGAAATGGCCTGAGATGGACCGAGTTCTGGGGGGAGGGGTGGCTACCAACTCTTTCATTTGGTTGGGTCAGTCATTCTAACCTGCCAGCTCCAGGGAGTCCAGGCAGTCCAGATGAGGAGGAGTCCCTGATGAAGCAGCACAGCAGCTGTGACAGATTGTGGCCAGACTGCTTCTTTGAGTGGGACCCCAATCCATCTCTCCTCACTGGGCAGGTCCTCCCTAGAGGACTTCAGCACTTCCAGCCAGGGTTATAGAGGAAGAAATTTGATGTTTCCCTAGGATGGAGCCCCTTGGGGGAGGGGTGGCGCCAGTTACTGCAGCCATTCTAGCCTGCCTGCTTTGGGAAGTCCAGGCAATCCAGAGGAGGAGGAGTTCCCCACAACCCAGCACAGCTGCTGTGACAGATCATAGCCAGACTGATTCTGTTCCTGGGACCCCAATCTATCCTTCTTCACTGGACGGGGCCTCCTTATGGGAATTTCAGCCACTCCAGCCAAGGTTATTGGGACAGAACTCTTGATTTCTCCCTGAGATCGGTCCCCAGGGGGAGGGGTAGGCAACATCTCTGCAGGTCGTTGGACTCAGTCTTTCCAGCCTGCTTTCTCTGGGGATGCCAAGCAGTCAGGACAAGGAAGGGTTCCCCCAATGCAGCACACCTGCTCTACCAAAAAGCAGCCAGACTGTTTCTTAAAGTGAGATCCTGATCCCAGCCCTCCTGACTGAGTGAGACCTCCCAACAGGGATCTCCAGACACCTCCTACAGGAGCATACAGGTCAGCAACAAGTCAGTGTCCCCATGGGACAGAACTCCCAGAGTAAGGAGCAGATTATCATCTTTGCTATTTCACAGCCTTCACCAATGATATTTCCAGGTAAGGGAAAATCAATGAAAGCTAGGGTGTGGAGCAGTACCCCAGCAAACTGCAGCAGCTCTATGGAAAAGTGACTTGACTTTTTAAAGAACAACAAACAGAAAGCAACACAAAACAACAGCATCAAAAAAAAAGAAGACACCACAAAAACCTCATTCAAAAGTCAGCCACCTCAAAGATGAAAGGTAGATAAGCCCACAAAGATGATAAATAATCAATGCAAAAATGCTGAAAACTCAAAAAACCAGAGGACCTCTTCCCCTTCATATGACTAAGATGGCTGAATTGACAGAAGTGGGCTTCAGAAGGTGGGTAATAACAAGCCTTGTTGAGCTACAGGAGCATGTTGTAGCCCAATGCAAAGAAGCTATGAATCATGATAACGCAATAGCTGGTAACAGGAGCTGATAACTAGAATAGCCAGTTTAGAGAGGAGCATAAGTGACCTCATGGAGCTGAAAAACACAAGAACTTCACAATGCAATCACAAGTATCAATGGCAGAATAGATTAAGCAGAGGAAAGAAAACTCAGAGCTTGAAGACTATCTTTCTGAAATAAGACAGGCAAAGAAAAATAGAGAAAAAAAGAATGAAAACAAATGAAAAATACTTCAGAGAAATATGGGACTATGTAAAAAGACCAAGCCTCCAACTGATTGGGGTACCAGAAGGAGATGGGGAGATTGGAACCAAGTTGGAAAACACACTTCAGGATATTATCCAGGAGAACTTCTCCAACCTAGCAAGAAAGACCAACATTCAAATTCAGGAAATCCAGAGAACCCCAGTAAGATATTCCACCAGAAGATCAACCGCAAGGTGCATAATCATCAGATTCTACAAGGTTGAAATGAAAGAAAAAATGTTAAGGGTAGCCAGAGAGAAAAGGCCAGGTCACCTACAAAAGGAAACTCATCAGACTAACAGCTGACCTCTCTGTGGAAACCCTACAAGCCAAAAGAGCTTGGGGGCCAATATTTAACATTCTTAAAAGAATTTCCAACCCAGAATTTCATACCTGAGCAAAATAAACCTCACAAGCGAAGGAGAAATAAGGTCTCTTTCAGATGAGTAAATGGTAAGGGAATTCGTCACCACCAGGCCTGCCTTGCAAGAGCTCCTGAAAGAAGCACTAAATATGAAAAGAAAAAACTGGTACCAGTCACTATAAAAACACATTGAAGTACGCAGACCAGTTACAATATGAAACAACCACATAAACAAGTATGCAAAAGAACCAACTAGCATCATAATGACAAGATAAAATTCACATATAACAATATTAACCTTAAATTTAAATAAGCTAAATTCCTCCATTAAAAGACACAAAATGCCAAGCTGAATAAACATTCAAGACCCATTGGTATGCAGTCTTCAAGAGACACATCTCACCTGCAGAGGCACACATAGACTCAAAATAAAAGGATAGAGGAAAATTTACTAAGCAAATAGAAAACAGAAAAAAGCAGGGGCCGCAATCCTAGTTTCTGATGAAATACACTTTAAAAAAACAAAGATAAAAGACAAAGAAGGGCATTATGTAATGTTAAAGGGTTCATGTCAACAAGGAGAGCTAACTGTACTAAATATATATGCACCCAATACAGGAGCATCCAGATTCATCAAGTTATTAGAGACTTATAAAGAGACTTAGACTCCCACACAATAGTAGTGGGCGACTTTAGAACTCCTGTGACAATATTATACAGATTATCAAGACAGACAATTAACAAAAACCTTCAGGACTTGAACTCAGCTCTATATCAAGAGGACCTGATAGGTATCTTTGGAACTCTCCACCAAAAAACAACAGAACATGCATTCTTCTTATTGTCAGTTGGCATTTACTTTAAAATTGATCACACAAATGGAAGTAAAACACTCCTCAGCAAATGCAGGAAAAAAAAAAGAAAAACTGAAATCATAACAGTCCTCTGACTACAACACAATCAAATTAGAACTCAAGATTAAGGTATTTACTCAAAACCACATAACTACACAGAAATGGAACAAACTATTCCTGAATGACTCCTGGATAAATAATGAAATTAAGACAGAAATCAAGAAGTTCTTTGAAACTAATGAGAACAAAGAGACAATGTACCAGAATCTCTGAGACTCAGCTAAAACAGTGTTGAGGGAAATTTATAGCACTAAATGTCCACATCAAAAAGCTAGAGAGATCTCAAATTAACAACTAACATCACATCAGAAAGAACTAGAGAACCAAGGGCAAAGACACACAAAGCTATGAGAATACAGGAAATAACCAAAATCAGAGCTGAACTGAAGGATATAGAAACACAAACCCTCAAAAAGTCAACAAAACCAGGGGCTGATTTTTAAAAAAAAACAAAATTAATAAAATAGACCACTAGCTAGACAGAAGAAAAGAGAGAAGAATCAAATAGACAATAGACACAATCAGAAATGATAAGGGGATATCACCAGTGATCCCACAAAAATAAAAACAACCATCAGAGAATACTATAAACACCTCTATGCACATAAACTGGAATATCTAGAAAAATGGATAAATTCCTGGAACATGCACCCTCCTGTGACAACCAGGAAGAAATTGAATCCCTGAATAGACCAATAATGAGTTCTGAAATTGAGGCAGTAATAGCCTACCAACCAAGAAAAGCCCAGGACCGGATGGATTCACAGCTGAATTCTACCAGAGGTACAAAGAGGAGCTGGTACCATTCCTTCTGAAACTATTCCAAAAAATCAAAAAGGAGAGACTCCTCCCCAACTCATTTTATGAGGCTAGATTCATCCTGATACCAAACCTGACAGAGATATAAAAACAACAAATAACTCCAATTCAGTATCCCTGGTGAACATCAACACAAAAATCCTCAGTAAAAACTGGCAGACTGAATTCAGCAGCACATCAAAAAGCTTATCCACCACAATCAAGTTGGTTTCATCCCCAGGATGTAAGGTTGGTTCAACATATGCAAATCAATAATTGTGATTCATCACATAAGCAGAACTAAAGACAAAACCACAATTAATAGATGCAGAAAAGGCCTTTGATAAAATTCAACATCACTTCATGTTAAAAAAAAAAAAAAAACGCTCAATAAACTGGGTACTGAAGGAGCATGCCTCAAAATATTAAGAGAATAATATGAGAAACCAACAGTCAATAGCATACTGAATGGGCAAAAGCTGGAAGAATTCCCCTTGAAAACAGGCACAAGACAAAGATGCCCTCTATCACCACTCCTATTCAGCATATAATTGGAAGTTCTGGCCAGGGCAGTCAGGCAAGAGAACAAAATAAAGGGTATTCAAATAGAGAAGTCAAATTTTCTTCCTTTGCAGATGACTTGATCTTATATCTAGAAAACCCCATCATCTCAGCCCAAAAGCTTCTTAAACTGATGCAACTTCAGCAAATCTCAGGATACAAAATCGATCTGCAAAAATTGCTAGCATTTCTATACCCCAACAAGAGGCAAGCAGAGAAGCAAATCATGAATGAACTCCCATTCACAATTGCTACAAAAACGATAAAATACCTAGGAATACAGCTAACAAGGGAAGTGAAGGACCTCTTCAAGGAGAAGTACAAACCACTGCTCATGGAAATTAGGACACAAACGAGTGGAAAAACGTTCCATGCTCATTGTTAGGAAGAATCAAAATCAAGAATATGGCCATACTGACCAAAGCAATATATACATTAAAGGGTATTCCCACTAAACTACCATTGACGTTCTTCACAGAATTAGAAGAAACCATTTTAAAACTTACATGGAACCAAAAAATAGCCCAAATATCTAAGACAATCCTAAGCAAAAAGAACAAAGCTGGAGGCATCACACTACTTGACTTCAAACTATACTACAAGGCTCCAGTAACCAATACAGCATGATACTTGTACAAAAACAGATGCAGAGACCAATGGAACAGAATAGAGAACTCAGAAATAAGACCACATCTACAACCATCTGATCTTTGACAAAACTGACAAAAACAAGCAATGGGGAAACGATTCCTTCTTTAATAAAGGGTGCTGGGGAACTGGCTAGCCATATGCAGAAAATTGAAACTGGACCCCTTCCTTACACCTTATACAAAAATTAACTCTAGATGGATTAAAGACTTGAATGTTAACCCCAAAACTATAAACACCCTAGAAGAAAATCTAGGCAATACCATTCAGGACATAGAAACAGGCAAATATTTCAATGACAAAAATGACAAAAGCAATTGCAACAAAAGCAAACAATTGACAAATGGGATCTAATTAAACTAAAGAGCTTCTGCACAACAAAATAAACATCATCAGAGTGAACAGAGAGACTACAGAGTGGGAGAAAAATTTTTCAGTCTATCCATCTGACAAAGGCCTAGTATTTACAATCTACAAGGAACTTAAACAAATTTACAAGAAAAGAAAACATTCAAAAGTAGGCAAAGGACAAGAACAGACACTTCTCAAAAGAAGATATTTATGTAGCCAGAAATATAGGTAAAAAAGCTCAATATCACTGAACATTAGAGAAATGCAAATCAAAACCACAATGAGATACCATTTCACAGCAGTTAGAATAGCAATTATTAAAAAGTCAAGAAACAACAAATGTTGGCAAGGCTGTGCAGAAATAGGAACACTTTTACATTGTTGGTTGGAATGTAGATTAGTTCAACCATTGTGGAAGACAGTGTGGTGATTTCTCAATGAACTAGAACCAGAAATACCACTTGACCCAGCAATCCATTACTGGGTATATACCCAAGAGAATATAAATAATTCTCTTATAAAGATACATGCATGCATATGTTCACTGCAGCACTATTTATGATAGCAAAATCATGGAATCAACCCACATGCCCATCTATGATAGACTGGTTAAAGAAAATGTGGTACATATATACCATGGAATACTATGCAGCCATAAATAGATGTTCTTTGCAGGGACATGGATGTAGCTGGAAGCCATTATTTTCGGCAAACTAACTCTGGAACATAAAGCCAGACACTGAGTATTCTCACTTACAAGGGAGCTGAACAATGAGAACCCATGGACACATATCGGGGAACAATACACACTGGGGCCTGTTACGGGGATCAGGGGAGGCAGAGCCTCAGGATAAATAGCTAATGCATGCTGGGCTTAATACCTAAGTAATGGGTTAAGCTGTGCAGCAAACCACCATGGCAGACATTTTACCTATGTAACAAACCTGCACATCGTGCACATGTACCCCAGAACTTAAAATCTGAAGGAAAAGAAATAGATCAATGGAACAAAAATAAAGTCAAGAAATGGACCAACTTAAAATATTTGAGGTCCAAGTCAGATAGTTAGATTAAATTAGTAATTTTGGGTAATAATGGTTTTCTTCCAATTAGGTCATCTTACTAAATGCCTGATTATGTATAAGTGATTATTTTTGTCATAGCTCAGTATATTTCATTTTTAACTGGCCAGCACTAACATATCTACTTCAAAAACAATGAAAAGTTATTCATATGAAAATGACAGATTTTTTAAAAATATGGATGAGCTTATTTTTCTCTTATTTACCAAGAAAATTTAGGGAGTATTATTTAATACCTCAGATAATGGCACTTTCTCTTTCATTTGTCATTCATCCTCTGCTTTTCATTCAGTGAAGGAGAGTTTGTTATATAATATTGAGGAAGGTTAAAAAGAAATATATTATGTACTCTTAAAACTACTTTAGGCTCCATTAAAGAAAGTAACAAAATATTGATACTTTTGCTATGAAGTCATTTGATGACTTCAACATTCTTTAATAATATCTTTGAACTAATCAGCATTCTGTTAATATCTTAGGAAACAGTGATTATAAAATTTTGTTTTGTATTTATGACAGGGCGACATTTACTGCATTATCATTTTGAGCTACACATCAGGATAATCTACTTTGCTTTTGTTAGTCAGTCTTTTTTGACCAGTCTAAATTGACCATCTTGTAAGTTAACGTACCTGTAGAACATCTGTAAATGTAACTTAGTCATATATAACTTAGCTGAATTTTACTCCAAGAGTAATTCTATCCTTTTTTTTTTTTTTAAACAAAAATGACCATGTATCACAGTTTGCCCGGGAGAGTCCTGGTTTCTGCCTTTCACTATTTACATGACAAATTTTGTGGCCATCCTAGCATTAACTGTACCTATTTTATTTTAAGTGCATTTGGTGGATATATAATAAAATTTAACATTTTATACTTCATCATGAAAAATTGATTTTTTTCTGGAACAGGGATTTTTATATTTTCCAAGAATGCTGTCTTAATGCTACAAACATTGAGCACTTGCTGTGTCTGTGTGATAGTTATTACTTTAAAAAGAAAGTAATAATTATATAAAGCTCAGGCATCATATTTGAATTTAATGGGGGAAGAATGAGAGCTGGTATAGTTTACCAATTAAGATTATGACTCAGGGGTCGGACTGCCTAGATTTATAGCCTGACCCTGTTACTTATGAGCCATGTAAGCTGTGTGACCTTGGGAATGTTGATTAAGTTTTGTACCTCGGTTTCCACATCTGTAAACTGAAGATAGTATACTACCTACCTCAGTGTTGTTAGAAAGATTAAACAGCTTGTCTGTAGTATATAAATGTGTATGTGTATAAAAATAGATTATATATGTGATGCATAGTAAGTGTTCAGTAACTGTTAGGTGATATTGTTAAAAATGTATAAAAGCACTCTGACAGACAATCAAATGTTACTTTTTCAAATTTTCATTACCAATAGACACCTCCAGGAGTAAAATTTAAGACATAGAAGTACGTTTTAATATTTGAAGAGGCCCATCTCATAAAACTCTTATTTATTATCTCACTTCTATCACTAACTATACTTTTCAAGAATCCCTCAGAATACTCAGGCAAATACATAGAAAAAGTCAGATAAGGTTTAATGATGAGCAGAGTACGACTTTTCTCCTTACTAAATTTTAGTATGTATAGGTGATATATGTTGAAACATGTTTTTGATGAGTGGAAGTGTAGGAACTTAACACTTACTCTTTTTTTTTTTTTTTTTTTGGTGAGGACCTCCTATAATTCATTTGTTTTTTTATTATTATACTGTAAGTTCTGATATGCATGTGCAGAACGTGCAGATTTGTTTCATAGTTATACACATGTTATAGTAGTTTCCTGCACCCATCAGCCCATCATCTACATTAAGTATTTCTCCTAATGCTATCCCTCCCCTAGTACCCCACCCCCAATCGGCCCCAGTGAGTGATGTTTCCCTCCCTGTGTCCATGCGTTCTCATACTTATGAGTGAGAATATGTGGTGTTTGGATTTCTGTTCCTGTATTAGTTTGTGGGGAGTGATGGTTTCCAGCTTCATCCATGTCCCTGCAAAAGCCATGAACTCATTCTTTTTTATGGCTGCATAGTATTCCATAGTGTATATGTGCCACATTTTCTTTATCCAGTCTATCATTGATGGGCATTTGGGTTGGTTCCAAGTCGTTGCTCTTGTGAATAAGGCTGCAATAAACATACATGTGCATGTGTCTTTATAGCAGAATGACTTATAATCCTTTGGGTATATACCCAGTAGTGGGATTGCTGGGTCAAATGGTATTTCTGGTTCTAGATCCTTGAGGAATTGCCACACTGTCTTCTGCAGTGGTTGAACTAATTTACACTCCCACCAAGAGTGTAGAAACGTTCCTCTTTCGCCACATCTTATCCAGCATCTTTCGTTTCCTGACATTTTAATGATTGACATTCTAACTGGCGTGAGATGGTACCTCATTGTGGTTTTGATTTGCGTTTCTCTAATGTCCAGTGATAATGAGCTTTCTTCCATATGTTTGTTGGTCACATAAATGTCTTCTTTTGAGAAGTGTCTGTTCATATCCTACACCCGTTTTTTGATGGGGTTGCTTTTTCTTGTAAATTTGTTTAAGTTCCTTGTAGATTCTGGATATTAGCCCTTTGTCAGATGGATAGATTGCAAACATTTCTCCCATTCTATAGGTTGCCTGTTCACTATGATGATAGTTTTCTTTTGCTATGCAAAAGCTGTTTAGTTTAATTAGATCCCATTCGTCAATTTTGGCTTTTGTTGCTATTGCTTTTCGTGTTTTTGTCATGAAGTCTTTGCCCATGCCTATATCCTGAATGATATTGCCTAGGTTTTCTTCTAGCGTTTTTATGGTTTTCGGTTTTACGTTTAAGTCTTTAATCCATCTTGAGTTAATTTTTGTACAAGGTATGATGAAGGGATCCAGTTCCAGTTTTCTGCATATGGCTAGCCAACTTTTTTAACACCATTTATTAAATAGGGAATCCTTTCCTCGTTGCTTGTTTTTGTCAGGATTGTCAAAGATCAGATGTTTGTAGATATGGATATGTTGTTTCTCTGCCAGGTTTGCTATCAGGATGATGCTGGCCTCATAAAAAGAGTTAGGGAGGAGTCCCTCTTTTTCTATTATTTGGAACAGTTTCAGAAGGAATGGCAGCAGCTCCTCTTTGTGTCTCTGGTAGAACTTGGCTGTGAATTTTTCTTGTCCTGAACTTTTTTTGGTTGGTAGGCTATTACTGCCTCAATTTTAAAACTTGTTGTTGGTGTATTCAGGCATTCGACTTCTTCATGGTTTAGTCTTGGGAGGGTGTATGTTTCCAGGAATTTCTCTATTTCTTCTAGATTTTCTAGTTTATTTGTGTAGAGGTGTTTATAGTATTCTCTGATGGTAGTTTGTATTCCTGTGAGATCAATGGTTATATCCCCTTTATCATTTTTTATTGTGTCTATTTGATTCTTCTCTCTTTTCCTGTTTAATAGTGTGGCTAGTAGTCTATTTTCTTAATCTTTTCAAAAAACCATCAGAGAAAATTCAACACCTCTTCATGCTAAAACTCTCAACGAACCCATAGCCAATGGGCATCGCTTGTAAGTTCTTGTAACAACATATCCCAGATGAACATCAATGCAAAAATCCTTAATAAATACTGGCAAAACAAGTCCAGCTGCACATCAAAAAGCTTATCCACCACGATCAAGACAGCTTCACCTCTGGGATGTAAGGTTGGTTCAACATATGCCAATCAATAAACATAATCCATCACATAAACAGAACCAATGACAAAAAACACATGATTATCTCAATAGATCCAGAAAAGACCTTCAACAAAATTCAACACCCCTTCATGCTAAAAACCCTCAATAAACTAGGTATTGATGGAACATATCTCAAAATAGCAAGAGCTATGTATGACGAACCCATAGCCAATATCATACTGAATGGGCAAAAGCTGGAAGCATTCCCATTGTTATGTGTGAATTTGATCCTGTCATTATGATTCTAGCTGGTACTTTTGTCCATTAGTTCATGCAGTTTCTTCATAGTGTTGGTGGTCTTCACAATTTGGTATGTATTTGCAGTGGCAGTTACTGGGTTTTTCTTTCCATATTTAGTGCTTACTTCAGGAACTCTTGTAAGGCAGGCCTGGTGGTGACAAAATCTCTCAGCATTTGTTTGTCTGTAAAGGATTTTATTTCTCCTTCACTTATGAAGCTTAGTTTGGCTAAATATGAAATTTCTAGGTTGAAAATTCTTTCCTTTAAGAATGTTGAATATTGGCCCCCACTCTCTTCTGCCTTGTAGGGTTTCTGCAGAGAGATTTGCTGTTAGTCTGATGTGCTTCCCTTCTTGGGTAACCCAACCTTTCTCTGTGGCTGCCCTTAACATCTTTTCTTTCATTTCAACCTTGGTGAATCTGACGATTATGTGTCTTGGGGTTGCTCTTCTCAAGGAGTATCTTTGTGGTGTTCTCTGTATTTCCTGAACTTGAATGTTGGTCTGTCTTGTTAGGTTGGGGAATTTCTCCTGGATAATATCCTGAAGAGTGTTTTCCATCTTGGTTCCATTCTCTTCATCTCTTTCAGGTATACCAATCAAACATAGGTTTGGGCTTTTCACATAGTCCCATATTTCTTGGAGGCTTTGTTGGTTACTTTTCATTCTTTTTTCTCCAAACTTGTCTTCACACTTTATTTCATTAAGTTGATCTTCGATCTCTGATATCCTTTCTTCCACTTGATCAATTCAGCTATTGATACTTGTGTATGTTTCACAAAGTTCTCACACTGTTTTTCAGCTCCTTCAGGTCACTTATGTTCTTCTCTAAACTAGTTATTCTAGTTAGCAGTTCCTCTAATATTTTTCAAGGTTCTTAGGTTCCTTGCATTGGGTTGGAACATGATCCTTTAGCTCAGAGGAGTTTGTTATTACCCACCTCTTGAAGCCTACTTCTGTCTATCTGTCAGGCTCATTCTCCATCCAGTTTTGCTCCCTTGCTGGCGAGTGGTTGTGATCTTTTGGAGGAGAAGAGGCATTCTGGTTTTTGGAATTTTCAGCCTTTTTGCACTGGTTTATCCTCAGCTTCATGGATTTATCTACCTTTGACCTTTGATGTCGGTGACCTTCGGATGGGGATTTTGTCTGGATGTCCTATTTGTTGATGTTGATGCTATTCCTTTCTGTTTGTTAGTTTTCCTTCTGACAGTCAGGCCCCTCTGCTCCAGGTCTGCTGGAGTTTGCTAGAGGTCCACTCCATACCTTGTTTGCCTGGGTATCACCAGCAGAGGCTGCAGAGCAGCAAATATTGCTGCTTGTTCCTTCCTCTGGAAGCTTCCTCCCAGAGGGGCATCTGCCAGACGCCAGAGCTCTCCTGTATGAGGTGTTACGGGCACCTGCCAAATGCCAGCCAGAGCTCCCTTGTATGAGGTGTTTGTCGAACCCTGCTGAGAGGTGTCTCCCAGTCTGGAGGCATGGGGGCCAGGGACCTACTTGAGGAGGCAATCTGTCCCTTAATAGAGCTCGAGCACTGTGCTAGGAGATCCGCCACTCTCTTCAGAGCAGGCAGGTAGGAGCGTTTAAGTCTGCTGAAACTGCACCCACAGCTGCCCCTTCCCCTAGGTGTTATGTCCCAGGGAGATGTGAGTTTTATCTATAAGCCCCTGACTGGGGCTGCTGCCTTTCTTTCAGAGATGCTCTGCTTAGAGAGGAGGAATCTAGAGAGGCAGTTTGGCTACAGCTGCTTTGCCAAGCTGCAGTGGGCTCTGCCCAGTTTGAACTTCCTGTTGGCTTTGTTTACACTGTCAGGGGAAAACTGCCTACTCAGTCCTCAATAATGGTGGATGCCCCCTGCCCCCACCAAGTTTCCCAGTTTGACTTCAGACTGCTGTGCTGGCAGTGAGAATTTCAAGCCAATGGATCTTAGCTTGCTGGGTTCTGTGGGGGTTGGATCTGCTGAGCTAGACCACTTGGCTCCCTGGCTTCAGCCCCCTTTCCAGAGGAGTGAATAGTTCTGTATCGCTGGCGTTCCAGGCACCACTGAGGTATGAAAAAGAAAAAAAAAACTGCAACTAGCTCAGTGTCTGCCAAAAAAAGACTGCCCAGTTTTATGCTTGAAACATAGGGCCCTGGTGGTTTAGGCACCCAAGGGAATCTCCTGGTCTATAGGTTGCAAAGACAGTGGGAAAACTGTAGTATCTGGGCCGAAATGCTTCGTTTCTCGTGGCTCAGTCCCTCATGGCTTCCCTTGGATAGGGGAGGGAGTTCCCTGACCCCTTGCCCTTCTTGAGTGAGGTGATGCCCCACCCTGCTTCAGCTCGCCCTCTGTGGGCTGCACCCACTGTCTAATCAGTCCCAATGAGATCAACTACGGGTACCTCAGTTAGAAATGCAGAAATCACCTACCTTTTTTGTTGATCTAGCTGGGAGCTGCAGACTTGAGCTGTTCCCATTCGGCCGCCTTACCAACCCTCAAGAACTTATATGCTAGACTGTTGAGTTTTTTTTGTTTTGTTTTGTTTTTAAGCAACTGTAGTGGGGTAGAATTGATACCAAATGAAATGCATGTAGAGTATATAATGTTAGGACATATATACACACCCATGAAACCACCATGAAAATCAAGATAATGAACATATCTATTACCATAAACATTTCCTCATGCTGTTTTGTAATTCCTTTCCTCCTGCCCTATATCTTCAATTTATAATCTTCCACGCCCCTCATTCTCTGGCACACAGAGTTGTGCTGTCTGCCACTACAGGTTTATATATTTTTTGAAATGTTTACAAATTAAATCATAAGTCTGCAGTCTTTTGATCTCTTTTATATATGATAATTATTTTGAGATTTATCTATGTTGAAGTACAGCAATGGTTAATTATTTTTTATTGCTGAATAGTATTTCTTTTTATGGATACATCATTGTTCATCTATTCACCTGTTGATGGACATTTGTTTTGTGTTGTTACCAATAAAGCTGCTATGAATATGTGCCAGTGGTTTTATGTGTGTATTTCTTTTTTTTTTTTTTTTTTTTTTTGTATAAATACCTAGGAGCAGAATGATTGAGTCATGTGTTTAACATTTTAAGAAACCACTCAATTGTTTTACAAATTACCTGAACTATTTTACATTTTCACTATTAGCATATGAAAATTTTAGTCTTCCACATCTTTGGCAACACTGGATATGGTCCTTTAAAAAAATTTACTATTTTAAAAGGTGTGTAATACTATTTGAAAGTAGTTTTAATTCTCATTTCCCTAGATGTTCAGCATTTTTCATGTGTTTATTTGCCATCCATTTATCTTTTACCTTTCCCTTTTTCACTGGGTTTTTGAGTGTTCCTAAAATATTTTAAATGCAAGTTCTCTATCAGATCTATGCTTTGCAATTATTTTCTTTTTATGGATTGTCTCTTAATTCTCTTAAGTGTCTTTCAAAGAACAGTCCTTTCTAATGTGATAAAGATTATTCTTTTTCTTTCGTATATCATGTTTTTGATATTAGAGCTAATAAACGTTTGCTTTACCAAAGATTTCAAATACAGAGGTTTCCCAACTTCAGTATCGTTTGATGATTTTTTGACTTATGATAGAGCGAAACCAATATGCATTCAATAGAAACTTTACTTTGGACTTTGAATTGTTATCTTTTCCTGGGCTAGCAATGTGCAGTAAAATACTTTTTGGCAATGCTAGGTAGTTGCTCCCAGTCAGCTATGTGATTATGAGGGTTAACAATCAATAGTCTGTATTTTTCAAGGCCATAACCCCTTAATAAATGAGAGCATGTGTATTTTCCCCTGTGTTTTCTTTTAGAAGTTCTATCATTTTAGGTTTTATCTTTAGGTCAATGTTCTTTTTTAATTTAACATATGTATATGGTACAACATATGATCAAAGTTCATTTTTACATGTCAATATGCAGTTGTTCCAGTACCACTTTTTGAAAATAATATCCTTTCTTCACCAAATTGCATTTGTATTTATATCAATTGTCCAAATATCCATGGTTCTGTTTCTACACTTTTATTCTGTTTCACTGATCTACTTGTCTATCTTTACACTTTTATCATACTATCTTAATTACTATTGCTTTATAATTAAATTTTGAAATCAGGTACCATGAGTGTTTCAGCTTTTTTCTTATTCAGAGTTTTTTGAGGTTTTTTGTTGTTGTTTTGCTATTTAGGGTCCTTTGCCATATGAATTTTATAATCAGCTTCTCAATTTCTTTTAGAAAAAAAAGTCTGCTAGGATTTTGAATGAGATGATGATGGAGCTATAGATCAATTTGCAAAGAACTGACATTTTAACAGCATTGACATTTCTTACCTATAAACACAGTATCTCTTTCCAATTAGGTCTTTACTTTCTCTCAACAATGTTTTATATGTTTAAATATACAGGTCTTAAACATCTTTTATTATATATTTTCCCCAAATATTTTGTTTTTAATCATATTAATGGCATTAAAATTTTATTTTCTATTTATTGTTGCTAGTATGCAGAAATATTATTTTTATTATATTGATCTTATATGTTATAAGCTTGCTAAACTCACTTATGAATTCTAGTAGCTTTTTTCTAGATTTCATCAGTTTTTCTGCATAGATGATAATATTTTCATAAGGACGTTTTAGTGCTTGATTTCTAATATGGATGTCTTTTTTCTTAATTTTCAATGACTAGAACTTCCAGTATAGTGTTGTAGAAGTGGAAGGAATGGACATTCTTGTTTTGTTCCTGATCTTGAGTATAAGCATTTATTTTTCACCATTAAGGATGATGTTAGCTGTAGGTTTTCCATGGATGCTTCTAATTACATACAGGCAGTTCCATTTTGTTTCTGGTTTGATGAAAATTTGTATTGGAGATGAATGTTGGATTTTGTGAAAGGCTTTTCCTATGTCTGCTGTGATAATCCCATGATTTTCTTTATTGTTGTTGTTACATTGATATACATTTGAATTACCTTTATTTTCAAATGCTGAGCCAACCTTCTATTCCCAAGATGAGTACGACTTGATCGTAATAGACTGTATATAGCTAAATTTGATTTGCTAAAATTTTGTTGACAATTTTTACATCTGTGTTCATGAGGGATATGAATGTACTATTATAAGTATCTTTGTCTGATTTTGATTTCAGTGTAATACTGGCCTTAAATGAGTTGAGAAACATTGCCTCCTCTTCAAATTTCTGAAAAAATTATTTAGAATTAGAATTTCTTATTTTTAAATGTTTATTGGAATTAGTAAAGCCGTCTGGACCTACAGTTCTCTTTGTTGGAAATATTTAACTATAATATTTCAATTTCTTTTCAATTTCTTAAAAAGGTATAAGGCTATTTAGGTTGTTTCTTCTTGAGTGAGCATTGGCATTTTTTTTACTTAAAAAGATTTGTCCATTGTCAAACACATTGGCATGAAGTTTTTCTTATAATATTTTCTTACTAACTGGTTAATATCTGCTATTAACCACTGTAATCTATACTGATGTCTACTTTCTCATTTCACCTATCATTATGGATTTGTGTATTTCTCTTTGCAGTTATAATGGTTTTTGCTTCATGTGTTTTGAAGCTTTGTTTTTACATGAATAAACGTTTATAATTTTCTTCTCTTGATTACTTATCCCCTCTATGTTGTGAAATGACCTTCTTTATACCTTGTAATATTTGCCATTGTTTTTGAAAGATATGTTCATACAATATAAAATTCTTGGTTGACATTTTTTTCAGTATATTAAATATATTGCTCCACAGTCTTCCCATTCAAATTTTTCTTTTTCTGACAAGAAATCTGTTGTTATCCTTATCTTTGTTTCACATCTAACATGTCCTTTTGTTCTCTAGCTACTTTTAATGTTTTCTATGTGTCTTGGGTTTTGAGTGATTTGGTTTTGATGTGCCTTGATGTAGTGTTCTTGATTTTTCTTGTACTTGGGTTTTATTGACTTTATTGTATCTGTGAATTTATGGTTTTCATCAAATTTGGACATTTGGGGGCCATTATTTATTTAAATATTCTTTTCTGCTCCCAATTTTTTTCTGGGACTTCAACTACATGTATATATTAGACCATGTGAAGTTGTCTTACAGCTCACTCAAACAGCTTTTTTGTTTTTTTATACTCTTTTTTCTTTTTGGAAAGTGTCTGTTGTGTCTATTTGGTTTAGTTTCATTATTTATTATCTCACATTTTAGTTTTTATCTCTAGAAGTTTGACTTGAGTCTCTCTTTTTTTTTTTTTTTTTTTGAAATGGAGTCTTGCTCTGTCTCTCAGACTGGGGTGCAGTGGCACAGTCTTGGCTCACTGCAGCCTCCGCCTCCCAGGTTCAAACAATTCTCCTGCCTCAACTTCCTGAGTAGCTAGGATTCAGGGGTGTACCACCACACCCAGCTAATTTGTGTATATTTACTTAGTAGAGACGGGGTTTCACCATGTTGGCCAGGCTGGTCTCGAACTCCTGACCTCATGATCCGCCCGCCTTGGACTCCCAAAGTGCTGTAATTACAGGCGTGAGCCATCATGCCCGGCTTTGAATCTTTTTTTAAAATATCTTCTCTATCGCTACTTAATTTTTGAACATCAGGAATACAGTTATAATAACTATTGAATATCCTTGTCTGCTAATTCTGGCATCTGTGTCAGTTCTGGGTCAGTTTTGATTGATTGTTTTCTTTCTCCTCATTTTTGTGCTTTTTGCCTGGCCACTAATTTTTGAGAAGATACCAAATGTGGAGAATTTTACCTTGGTGGGTGCTAGATACTTTTATATTCCTATAAGTATTCTATTTTCTTTCTTTCTTTTTTTTTTTTTTTTTTTTTTTTTTTTTTTTTTGAGACGGAGTCTAGCTCTGTCACCCAGGCTGGAGTGCAGTGGCTGGATCTCGGCTCACTGCAAGCTCTGCCTCCCGGGTTCACACCATTCTCCTGCCTCAGCCTCCCAAGTAACTGGGACTACAGGCGCCTGCCACCATGCCCGGCTAATTTTTTGTATTTTTAGTAGAGATGGGGTTTCACCATGTTAGACAGGGTGGTCTAGATCTCCTGACCTTGTGATCCGCCCGCCTCAGCCTCCCAAAGTGCTGGGATTACAGGCATGAGCCACCATGCTCAGCTCTGTTTTCTTAATGTCAAATGTGTTTTTCTTAAGATTTATTTTTAATTAACACTTAAAAATTGTACATATTTATGAGGTATAGTGTGATGTTTCAATACATGTGTACATTGTATGATGATCAAATCGGGGTAATTAACTTATCCATCACCTTAAACATTTAACATTTCTTTGTGATGAGAACATTCAAAAATCCTCTTTTTTAGCTGTTTTGAAATATATAATACGGTATTGTTAATTATATTTACTCTACTCTGCAATAGAACACCAGAACTTCTCCTGTCTATAATTTTATACCCATTCAGTAATCTCTCCCCATCCCTCCCTCAACCCTAACCTCCTCAATCCCTAGTAACCACTGTTCTACTCTGTACCTCTATGAGATCAACTTTTGTAAATTCCACAAATGAGTGGATCATATGGTATTTGTATTTCTGTTCCTGGCTTATTTTATTTAACATAATGTCTTCCAGGTTTATCTATAGTACCACAAATGACAGCATTTCTTTTGACCAATAGTATTCCATTGTTTGTATGTACCACATTTTATAATCCACTATCTGTTGGTGAACACATAGGTTGCTTTTATATCTTGTCTATTGTGAATCATGCTGCAGTAAATAGAGGAGTGCAGATATCTTTTCAATATACTGTTCTCATTTTGCTTGGGTAAACAGCCAGTAGTGGGACTGCTGGATCATATGTTAGTACTGTTTTTAATTTTTTGAGGAAACTCCATACAGTTTTCCATAGTGGCTGTACTAGTTTATGTTTCCACCAATAGTATAGCACATTTCCCAGTTCTTCACATCCACGGCAGCATTTGTCATTTTTGTACTAGCCATTCTAATTGGGGTGAGATAATATCCCATTATGGTCTTGATTTGTATTTCTGTGATAATTAGTGATATTGAGCATTTTTCCATATACCTATTGGATATTTGTATTTATTCTTTTGAAAAATGTCTATTTAGATTTTTTGACCACTTTTTAATCAAATTATGTATTTTTTTTTGCTATTAAGTTATTTGAATGTTTCATATATCTGGATATTAATCCCTTTTCAGATATATACTTTGCAAATTATTTTCTACTATTCTATAGATTGTTTATTTCCTCTGTTGATTATTTCCTTTGTTGGGCAGTAACTTTTTCATTTGAGGTAATCCCATTTGTCTGTTTTTGCTTTTCTTGCCTGTATTTTTGAATTCTTATCCAAAAATTCTTATCCAGACCAATGTCACAAAGCATTTCCCCCATGTTTTCTTCTAGTAGTTTTATAGTTTCAGGTCTTACATTTAAGTGTTCAATCCATTTTGTGTTGATTTTTATATATGGTAAGAGATGGTGGTCTAGTTTTATTCTTCCACATATAGATGTCCAGTTTTCTTGGCACTGTCTATTGAAGAGACTGTCCTTTACCCAGTGTGTGTTCCTGGTGCCTTTATTGAAAATCAGTTGGTTGTAAGAGCATCAATACATTTCTGTGTTGTTTGTTCTGTTCCATTGGTCTATATGTTTATTTTTATGCCAACACCATCCTGTTTTCGTTACTGTAGCTTTATAGAATACTTTGAAGTCAGTGTTATGCCTCCAGCTTTGTTCTTTTTGCTCAAAATGGCTTTGGCTATTTGGAGTCTTTTGTGCTTCCATACGAATTTTATAATTTTTTTCTGTGTCTGTGAATAATTCCATTGATACCTTGGTAGAGATTGCACTGAATCTGTAGATTGATTTGGGTAGTATAGATATATCAACAGTATTAATTATTGCTATCCATGAAAATGGAATATTTTTTCATTTATTTGTATCCTCTTCTGTTTCTTCCATCAGTGTTTTATAGTTTTCATTGTAGAGATCATTCACATCCTTGGTTAAATTTATTCCTGTCTACTTTATTTTTTTGCAGCTCCTAAATGGAATTGCTTTCTCGATTTCTTTTTCAGACAGTTCACTATTGTCATATAGAAATGCTAGTGATTTATATATGTTGCTTTTGTATCCTGCAACTTTACTGCACTTTGTTTATTCTAACAATTTTTGGTCGCATCTTTAGGGTTTTCTATAAATAAGATAATGTCATCTGTAAACAGTAACAGTATTACTTCCTTCTTTCCAATTTGCATGCCCCTTTCTTCTTTTCCCCAATTATTCTGGCTAGGACTTCCAGTACTATGCTGAATAAAAGTGGTAAAAGTGGGCATATTTGTCTTATTCCAGATCATACAGGAAAAGCTTTCAACCTCCCCCTATTCAGTATGATGTTCGTTGTGGGTTTGTCATATGTGACCTTTATTATGTTGAGGTATGTTTCTTCTATACCTAATTTGTTTAATTTTTTTTATCATGAATGGATGTTGAATTTTATCAAATGCTTTTTCTGCATTTTAAATTTATCCTATGGTGTTTGTCCTTGATTCTGTTGATGTGATGTATTATGTGTATTCATTTGCATATGTTGAGCCATCCTTTTATTCCTGAGATAAATTATTCTTGATAATGTTGAATGATATTTTTAATGTGCTGTTAAACTCAGTTTGCTGGTATTTTGTTGGGGATTTTTGCATCTATGTTCTTTAAGGCTATTGGCCTATAGTTTTTGTTGTTGTTGTGTTCTTTCTGTCTGGTTAGAACAGTAGGGTTAGTCTGGCTTCATATAATGAGTTTGGAAGGATTCTCTCCTCTTTAATTCTTTGGAATCATTTGAAAAGGATTGGTATTTGTTCTTAAGTATTCATCAGTGAAGGCATCAGATAATGGGATTTTCATTGATGGGAGACTTTTTGTAACTGATTTAATCCTGCTACTTGTTATTGGTCTGTTCATATTTTCTGTTTTATCAATTCGATTTTGATAGATTTTATCTATCCAGAAATGTATCAATTTCTTCTAGGTGTTCCAATTTGTTGGCATATAGTTGTTTGTAATAGTCTCATAATTCTTTCTATTTCTGTGATATCATTGTAATGTCTTCTTTTCCATTGGATTTTATTTATTTCAATCATCTCTCTTTTTTCTTAGTCCCATTAAAGGTTGGTCAATTGTGTTTATCTTTTCATAAAACCAACTTTTTTTCATTTATCATTTGTTTTTTTCTCTATTTCGTTTATTCTGTGATGTTTATTATTTATTTTCTCCTAATTTTTGGTTTAGTTTGCTTTTCATTTTCCTGTGAGTATGCTTGAACTTTATTCTGGGCAGCAGTTAAGTTACTGGAAACAGTTTCATAGTTTTGGGTCCTCCTTTTAAATTTTTTTAGGCAGGGCCAGGCTAGTGTTTAGGGCTACTCACTGTTTAGGCAAAGTGCTTCGAAATACTCTGTAATATACTTCATGAATTATGATGTTTTCCATTTTGGCGAGTGGAAACAGGCAATCCACCCCACCTGTGTGAGTCCTGATTTTCATCCAATCCTTTCAGATAGTTCTTTCCAAGGTCTTGGGTTGTTTCCTCACATGTCTTTATCAGTAGTAATCTGCTAGATACTTTAGTGAGACCTTTTATAGAGCCTTGGAATTCTCTCTCTCTGCTCCTCTCATCCCTTTCATACCCTGTCCTGCTAACTATGTCTGCCTTCGTCTCCCCTGAGTCTCAGTTCTATCTGCTCAGCTCAAACCAACCAGGCTTCACCTGAGTTTCCCTTACCTGCACAGCAGCTACAAAACTCTCTCGGGTTTGTAAGCTGAAGCTATCACAATGCTAACCCGATTGTTTCCCACTATTAGGAATCACTTTCCTTTATTGCCTAACATCTGATAACCTGAAAACTGTTGACATAGTCTATATTTTATGTTCTTTTTTTAATTGGTTGTTTCAGGCAGATAGGTACATCCAGTCCTTGATATTTCATCTTGACCAGAAGAAGAAATCCTCGGACTATTGAAATTTTATCATTTTTTCAATAACCATTTAGGTTTGTTTCATTGAAATCATGGTTATCTTCTTTTTAGTATTAATTGTCCATTTATTTTTGCACATTTTTCCCCAGTATGGCTTTTGATTGGTTGCCCTAGTCCCTTACATGGTTTCAACCAATTACATTATTCTTCAGAATCTGATAGTACTACTTAGAGTCTTTAGTTTCACTGCTTCTGCGATTGATGAAACATTTGCATACAATGATTTTGTTTCTATATTAGAACAGTTTTTTTTTTTTTTAATTTTCCTTTAAGTGCTGAGATACATGTGCAGAATGTGCAGATTTGTTATATAGGTATACATGTGCCATGGTGGTTTGTTGCACCTAGCAACCCGTCATCTAGGCTTTAAGCCCCACAAGCATTACCTATTTGTCCTAATGCTCTCCCCCACCCGTCTCCCTCCCCTTGCCTCTAACCCCTGACAAGCCGCAGTTTGTGATGTTCCCCTCTCCGTGTCCATATGTTGTCATTGTTCAACTCCCACTTATGAGTGAGAATACCCACTGTTTAGTTTTCTGTTCCTGCGTTAGTTTGCTGAGAATGGTGGTTTCCATCTTCATCCATGTGCCTGCAAAGGACATGATGGCTGCATAGTATTCCATGTTGTATATATGCCATCTATTCTTTATCCAGTCTGTCATCGATGGACATTTGGGTTGGTTCCAAGTTTGTACTATTATAAATAGTGCTGCAGTAAACATACATGTGCATATATCTTTATACAAGAATGATTTATAATCTTTGGGTATATACCCAGTAATGGGATTGCTTGGTCAAATGGTATTTCTGGTTCTAGATCCTTGAGGAATTGCCACACTGTCTTCCACAATGGTTGAACTAATTTACACTCCCGCCAACAGTGTAAAAGCATTCCTGCTTCTCCACATCCTTGCCAGCATCTGTTGTTTCCTGACTTTTTAATGACCGCCACTCTAACTGGCATGAGATAGTATCTCATTGTGGTTTCAATTTGCATTTCTCTAATGACCAGTGGTGGTGAGCTTTTTTTCATGTGCTTTTGGCCACATAAATATCTTCTTTTGAGAATTGTCTGTTCATATCCTTTGCCCACTTTTTGTTGGGGTTGTTTTCCTCTTCTAAATTTGTTTAAGTTTCTTGTAGATTGTGAATATTAGACCTTTGTCAGATGAATAGATGGCAAAAATTTTAGCCCCTTCTGTAGGTTGCCTGTTCATGCCGATGATAGTTTCTTTTGCTGTGCAAAAGCTCTGTAGTTTAATTACATCTCATTTTTCAAATTTGGCTTCTGTTGCAAGTACTTTTGATGTTTTAGTCATAAAGTCTTTGCCCATGCTTGTGTCCTTAATGGTATAACCCAGGTTTTCTTGTAGGGCTTTTATGGTTTTAGGTTTTATATTTAAGTCTTTACTCCATCTTGAGTTAATTTTTATATAAGGTATAAGGAAGGGATCCAATTTCTGTTTTCTAAATATGGCTAGCCAGTTTTCCCAGCACCATTTGTTAAATAGGGACTCCTTTTCCCATTGCTTATTTTTGTCAGCTTTGTCAAAAATCAAATGGTTGTAGATGTTTGGTGTTATTTCTGAGGTCTCTGTTCTGTTCAATTGGTCTATATATCTGTTTTGGTACCAGCACCATGCTGTTTTGGTTACTGTAGCCTTGTAGTGTAGTTTGAAGTCAGGTAGCCTGATGCCTCCAGATTTATTCTTTTTGCTTAGGATTGTTTTGGCTATAAGGGCTCTTTTTTGGTTCCATATGAAACTTAAATTAGTATTTTCTGCAAAGAAAGTCATGAATGTATAAATTACTTTGGGCACTATGGCTATTTTCACGATATTGATTCTTCCTATCCATGAGCATGGAATGTTTTTCCATTTGTTTGTGTCCTCTCTTATTTCTTTGAGCAGTGGTTTGTGGTTCTCCTTGAAGAGGTCCTTCATATCCCTTGTAGGTTGTACTCCTTTATTCACTTTATAGCAATTGTGAATGGGAGTTTACTTATGATTTGGCGCTCTGCTTGTCTGTTATTGGTGTATAGGAATGTTTGTGGGTTTTGCACATTGATTTTGTATCCTGAGACTTTGCTGAAGTTGCTTATCAGCTTAAAGAGTTTTTAGGCAGAGATGATGGGGTTTTCTAAATATATAATTATGTGATCTATGAACAGAGACAATTTGACTTCCTCTCTTCCTATTTGAATACTTTTATTTCTTTTTCTTGCCTGATTTCCCTGGCCGGAACTTCTAATACTATGTTGAATAGGAATGGTGAGAGAGGGCATCCTTGTCTTGTGTTGGTATTCAGTGGGAATGCTTCCAGCTTTTTCCCATTCAATATGATATTGGCTATGGGTTTGTCATAAATAGCTCTTACTATTTCGAGATATGTTTCATCAATACTTAGTTTATTGAGAGTTTTTAGCATGAAGTGGTGTTGAATTTTATTGAAGGCCTTTTCTGCATCTATTGAGATAATCGTGGTTTTTGTCATTGGTTCTGTTTATGGAAAGCATTTAGCCCATTTACATTAAAGATTAATATTTTTACGTGTGAATTTGATCCTGTCATCATGATACCAGCTGGTTATTTTATACATTAGTTGTTGCAGTTTCCTCATATTGTCATTGGTCTTTATATTTTGGTGTGTTTTTGCAGTGGCTGGTACCAGTTTTTCCTTTCCATATTTAATGCTTCCTTCAGGAACTCTTTTAAACAGACCTGGTGGTGACAAAATCTCACAGCATTTGCTTGTCTGGAAAGGATTTTATTTCTCCTTTGCTTATGATGCTTAGTTTGACTGTATATGAAATTTTGGTTTGAAAATTCTTTTCTTTAAGAATGTTGAATATTGGCCCTCACTGTCTTCAGGCTTGTAGGGTTTCTGCAGAGATCCACTGTTAGTCTGATGAGCTTCCCTTTGTAGGTTAACCCGACCTTTCTCTCAGGCTACCCTTAACATTTTGTCCTATGTTTCAAACTTGGAATAGCTGATGATTATGTGTCCTAGGATTGCTCTTCTCAAGGAGTATTTTAGTGGTGTTCTCTGTATTTCCTGAATTTGAATGTTGGCCTGTCTCGCCAGGTTAGGGAAGTTCTCCTTGATGATATCCTGAATTGTGTTTTCCAACTTGGTTCCATTCTCCCCACCATTATTACTTTCAGGTACATCAGTCAATTGTAGATTTTGTCTTTTCACATGGTCTCATATTTGTTGGAGGCTTTGTTCTTTCCTTTTAATTATTTTTTCTCTAATCTTCACGTTTTGTTTCATTAATTTGATTTTCAATCTCTGATATCATTTCTTCCACTTGATCGATTCAACTAGATCCATTCAACTATCCATACTTGTGAATGCTTCACGAAGTTCTCATGCTGTTTTTCAGCTCCATCAGGTCATTTATGTTCCTCTCTAAACTGATTATTCTAGTTAGCAGTTCCTGTAACATTTATCAAGTTTCTTACCTTCCTGGGACTGGGTTAGAACATGTTCCTTTAGCTCAGAGGAGTTTATTACCACCCACCTTCTGAAGCCTACTTCTGTCAATTCATCAGTATCATTCTCTGTCCAGTTTTATGCCCTTGCTGGAGAGGAGTTGCGGTCATTTGGAGGAAAATAGGAATTCTGTTTTTTTGGAATTTTCAGCATTTTTGTGCTGGTTTTTCCTCATTTTTGTGGATTTTTCTGTCTTTGATGTTTGAGACTAATGACTTTTGAATGGAATTTTTGTGGGGGGGTTCTTTTTGTTGATGTTGATGTTGTTGCTTTCTGTTTGTTAGTTTTTCTTCTAACAGTCTGGCCCCTCTTCTGCAAGTCTGCTGCAGCTTTCTGGAGGTTCACTCCAGCCCCTGTTCACCTGGGTATCACCAGTGGAGGCTGCAGAACAGCAAAGATTGCTTCCTACTCCTTCCTCTGGAAGCTTCGTCCCAGAGTGACACCAGCCTGATGCCAGCTGGTGCTCTCCTGTATGATGTGTCTGTTGATCCCCTGTTGGGAGGTCTCTCCCAGTCAGGAGGCACAGGGGTCAGGGACCCACTTTAGGAGGCAGTCTGTCCCTTAGCAGAGCTAGAGTGCTGTGCTGGGAGAATCCTCCTTGTCAGGATCAGCTGCTCTCTTCAGAGCCGGCAGGCAGGAAAGTTTAAGTCTGCTGAAGCTGCGCCCACAGTTGCCCCTTCCCCCAGGTGCTCTGTCCCAGGGAAAAGAGGGTTTTATCTATAGGCCCCTGACTGGGGCTGCTGCCTTTCAGAGATGCCCTGCCCAGGAATTTAGAGAGGCAATCTGGTCACAACTGCTTTGCTGCGCTATGGTGAATTCTGCCCAGTCCAAACCTCCTGGCCCCCTTAGCATTGTCAGGGGAAAACCACCTACTCAAGCCTCAGTAATGGTGGACACCCCTCCCCCCACCAAATTCAGTTGTCCTAGTTTGACTTCAGACTGCTATGCTGGCAGTAAGAATTTCAAGCCAGTGGTTCTTAGCTTGCTGGGATGCGTGGGAATGAGACCCACTGAGCAAGACCACTTGGCTCCCTGGCTTCGGCCCCATTTCCAAAGGAGTGAATGTTTCTGTCTCACTGGGATTCCAGGCACCACTGGGGTATGAAAAAAAAAAAAAAATGCAGCTAGCTCAGTGTTTGCCCAAACAGTTGCCCCGTATTGTCCTTGAAACCCAGGGCCCTGGTGGTGTAGGCACACCAGGGAATCTCCTGATTTGTGGATTGCAAAACCCGTGGGAAAAGCGTAATATCTGGGCTGGGTAGCACAGTCCTTCAAGGCTTCGCTTGGCTGAGGGAGAGAGGTCCCCTGGCTCCTTGCATTTCTCCTGTGGGGCGATGCCCCACCCTACTTCTGCTCACCCTCTGTGGGTTGGACCTACTGGCTAACCAGTCCCAATGAGATAAACTGGGTACCTCAGTTGTAAATGGAAAAATCACCCACCTTCTGCGTTGGTCTCACTGGGAGCTGCAGACCAGAGCTGTTACTTGGCCATCTTGCCAGATTCTCAAAAATGCTTCTTAAGGAGTTTACTTCTCATTTCTCTAAAAGATACTTTGGAGAGACAGTTTATTACATCTCTTAATATACTGAAAACTTTTCCTGTGTGGTTGTATTAAATTTACAACTTTTTTTTTATTACAACAGAGATAACATAAGCAAACTCACACTTACTCTGATGAAAAACTTGCAATACTCTGAGCACTGCTATGATAGAAGCCAGTTGCTAACATTGGATTTATGGTTTGCTTTCTTAATATGTTATATAGTAAGCCACCATTTATTGAATGAATTAACTACATGGGGCCCTCCCTTCTATGTTTTATCTCTGTACACGTACCCTTACACCTTGGGGCACAGCTTAACAGCAAAGTTCAGTAGCTCCTGTCTCCTGCTGAACATTTAGCATATTCCAGGATGACTTCTGCCATTTTACATTTTCCTCCTCCCTCATTAATCACACATCTAATTCCACAGATTTGGCATCTTCCGATTTAAAAGTGTTGTATAGGGATTTAATATATATTGAAAAATCTCTCTCAAGATTCTCTTGAGAGTTAACTGTGTAGAGTAGAGATTTTACTTTACATAAATGTAGGTAAAATAAATAGATTGCAAGGCTATCAATGCTGTCACATTTTCAGTAAATGTAAAATATATGTATGTATGTATGTGTGTGTGTGTGTGTGTGTATACATACACACACATATACACACACACTTTTTTAAATTTTAATTTAGGATTTGCTTTCCCATATGCTTCATATGGACCCACGTCAGCGGTATACTACTGAACAAATATTAAAGCACTCATGGATAACTCACAGAGACCAGTTGCCAAATGATCAGCCAAAGAGAAATGATGTGTCACATGTTGTTAAGGTAAAACAAACATACTTTTATGTGCCTTCAAAATATCAGATACGTAATAAACCCATTGTGTGCCACTTGCTAATGACACTTAAATAATTCCTTAAAATATCTTTATTTTTTAAAGATAGATTTTTTTATATTAACAACCATGTGCTTTTCTTAGCTTACTTGACCACTGCCTTTCAGATGAAACAATAAAAATTTCTTGATTGTACCCGCCTTGCTTTTGAGAGATGCTGGAATTAGGATTGGGCTAAATGCAAGTTTCATATTGAAACAAAAGATTGCTGTTAGTTCTTAATTTGTAACAGTTCATGAAACCATTCCTATATCCATATACATTGAACCAAGGTTTTAAATATTAGTGTTTTAACAATTTTTTGTAAAATGCATAGTTATTGAAATGAAAAACATACAAGTAATATTGATTCATCAGTGCACAGATCTAATATATTCAATTATTTTCCTAGGAAAAGACATTTTGTTCTAGATATATGTCTCATAATATCATGTGAATTTTTTTTTTTTTAACTCCAGAATTTGTACTTAGTTTGTGACATTTTCTCATTACTTTAGGGAGCAATGGTTGCAACATACTCTGCCCTGACTCACAAGACCTTTCAACCAGTCCTAGAGCCTGTAGCTGCTTCAAGCTTAGCCCAGCGACGGAGCATGAAAAAGCGAACATCAACTGGCCTGTAAGATTTGTGGTGTTCCTAGGCAAAACTGGATGAAGATGAAATTAAATGTGTGGCTTTTTTCTTAATCTTATCAAAGGCATCGTTTTCTGCTTAATTACTTGAAGTAATATGAAATCCCCATTTTTAGGGGAAGTGAGATTTAAAAAACCATGCACAGGTCCACAATATTCATACTGTGTGTTTGCAGTAGTGTTCAAGTGTTTATTTAAGCATATAATTGGTATCCACCAGGTTCTCACAACTTCTCTGCACACTAGCTTCTAAAATTCCTTTCAAATAAAGTTACTTTAATATTTTTTTCTTTTTTCATACAATTATGGTTTGGGGCGTCATTACCAACAATCAGTATATATATATAGTAGTATAATGACAAGCAATGTTAGTGTTTTTTAACATCAGATCCTGAAGGATAGACTTTTTTAAAAAAAGAAAAACAATAAAAACATATTATAAAAGCTAGTTATTCTGTAAAACCAAAGGACTTCATTCGTTTGACTCACTGTACTAAAATGTAAACATAGTGGTTTGGTGCCAGAGCAAAATACATTTGTGCTAATATATGAATTCTTGATATAGTTGGTGCCAAAGTTTTTATAGAAGAATTACATCTCAGATAATGTGTGCAGGCAGATCTGTATATTATCCATAAGTGGCCTCATTTAGAAATAAAGGTTTTTATAAGGCTTCTGTAAATTTTACATCACATGGAAATTTAGTACAAGTGAAGCTTTTTTTTTTCCAAAGGCTTTATACCGTTGGTGTAATCTTATAAATGGGTCATAGTTAAGCCTTTGAAAATGAAGTATGTGGTGTTGACACTATCCTGGTGTTATATAAACCGACTTTCAAGTTAACCAATTGGATTTAATCATCATCTATCCCCTTTATAAATGAACTACACTGTTGTTTTTCTGACTTCGATGTGCTTTGAAGTACAGTGTAGCATATTATTCTACCTTGAATCCTATGATAATACAGTTTGACATCTTACTGTAGTGGACTTGTGCATATAGCACACATGATATAGTATATTGTATTACAGTAAACTTTAGACAATGCTACTTAATCATTTTACTTCATGAAGATAAACTAACATTTTAAATATGAATAATATTAATGGTCTACATAAAATTTGAGCACATTTCAAAATCATATTTATAAAAAAAAGCTGGCCAAATTGGTCTTATTTAATGTATAATTAAGAACCACTGTGTAGTATGTATTCTTTTCTCTAAATGATGAAATGCTAAAGAATAATTTCACGTTGTTGAAGAAAATACCATTACTACAACAACAGCAGCAGCAACTACTACTACTGCTACTACTACTACTACTACTACTACTACTACTACTACTACTACTGCTGCTGACAGAAAGAATTCATGAATGTAAACTGGAGGATATCACAGTTTTCTTTAGTGAATATAAATGAACTACTTGTGCGTGTTAGGTGTACTATTTGCTATGTATTTTACTTTGCTTCATTCAGAGAGAAAGTTGATTACTGAGTGCTGAATTATACAATTTAGACTAGGAAACTTGTAACTTTGGTATTTAATAAAAGAAACTATACATATTCTCTTTGTAATGTAAATAATCTATACCCCATGCACAAAGATCTGTTTCCTGGGTGTGATATATAAAAGTATGTATTCTTATTTTGAGGTATCTTTTGGAAATAATTGAAAGAGGTTAAAGAACAATTTATGCCACATGAAAAATAATTACTTAGAAGTAGGTATCATGTCTTATGGCTTTTTATGTTCCATTTGGCTTTTTTTTTCTCATTTGCTTTATTACTATATGTACTTCCATGTAACAGTTTGTATGTATAGATTCTGACTTATTTTCCTTCTGTCATTATCTTGTGCTGTTATACCTTCTTCCTATCAGAATTGATATGTCAAACTCAGAGGTGTGAATTTGGTGTTGAAGTTTTCAGGACAGAGCTACTATTTCCATCGATGCATTTTAAGTAATAAAATTAGGGGAAGTGAAATTGGAAAATGAAAAATGATTACAAAATAACTTCCAGGTTTTCTATAATCAATGGCTTTAAAAAGTAGACAGTGTTAATTAATTTTAAATTAGCTTGCTCAGAAAGGTCATGCCATACAGTCCTATCATAAAAGGAACACTATAAGAATTAAACAATGAACAGCATGATTTCTGATAACCCAGTGAGGATCGACAGTGTATGAAAGACACAGGTGTGCTACTGGATGTACCCGATAATTGTTTGAGGGTTTTCTACTGAAGAACTCAAATATGCTAGCTTAACAACAGTAGTGGGGGAAACCTTATTATATGGGAAAGCTTCAAAATATACTGCAATTTTGTAGAAGGAGCCCAGGTAAGGATGCCTAATCCTGTCCAGTTTGGCTAGAACTCTATAGCCAAAAATGAAGATTTGGATTGAACATTTTTTTGATGGGCCTTCTATCAATGCTTAACTAGTAAAAACACATCTTTTCTATAAGACTTTAGAATACTGTGGTTTCTAATGGGTTCTTGAATAATTATTTTGCATTGTGTTTTTCTAGTTAATGGTTTTTGGTAGTATTTAATGATAGCACAGTTTGGGGTTTTATTGTTCTTGAAGGGGGAGGATATTGAATTTGTTTTTCTTAGAGAAAACATCAGGTTTGCTCATATACACTAACAACCTGTTGTCCTTAAGCACATACTACCATGAATAAACTCAGGAAACAATTTTCAAGAAAATTAGAATGCAGTGCTGGTGATGGGGATTTTTGTGGGAAAAAAGAACAATGGTTTCAAGTACTTTCACAAAGATCAAACTTCAGCCTATTTTGTTAGACTCAGCAATGTCTAAACATTGTTTTTTGTAATTTATTGTCATTGGTAATTCAACACAATAAAGCAATTTTGATAGCACCTCTGTTTGGCTCAAAGGGATTCCATATGTTTAGGCAACCCACAACCTTAAGAACAGATGCTTGGTATTTATAATGTCTGCCTATTGGAACAACATGTTAAAATAGTAGTGCCCAGAGAAACTTGCATACAGATTGACTAGTATTTTCTAGATAGAAGTCTTTCATATATGAAGAAGGAAAACAACCATTTATATTGACCCAAAGGCCCACGAGAAAACTTAGGCTTTAAAGTAGGCAAAGCATATTTGTGGTATTCTGTACATTCTCTTTCTGCTGGCTTTCCAGCCCCTTCATGCTATCTATCCTTCTTGAGCACCTCACAGCAATACTCCATCAACGAAGTTTACCCTATCCCCAGAAGGATTCTGTGTGGTTATGGTCGTTACTCCTTGTTCCTTCCTCTTCCTCTTCCTCTTCTTCAAATCAGGATATCCATTCTCTCAGAACAGATATTTCCAGCTAAAAAGTTGAAAGGAAAACTATCCTATTAAATTAATTTACATTTTTCTGTCAGTGGCTAATAGTTAATTGGCATTTTTAAGGAAGTTGTGCATTAATCAAGTTTCTAGTTGCTGGATCTTCAGGCAATCTAACAAGGTGAGAATAATTTTAAATTCAATTCTTATCAGGGAAGATATTTTTGGGGAAAGGAACAGTGTGTCCCAGGGTCAGAGTATCTAATAAACTGTTTCTTTTTTTTTGCACAATTTCCTTCCTACTTCCTTTCTACTTCTCAATCTACCTTTTCTCTTAAAATCTTTTAAGCTTTTTAATCACAATTAATGAACTTCTATGATAAAGTGATGTGGAGGTAGACAGAGATTGGCGGTTATTTCTGCATATGTTGTTTTTAAACCCATAGTTTTGTGTTATTGTTTCTCACAGTACATGACCTATATAGCGTAAGAAGTTTTATTCCCCCCAACCGCCGTCCCATTCCTGTTATAAAGAAAAAAAAAGCACAGAAAGATTGAATCCAAATTAATCATGGAGTCCAAATTTTTCTAGATCCCTTTTCTAGATTTTAGGACCTAGAAATCCTTTAAGTCACAATACTATTTCAAAATAAAAATGCAAACCATATTAAATATATATTGGCCAACTGCAATTAAATTTCTTCAAAACATTTTTGTTTTACATTTCAAAGCTTATTCAGGCATTTTTGGCGTGTACCTCAAGATCAATGATTGTTGAAATTAGCAGAATAAATCAATAGTGGGCTATTTGCCTTTTTATGTGGGAATATAGTGGCATTGATAGTGATTATTCACAACATATACTAATTAATGCACTGTTCCTGGTTTTAGTCTTACAGTATAGTGAATTCCATCATATACTTTGAATAAAATGTTATGCTTGATCACCTAAAATTCAGTTTGATTGCTAATACATAAAAGAAAAAGGAACTATACTTGAAGATATTAAATTATAGACATAAGTTTCTTTGAAATATTTAGAAAAACATAAAAGTACTTTTAGAATATGGAAATCCAAGCTTACATTATATTGGCAAATTATGTATGTTTCAATTATTCACTAAATAAATTTTAGCTAAATGCTTATAATATATATATATATATGTAATTGCCAAGTTAGGGTTTGCTTTGTATTCACATTTCTAAACGCTGGACAATAGAGCTTCTGTGGATGACTGTTTTGCTGTAATTCCAACTGTCTAGTTATGGGAACTAACTTATTCTTCAAAAGATACTAAGCATCTAATTTAAGGTGGACAATTATAGAGAATGTACTAACTGCATTCGTTTCTTAAAAATTGTCAAAATGTTACCGATTAGGTTATTTATTTTTATTTTTATTTTTCCTATGAACTAATATTGCTCAGGTCACATTTTCTTTCTCTTTCCAAATTCATTCTCTCTGAAGTTGCTACCATTTATAACAAATATGTAGGTTTGTTTTTTAGTATTATAAAATTATTTTTAGCAGCAAGAAAGCAGTCTATCAAGAAACAGCCGGCCGGGCACAGTGACTCATGCCACTCATGCCTGTAATCCCAGCACTTTGGGAGGCTGAGGCAGTGCATCACCCTGAGGTCAGGAATTTGAGACTAGCCTGACCAACATGTAGAAACCCCGTCTCTACCAAAAATACAAAATTAGCCGGGCGAGGTGGTGCATGCCTGTAATCCCAGCTACTTGGGAGGCTGAGACAGGAGAATCATTTGAACCCAGGAGGCAGAGGTTGTGGTGAGCCAAGATTGCACCAATTTCACTCCAGCCTGGGCAACAAGAGTGAAACTCCGTCTCAAAAAA
>NC_045445.1:69730863-69780646 GCF_002776525.5 Piliocolobus tephrosceles
AAAAAAAAAAAAAAAAAAAAAAAAGAAAAGAAAAAAAGAAAAAAGAAAGAAAGAAAAGAAACAGCGATTTAAAAAGTTACACATGAAACCTCAAATATCCAAATGCCAGCATGGTTTGGAAGTTAGAATTTATCTTGCATTAAATTCCATAGTACAAAAAAGGGAGAAGGTGATTTTTCTGTTTGATTAAAAAAAAAAAAAAAAAAAAAAAACAGGAAGTACTGTTGATAGTGGAGAGTTACATAGGCTTTATGAAGCGACCACAGTTTGCTGTAGCCACATTTTTAAAAAATTAGTTTGCCAACACATCCCAAGCACTTTTGAATTCCTAAACTTATTTCTGATATTAAATATAGTATATATATACTATATATAGTATATATATATACAGTATATATATACACACACTGACATTTCATTGCATTTCTGAAGACTGAAATGGCATTAAATAAAAGTGTGTACATTTGATTTACATGTACTTAAAACTTAAAAGCTGCAGTTAAACAATCCCCAATGTTCAAAAACAATTTTATTTTTCTGACTATATTATGAATTTTATGTTCCATTTATTTTATTAATGTTTTCTTTAAACCATTGGGTTTTTTGACATTAAAGTTTTCATTTATTATACTACATTTTTTATCATGTAAGACCAAATCCAGTAGTGCATTTTACAATGTTTTTTTTTTCTCACAATGCTGCTAAATAAATGGCTATCATTCTGAATTTACAACATGCCAAAGAAGGCGTAGAAGTTATATTTATTTTTGTTCTTGTCAAAACTCTGTGAGCAACAATTATCAAGATGTGTTAAATTACTGGCATTCTCTGGGTACTAAATAAAAAGGCTGCAACTTTCTAACATTTTAACCATTGACCTTGCTTGATCATTTTTGGATATAAAATTTTGTGTCTGCTTTTATTAAACACATACAGCTAATTGCAGAATTCATTGGAAATGATATACCTTCTTCAGGGGCCAGATGTAACAGGTGTTTCAGGATATTGGTTTTTTATGCATATACCCTGATATATCCTAAACTCTAGTATTTTTCCCACTTACTCTTCTAATATTCTCATAAGGCAAGGAAATTCAATAAAATGAACATTAAAGCTTACAGTATTTTTAGGACTTATCAGGAAAATGCATTTGCAAGTTAGATAAGGTGACAACCTTTTCTACAGCAAAAAAATAAAAAAAAATTAGTCTAAAGATTGGCAAAAATTTTTAAAGCTCAGAATCAAGTAGAGTAACAGAAATTTATGAAAAAAGTCACATGTGTATGCCATGTTAATTTATAACAGCTATACTTATACACAGAAATTTTATTTCATATGCGGGTCAAAAATGCATTTGGAGCCTGGTGATTGAGAGCGCCATGTACTACTTCTGCTTCTCTCAATCAACTTCTTAAGGTAAACAGGACTGACACTAGGCCAACTTTGGTAAGTGTGCAAAAATTGCTTTCCTACTGGCCACCTCTTTTTAATCTCTTTTCTGCTTTTGCTATGTCTTACATCTCACAACCCCTTAATAAAATATCTGATCACTATTTATACCTAATAGTTTAAGAAACTTATTCTTACATTCTGCAGTTTTATTTTAAGCATTAGCTACCAAAATAGGTAATGCATTTTTTTGGTCAATGAGACCTTTAAATAATTTAGGCTTACCAAACTAAACATGATACAGGGTTTTTTTGTTGTTGTTGTTTTGTTTTGTTTTGTTTTGTTTTTTGAGACGGAGTCTCCGTCTGCCGCCCAGGCTGGAGTGCAGTCGCGCGATCTTGGCTCACTGCAAGCTCTGCCTACCGGGTTCACACCATCCTGCTTCAGCCTCCCGAGTAGCTGGGACTACAGGCGCCTGCCACCATGCCCGGCTTATTTATTTATTTATTTATTTATTTATTTATTTATTTATTTATTTATATTTTTTAGTGGAGACGGGTTTTCACCGTGTTAGCTAGGATGGTTAACTTTGAGGTACCCTCTAAGTACCTCAAAGTGAAAGATAGAAGTATCAGACCACAATTTGCTTCTCCCATGATTCCCCACATGTCCTCTTGAACAAACAGATTGAAACTGCTGGGGACATATTTCTGAAGATGGAGTTTACATTCTTTTACTATTGGCTTCTTCCAGAACTAGAACCTACTCTACCCAAGCACAAAGCAGCCTATTTGTAGGTCTGTTATTTCCTCATCCCTCTGGCCCACCTCCATGCCTAAGCATAGGTTAGAACCCAGGTTTTGCCTTTTTCTTTCCTTTTGCTTTAAGACTCTCAGATACATATGGTATATTTTCCGAATGTAGATACGGTGATCTACACTTTTTTTTTTTTTTTTAGGAAAGTATTGTAAGGTACACCACCATATGTGACATCTCTGATTGTTCCATTTCTGACAAAAATACTTCGCTAATAGTATTTTTTCACTTTTTTTTTTCTGAACAAATGTGTATTCTGTTTCTGTGCCAGACACTGATTTTATTCTCTTTCTAAAAGAGATTCAAGGTTGTTTATGGTAACAGCCTTATATACAATAAGGATGCTAAAGTGAAACATAAAATCATGAAAATTAAAGGAAAAACAAAAAAGTATGCCAAGAGCCAGGGATAATAAGGAATTTACTTGAACATTAATTTAACTCTGAGCTTCCTGACAGGAAAGGCAAGAAGAGAAATTTAGCAGGTTACGTAATTATGTGAGAGGAAGAATGCTAATTCTTCAACAGATACTTTTTGCTGATACTAAGATTTTTAAAGTATTTAAAAAAGAAGAACCTTATACAAGGGGCATGGAACTGGATAATGTCTTTAACCATGATTTTGCAACAAATCCATTAGGACATTTTTTGGTTGCAAGTACCAGTTCCGTAGCTAAACTGGTTTAAAAAGCATAGGGGATTACTGGCGGATTCATATCTTAGTCAAAGTCATGGGGACATTTTCTTCTCCATCTCTCAGATCTGTTTTCAGTTTGGCTGGCCCATTCTCAGGCATTACAATAGCAAGATGGAAATAGCAGGTCAAAACTTTACCTCCTCTCTCATGTGTAGCTCCTCGGGGTTGAGTCAACTCTGTAAGAAATAATTGAACTGAAAGGGGGAAAAGGGGTGATGCCTCTGAAGGAAAGTAATGCATTGTAACCAGAATAAGGTCAAATAGGTGGTGGATAGCAAACTAAATTTCCGATTCTCCTTTTGGCTACTCAGTATCCTTCCCATATGTACAATTTTTAAATGCCTATGCCTACATATAATGCATATACCACCATTACCCGAAAAGAATACCTGAATTATGATCCATCTCTGTAATGTAACTTCAGAACAAAGAACTAGGTGATTTATAGTTCCCTCAGGGAGGGATGATGGCTGACTTATAGATAAGTTTTGTTGTAGTTTCTCTTCAGTATCATTGTGTTTTGCATTTGAAATTTAGTTCGGTTTATTTGTTTACATTTAATTTCAGTTTTAGCCCTATTTTTCTATTCTTACTGATTTGTTTTTTTGAATATGTAGAAGATATTAACATATTTTCAAAAGTAAAAACCATGCAGAAAGGTATACTCAGAGAACTATCACTTTCTTCTTTGTCTTCCCCACCCCATTTTCCCATACTCCTTGTAGGTAACCAACTTCATTGTTTTGGGGTTCATGCTTTATGTGTTAATCCAAAGATAAGCAAATGTATATGTATGCTTCCTTATACATTTTTAAAGCTGCATAGTACTTAATTGTGTATATGTGCTATAGTTTATCCAACTAAACTCCTGTGCTTTGACGGGTAATTTCCAATAATTCACAATTACAAATAATGCTGCAATAAATAACCTTATGTGTATACATTTTCATACTGCTGATGTATCATTTTAAGAAATTTCTGAAATTGAGATTGCTCTATTGGAGAATAAGTACATGTGTAATTTTGTTAGCTATTGCCAAAATCCCCTCCATAAGTATTATGCCATTTTATATCTTTCCCAGCAGTATATGAGAGCACCTGATTTTCCCTAGCCTCATTGATATTTTTGCCAACTTACAGAGTAAGAAATGGCACTTCATTGTAGTTTTAGTTTGTATTTTTCTTATTATGAGTGAGGTTGAGTATGTTTTCATATTTTTGTGTCTATAAGATGTGGCACTGTCCACAGTAGCAAGGAGTTGGAGCCAGCCCAAATGTCCATCAATGGTAGAATGGAATAAGAGGGTGTGGCTCATGTTCACCATGGAATACTATGCAGCCATGAGAGGGGATGAGTTCGTGTCCTTTGCAGGGACGTGGATGAAGCTGGAAACCATCATTCTCAGCAAACTATCACAGGATCAGAAAACCAAACACCGCATGTTCTCACTCCTGAGTGGGAGTTGAACAGTGAGAACACATGGACACAGGGAGCCTGTTGGGGGGGGTGGGAGGCTAGGGGAGCGATAACGTTAGGAGAAATACCTAATGTAGGTGACGGGTTGGTGGGTGCAGTGAACCACCATGGCACATGTATACCTATGTAACAAAACTTCACGTTCTGCACATGTAACCCAGAACTTAAAGTATAAATAAAAAAAAAGATTTTGGTCTATTTTCCTCAACTTTGAAAAGTCTTTTCTGTAAATTAGGGCTGTTAACCATTTATCTCTGATATATGTTGCAAATTTGTTCTCACAGATTTGTCATTTTTTTTTACTTATGGTACTTCTACATGCAAATTTTTCAAACTTGTTTTATGTAATCAAAACTATATTTTTATTTTATTCTATCCGGATTTTTACTTATAGTTAGAAAGCTTTTCTCAATATGCAAATTATAGAATAATATGCTTTCTTCTACTATTTGTATAGTTTTATACTTTACATTTAGCTCTATCATCTGTTTCGGTTTTATTCTTGTGTGGTGTTAGGACTGTATCTAATTGTATCCTTTTCCAAATGGCTATCTAGTTTTTCTAGCACCAGTTGTAAAAACACTAACTTTTCCAAAGTGATTTTAGAAATACTACCCTTCCCATACACTGCATTTTTATATGTAGCTGGCTTTTTTTTCCCTTGAACTTATTATTCTATCACATTGATTTATCTGTACAATGTTCCAATGCTATTCTGTTTGACTTATGGAGGTTTTCTGGTAGAGTGCTTAAATATCTAACGGGGCTAGTTCTCTCCTGCCTCAAGACCTTCCTTTTCAGTGTTTTCTTAGCCATTCTTCTGTGTTTATTTTTCTATATGAACTTTAGAATCAACTTGTCTATGCCTCATAAAAAAGGAGCAAAATTTTAACTACCTCAACATGCAGTGGTGGAGAGAGAACAAAATTATTGCAATAAAATTTATCATTTGGATTATGAGACAATGGGAAATAACACTCCGTGGTCCTCAGTCCATAAAACATGATACACTTCTGGACTGGAATAGGATGTATTGCCCTAGCAATAAGAATGAGACCCTCAATCACCTGACCTGTGAGCCTCTGGTTTTGCTTCCTTGGAGTATGTTCATTTTCCTCCATGGGCACATCTGAGATAGGCATTTGGATTATCTTAATAAAGCTGCTCTCATTAGCAGCGTGCTTTCTCTCGGTGCCTCTAGGAACTAGAGATTGACTTAGGTCAGTGGTTCTCGAAGTATGGCCCCTGGACAAACAGCACCAGTATCATCTGGGAACTTGTTAGAAATGCCGATTCTTGAGCCTACTTCAGATCTACTGAATCAGAAACTCTGGTACCTAGGGATCCGTAGTTTAACAAGGTAATTTTGATGCATGCTCAAATCTGAAATCTACTGGTTTAGGGATTGAATAAGTACATGTTACTTACCAAGTTTGAGAATTCTCTGATAATATAGCAGCTTTAAAAGTTCCACCTTACTTTTCTTATTTTTATTTGACAAACACCATGAATTAGTAACCCAACCAAGATAGTTTGTTAAGTCATTGTATTAGTCCATTTTCATGCTGCTGATAAAGACACACTCGACTAGGCAATTTACAAAAGAAAAAGCTTTAATGGACTTACAGTTCCACGTGGCTGGGGTGGCAGAAGGCAAGGAGAAACAAGTCATATCTTACATGAATGGCAGCAGGCAAAGAGAGAAGCTTATGCAGGGAAACTCCCATTTTTAAAACCATCAGATCTCATGAGACTTATTCACTATCTGGAGAATAGCATAGGAAAGAACCGCCCCCATGATTCAATTACCTCCAACTGGGTTCCTCTCATGGAACATGGGAATTGTGGGAGTTACAACTCAAGATGAGATTTAAGTGGGGACATAGCCACACCATATCATTCCACCTCTGGTTCCCCCCAAATCTCATGTCCTCACATTTCAAAACCAATCACAAGTTCCCAATAGTCCCACAAAGTATTAACTCATTTCAGCATTAACTCAAAAGTCCAAAATCCAAAGTCTCACCTGAGACAAGGCAAGTCCCTTCCACCTATGAGCCTGTAAAATCAAAAGCAAGTTAGTTACTTCCTAGAGGCAATGAGAGTACAGGCATTGGGTAAATACAGCCATTCCAAATGGGAATAATGTTGACTGATTGAAAGTAAAATGATAGAAAAAAGGTATATTATGTATTAAGTAATGAAAGTAGGAACGGCTATATTAATATGAGGTAAAATAGACTCCAGAGCAAAGAAATAGAATGGACATTACACCACAATTAAGAAATCCACCAAGAAGACATAGCAATCCTAAATGTGTATGCACCTAGTAACAGAGATAAAAAATATATGGAGCAAAAATTAATAGAATTTAACTGTGAAATAGAAAAAGTTATAATTATAGTACAGTTTTAGTTGGATATTTCAACATATATCTCTCGATAATTAAGAAAACAACTAAAAACAAAATTTGCAGCATTATAAAAGAACTCACAAACACTATCAACCAACATGATCTAATCTACATTTATACAGCATTCTTTTCAAGTGTTCACAGAACATAAATAGATTATATATTGATCTATGAAACAAACTTCAACACATTTTAAAAAATTGAATCATACAGAGAGTGTTCTCTGACCACAATGAAATCAAACTAGAGTTCAACAAGAGCAATATAACAGAAAAATATACAAATACTTGCAAAGAAAACAGCACATTTCTAAGCAGTTTATGGGCCTAACAAAAGTCTCAAATGTAATACAAGAATTCGGTAAACTTAATTTTTAAAAATGTGACATAAAATTTGTGGGACACAAATAAAACATTATTTAGAGAGGAATGAATAGCATTGAATGCATACCTTAAAATAGAGAAAGTCTCAAATCTTTAAGCTTCCACCCAAATAACCTGTAGAAAGAAGAGCATAAAAAGATAAAACCAAGCAGACAGAAAAATAATAAAAATAAGAGTAGAAGTCAGTTAAATTGGATCAGGGAAACAATAGATAAAATCAGTGAAGTAAGTAGTATATTTTTGAAATGATGAATAAAATTGATTCACCTCTAGCAAGGCTACCAAAGAGAAAAGAATGAAAACACAAATTATCATCATTAACAGTGTTAGAGGGAATATAAATACATACCTGCAGGCATCAGAATAATAAGTACTACTAAAAACAACTCCACACACATAAACTTGACAATTTTGATGAAATGGCTGAAGTCCTTGAAGAACACAAACTACCACAACCCACTCAATATGTAATAGATAATCTCAACGGTTTTATAACTATTCAGTGAATTAACCACATAATTTAAATCACACTACTCAGTTCCTTTTATGAAGGTAGAATTACTTTGTTACAAAAGCAGACAAAGGTAATACAAAAAAAGAGAAAACTATAAAATTTATAGTTGAAAATAAATCCAAAATACCAAAACTACATGAAGATTGAAGAAAATTCCTTACCAAAATATTAACAAAATTTGGCAATGTATACAAATAATTATACACCATGACCAAGTGAGGATTATTTTGTGAGTGCCAGATTGGTTCAATGTTCAAAAATCAATCAATGTAATTAACCGTTTTAACAAGCAAAAGAAGAAAAATCACATGATAATATAAAATTGATGCAAAGAAAAATTTGACAAAATTTAATACATTTTTATGAATAAAATTATCAGAAAAATAGTAATAGAGGAGAAATTTCTTAATCTGATAAAGAGTATCTACAAAAACTATAACCTACTCCCTAAGATTGGGATTAAGACAAGGATTTTTATGTGTTCACTCTCACTGTTGTTATTCAACATAATGAAGGAAGTTTTAATCAGTGAAATAAAACAAGGAAAAGAACATAAAACTGTCAATTTGAAGATGACATTATTGTTTTCATGGAAAATCCTAAGCAGTCTGCAAAAAAAAGTACTCCTCTTCGAAATAGTAAATGAATAGCACTATGGCAGATACAATATCAACATATAAAAATCCATTGCATTTCTATATACTACCAATAAACATATGCACATCAAAATTAAAAGTATAATACCACTTATAATCTCTCAAAAGTTGAAATACTCAGTTGGAAATCTAACAACATGTACAAGTGTGTATGCTGAAAACTACAAAAGAACAATATAAGAAATAAAATGGTCAAATAAATTAAGAGAAATATGGTGTTTATGGATTTAAAAACTAAAATAATAAAGACTTTAGTTCATCCCAAGTTTATTTACAGGTCTAATGACATGCCTATCAAAATTCCAGCAAAATCTTCACAGTATAGATGAAATTATTTTAATATTTATGTGGAAAATCAAAGGAACTAGAATAGCAAGAACAATTTGAAAAGAAAGAATAAAGAAAGAAGGACCCACTCACCTGATTTCAAGACTTATGTAGCTACAGTACCAAAGACTGTTGGTATTGGTGGAGGGATAGACACTCAGATCAATGGAATAGAATAGAGAATCTGGAAATAGAGCCACATGTATATGTTCAACTGATTTTGACAAAGGTGTAAAAACAATTAAATGGCATGATAGACTTTTCAACAAATGGAGCCAGAACAACTAGACATGTATAGGCAAAATATATATATATATGTAAAAATAAGAAATAAAGAAGAGAAGAGAAAAGAAATAAAAAGTACCTCAACCTACATCTCACACATTATACAAAATTAAATCAAAATACATAGTAGATTCAAATAAAAATATACAAATATAAAACGTTTTTTAAAAAAATAGAGAATTTTTAGAATCTAAGACTAAGTAAAGGTTTCTTAGTCTTTTCACCAAAAGCATTGTCCTTAAGAGAAAAAAAATATACATAAATTGAACTTCATCAAAATAAAAAATAAAACTTTAGTCTACAAAAGACCCTGATCATAGGATGAAATGACAAGCTATATTTTGGGAACTAATATTTTGCAAACCTCGTATTTCAGAAAGGTCTAATAAGTAGAATATGTTTTTCTAAAAATCTCTAAAGACTTAACCAAAATAATCTAATAAAAGAATGGGCAAATGACATGAAGAAACATTTCAATTGAAGAAGATATACAGATGGCAGATAAAGGCGTGAAAAAAAGGAATCAACATCATTAGCCATTAGGAAAATGAAAATTAAAATCACAATAGTGTTTTGATTCAAGATAGATGACTAGATGCAGCTAGTGGGCACCTCTTGCATGGAGAGGAATCAATATAGTGAGTAAATATTCACACTTAGAATTGATTATCTAAGGGAGAACACTGGAATTCACCAGGGAAAGCAATGAGAATTATAGAAAGCAAAGGAGAGTGAAACCAGGCAAACTGCTGAGCTGGGATTGATATGGAGTCAGGCGAGGTTCCCTGACATTGAGAAGGGGTGAATGTGGAACCCTCAATGCTCCACACTTTTGCCAGGGAGTTTTATCATTCATGATTACAGGAGAGCTTTTTGACTCCCACGGGCCTCCAGATAAACATGGGAAGCTGCCTATAGTAATTGTTTGAATTCACATAGAGTCTTATAGCTCTTGAGCCCTGAACAGCTGCTGCCCAGCACCACCTTGACAGTCCCATCTGCCTGTGTTCTGCCCTGGGGCTGCTGCTGACACTGCCACTCCTGCCACCAGTGAGCTGGGAGGGGAGTGGGGAGATCAGGCACCTTTATACCAACCAGGGACAGATACTGTAACCACTGTGGCCAGACAGAGGTGTGAGCAAGTCATGCCCCCGCACAGCTGCCTGCCTGTACATCTCCGAGTGAGAGGGGTCTACCTTCCCTGGTGGTGAGCCTGCAGTGCAGCTACTCTTCTCCTGCCTTAGCATTCTACTGGTATCCTGACAACCAGTCCACATGTCCCTATTACAATCAGCACGTGAAGAAAAGTCTTCTGGTCCAGTCCCTGATCTAGTCCCTCTAGGACAGAACATACTATTGGGGGGCCTCTCTAAGAGCCTGGAGATTGAGGGATTGCCTAGACCACTTAATCACCACTGGCACCTGATCACTCCCCCAAACATCTGAGGTCAGACTGACCCAGACAGACAACACCATCACATATGGCACCAACCCACATGTGCCAAAAGGTACAGCCTCTTTCTGTCTCTACACAAAGCAGCAGTGTTCTTGCACTGGAGAAAAGGTGACCCACAAAGATATTTGCATTAGGCTTAGGAAAGAGGATTCTCCCTGAAACCATTTCCATGAAGAACTGTGATACAATCATTTTCTGTGACTACTAGCTGCATTGTGGCCTGAAGATAGACTATGGTGTCTAACTGAATTAAGAGTCATGATTCCTGGGACAGAGGTAGGATAGAAAAACAGATCTTATCCCTGCTTCCCTTGGATGTTAAGCTGGTGCACACCCTCCCACTGTGTGGAGACCTTGGTACATTTCAAAAGGAACTTCCACTGCCACCCCCATCAGAGTTGGTGCCTATGCTGCTTGTCATTGGGGGTATTTGTGGGCAAGCATGGTAGTCCAGCTCTGTCTATCTTTATCTCTCAAGCCCACACTGAGGTTAGAGGGGACAAGAACTCAGGGCACCTGAGCATTCCACAGACCCGCCCAGCACCCATCACCTGAAACAACAGGGCACCTCACAGTAAACAAAGATCAAACACATACCCATCTGTTTCAGCTGCAGGTGGCTTTTGCCATAAACGCCACCTACTGACCTACAAATTAAACTGCACAACCCAATACAAAACCTGCTAACACAAGCACACAGTATTGAGGAAAGAGATAAGCTTTCTGAGACCTCCACAATCCTGGTACTTCAGAAGTCAGCAAGCCTGCTCATATGCCCAGTAAATCACTAGTACAAGAGGCGTTTGAGAAAGCCACTCGACAACACCTATCTATAGTGAAGGAACTCATGCAGAGCCTTGGCCACCTGGAAGCAACATAGAAGTGAAGCCAAATGACCATGCACAACAAATATTACAGTCACATATTTGAGGGAAAAATAGTCCCATCCAAATGAAAGTAAATTCAAAAATAAGAAGAGACAGTTTTTACAGTGAGAAGGAACCAGTGTAAGAACTCTGGTAGTATGAAAAAAACATAGTGTTATGATCCCCACAAAGCATCACCACCGCTCTAGCAATAGATCTAATCAAAATGAGAATTCCAAAATAGAGATAAAGAATTCAAAATATCGATTGGAAGGAAACTCAATGAGATCCAAGGGAAAGTTAAAAACCAACATAAATAAATCAGAAAAAAACAATTAATAATATGAAAGAAGACATAAATATTTTTAAATGAAAATAGAATTTATAGAAATAAAAAATTTTTGAAGAAATTATAAAACACATTTTAAAGCTTTAACAATATGTTAGGCTAAACAGATGAAGGAATTTCAAAGCTGGATGACAGATGTTTTGAATTAACCCAGTCAGATAAAAATAAAGAGAAACAATTTTTAAAAAATGAACAAAGCTTTTGTGAAATAAAGGATTATGTAAAGTATCCAAAGTACGATTTACAGGTATTCTAGAGGAAGAAAAAACTAAAAAGTATAAAAAACCTATTTAAGGAAATAATTCAAGAAAATTTCCCTGGTCTTGCTAGAGTTTTAGAATTCCAGATGCAAGAAGCTCAGAGAACACCTGAACTCCTGGAAGATATATTGCAAGAAGAACCTCATCAAGGTATATTGTCTTCATAATACCCCAAATCGATGTGAAGGGAAAAAAATCCAAAAACAGCAAGAGAGAAGTGTCTATCACCAATGAAGGAAGTCTTATCAGACTAGCAGTGGACTTCTCAGCAAAAACCTAAAAGAAAAACAGAAGAGACTGGGTTTCTACCTCCAGCATTCTAAAAGAAAAACTTCCAGCCAAGAATATTATATTCACCTAAACTAAGCTTTATACATAAAAGAGAAATAAAACCTTTTCCAGTTAAGCAAACACTAAAGGAGTTCATTACAACTAGACCAGTCTTACAAGAAATGCTCAAGGGACTTCTAAACATGGTAGTGAAAGGTCACTACCCACAATCATCAAAACATACAAAAGTTTAAAACTAACATATTATAAAACAATTACACAATTGAGACTACAAAGGAACAAGGTAAAAATTAACATTAAGACAGGAACAAAACCTCACATTTCAATATTAACTTTGAACATAAGTGGGTTAAATGCTCCACTTAAAAACATAGGTTGATGAAATGGATTAAAACAAACAAACGAACAACAACAACAAAAAAAAAAAACAGAATCAGAGTATATACTGCTTATAAAAAAAACCTGGTTAACTGGTAAAGACAATGCAGACACAAATTTAAAGGTTCAAAAATATATTTCACACAAATGGAAACAAAAAGCAAGAAGTAGCTATGCTTATATTGGATAAAACAGACTTTCAATCAACAACAGTAAAAAAAAAAAAAAAATGGTTTTTATCATTTGGATATTTGTCCCCTCCAAATGTCACATTGAAATGTATTCCTGGAGCTTCTGCAGATAATGGCAGACAGGAGGCAGGACTAGATTGCAGCTCCAGATAGAGCAGCATTGCAAAGGCTTGCACTGTGAATTTTAGCTCCAGATCCACTGCAAGAACAAATCAGTAATCCTGAGAGTACCCACAGACCCTCTGAAGGCAGCAGACTGCTCCTGCAGAACCCAGGAGAGATCTCAAATACTGCGAGTGCCCCAACTGTGGAAGTGGGAATGGGAGACCCCCGTTTTTCAAACACACACCCTCACTAGAGAAGCTGAAGGTCTGTTTGGAGGAGAAGTTCTGGACATTACCTGGAGCTGAGTCAAGTTAGAGAGCCCGGCCAAGCGAAATACAGGGGTGGAGGAGGCAGCAGTGAGGCACTGGGAGCTCACTGAATCCAGGCAGCCCATTCCTGCCTGGCACCACAGGGATCCATCAGGAGGGAGGCAGAGGAGCAGAAGGTAAAACCCCACCAGTAAGAAGAACTTCCGTAGCCGAACTTTGTAACGGTTTGGGCGGGGTGAGAAGCCTCCTGGCCAAACCTTGGGAAAGGGTGCGAATTCGGCCGCGTAAGAACTGAAGTCCTTCTCCTTCACAACTGGGGGAAGAAAGCCTCCAGCGAGTTTTCAAGCCCACCCTCCGCCTGGAAACATACTCAGGGCCGTTTTGGGTGACATGGTATTAGTAAGACCAGCCCTTCAGTTTGTGTGGGAGCTGGGCGAGGCCTGTGACTGCTGGCTTTCCCCACTTCCCTGACAACCTGCATGACTCAGCAGAGGCAGCCATAATCTTCCTAGGTACACAACTACAGTGAGGGGGAATCTCACCCCATCCCCAACAGCAGCTGCAGCAAGACCTGCCCAAAGAGTCTGAGCTCAGACACACATAACCCCACCGCCACCTGATGGTCCTTCCCTACCCACCCTGGTAGTGGAAGACAAAGGACATATAATCTTGGGATATTCAGGGCCCACCCACTGCCAGTCCCTCTCCACACTACTACAGCTGATGCTTTCTGGAAAGTGCCACCTCCTGGCAGGAAGTCAACCAGCACAAAAATAGAGCATCAAACCACCAAAGCTAAAAACTCACATGGAGTCCATTGCACCCTCTGCCACCTCCACCAGAACAGGCACTGGTATCCGTGACTGAGAGATCCACACATGGTTCACATCACAGGACTTTGTGTAGAAACCCCCAGCACCAGCCAGGAGCTGGATAGACTCACTGGGTGGCTAGATCCAGAAAAGAGACAACAATCACTGCAGTTCAGCTCACAGAAAGCCACAACCACAGGAAAAGGGGGCAAATACTACATCAAGGGAACACCTTGTGTGACAAAAAAAAAAAAAACAACAACAACAACAACAACAAAAAAACAAACCTGAACAGCAGCCTTCAGCCCTAGACTTTCCTTTTGACATAGCCTACCCAAATGGGAAGGAACCAGAAAAGCATCCCTGGTAATATGACAAAACAAGGCTCAACAACACTCACCAAAAATCACACTAGTTCACCAACAATGGATCCAAACCAAGAAGAAAACCCTGACTCACCTGAAAAAGTATTCAGGAGGTTAGTTATTAAGCTAATAAGGGAGGGACCAGAGAAAGGTGAAGCCCAATGCAAGGAAATCCAAAAAAAGATACAAAAAATAAAGGAAAAAAATATTCAACAAAATAGATAGCTTAAATAAAAAACAATCAAAAATTCAGGATACTCCTTTATAAATTTCCAACCACTGGTATTCTTTTACAGCAATGTAAAATGAACTAAGACACAGGTCATTATGTAAAGAGATTGATTCAATTCTTCTTATATAACAAGACTATATAGCAAGCTACTAAAAAACCAGAGCACCCAGATTCATTAAAAAAAATTCTGCTAGACCTCAGAAAATGGATTGATACTAATACAAAAATAGTGAGAGACTTCAAACCACACTGACCACACTGACAGCAATAGACAGATGATTAAGGCAGAATATCAACAAAGAAATGCCAGACTTTAATTGGACTCTAGAAGACATGGGCCTAGCCACAATGTGTCTCAATAAATTTTATTTTAAAAATTGAAATGATATTGTGAATCCTCTTGGACCATAATGGAATATAACTAGATTTTATAGATATAACTATAATTCCAAGAGGAACTCTCAAAAATACACAAATACATGAAAATTAAACAGCCTTCTCATGAATAATCATTGAGTCAAAAATAAAATTAAGGCAGATATAATTTTTTTTAGAAAGGAATACAAATAAGAATACAACATGCGAAAACCTCTGGGATACAATCAAAGCAGTGCTAAGAGGAAAGAATATAACAATAAATGCATGCATTTAAAAGATAGAAATGACTCAAATTACAACCTAGTGTTGCAACTCGAGAAGATAGAAAAAGAAGAACAAACTACACCCCATCTAGCAGAAGAAAACAAATAACAAAGACTAGAGTGGAACTAAATGAAATTAAGACAAAAAAAAGGATCAATAAAATGAAAAGTTGGTTCTGTGAAAAAAATTTTTAAAAAATAGACTGCTAACTAGATTACCTAAAAAAGAGAAGATTCAAATAAGCAGAATCAGAAATGATAAGGTGACATTAGAGCTGACAACACAGAAATACTAAAGATCATCAGAGGCTACTATGAAAAACTATACATTCATAAACTAGAAAAACTAGAGTGAAAGGATAGATTCCTGGAAGCATACGACCTTCCAAGATTGAACCAGAAATATAAATAATGAACAGACCAATAATGAGTAGTAAAATTGAATCAGTAATTAAAAAAAACTCCCAAGAAAAAAATGTCCAGGACCAGACACATTGACAGCTGCTTTCTACCAAATGTACAAAGAAGAACTGATACCAATCCTGAAACTGTTCTAACAAACCAAGAAAGAGGTAATGCTTTCAAACTCAGTCTATGAAATTAGCATCATCCGTATAACAAAGCCATGCAAGGACAAGAAAAATAGGAAAACTATAGGCCAACCTCTCTGATGAACACAGATGCAAAATATTAGCAAACCAAATTCAATAGCACATTAAAATAATGCAATATGATCAAGTGGGTTTTATCTCAGGGATGGGAGAATGGTTCAATATACACAACCCAATAAATGTGATTCACCACATAAATATAATTAAATTCAAAAAGCATATAATCAACTCAATAGATGCAGAAAAAAACATTTGATTAAGCCAAACATCCCGTCATGAATGAAACCCTCCACAAACTAGGAATGAAAGGAACATACCTCAAAATAATAAAAGTCATATATGATAAACGAAAGCATCATACTGATTGGGGAAACTGTGAAATCTTTCCTTCTAAGAACTAGAACAAGACAAAGATGCCTACCTTCAGCTCTCCTATTCGACATAGTACCAGAAGTCCTAGCTAGAGCAACTAGGCAAGAGAAAGAAATAAAGGGCATTCAGATTGAAGAAGTCAAATTACCTCTGCTCGCTGAAAACATAATTGTATTCTTCAAAAACCATAAAGACTCCTATAGAAGACTCTGAGATTTGATTAGCAACTTCAGTAAAGTCTCAGGATACAAAATAAATGTACAAAAATTGGTAGCATTTCTATATACCAATAACATTCAAGCAAATAACAAAATTATGAACTCAGTCCCATTTGTAATAGCTACCAAAAAAAAAAAAAATACCTAGGAATATAGCAAAAAATATAAAAGGTGTCTACAAGGATAACTACAAAATACTGATAAAAGAAATCATAGATGGCATGGCTTGGGTCTGTGTCCACACCCAAATCTCATGTCAAATTTTAATCCCCAATGTTGGTGGTAGGACCTGGTGGGAGGTGATTAGTTCTCATAATATTGAACGAGTGCTCATGAGATCTGGTTGTATAAAACGTGTGTGGCACCTGTCTGTTCTCTCTTTTTCTCCTGCTACAGCAATGTAAGACATGCTTTCCCTTCACCTTCTGTCATAACTGAAAGTTTCCTGAATCCTCCCTAGCCTTGCTTCCTGTACTGCTTGTGGAACTGTGACCCAATTAAACCTCTTTTCATCATAAATTACCCAGTCTCAGGTGTTTCTTTATAGTAGTGCAAGAACAGACTAATACAGAAAATTGGTACCAGGAGTGGGGCATTGCTGTAAAGATACCTGGAAATGTGGAAGCAGCTTTGGAACTGGGTAACGAGCAGAGGTTGGAACAGTTTGGAAGGCTCAGAAAAAGACAGGATGATGAGGAAAAGTTTGGAACTTCCTAGAGCCTTGTTATGACCAAAATGCTGATAGTGATATGGACAGTAAAAGCCAGACTGATGAGGTCTGAGATGGAAATGAGGAACTTATTGTGACCCGGAGAAAAGGCTACTTTTGTTGAAAGTTAGCAAATAAGTTGGCTTCATTGTGCCCCTGATCTAGGGATCTGTGGAAATTTGAAGTTGAGAGTGATGATTGAGGTCATCTGGCAGAAGAAATTTCTAAGCAGCAACACTCAAGATGTGGCCTGCTTGTTTTTAGCAACCTATGCTCATATTCATGAACAAATAAGTGATATAGAACTAAAACTTATATTTAAAAGGGAAATGCAGTGCAAAAGTTTGAAAACTTTACAGCCCAGTCATGTTGTAGAAGGAAAAACTCATTTTCAGGGAGGAATTCAAGCAGGCCGTGGAAATTTGCATAACTAAATGGAAGGCAAATGATGATAGCCAAGACAATGGAGAAAAGACCTTGAAGTCATTTCAGAGACCAGGGTGGGAGCCCCTCGCATCACAGGCCCAGAGGCCTAGGAGAACAGTATGGTTTCACGTTCTGGGACCAGGGCCCCACTGCCCTGTGCAGCCTTGGGACCCACATCCCAAGCAATTCAGCTCTAGCTGTGGCTGAAAGGGGCCAAGGTACAGCTCAAGCCACTACTTTGGAGGGTGCAAGTCATAAGCCTTGGTGGCTTCCATGTAGTGTTAAGCTTGCAGGTGCACAGAGTGCCAGAGTTGAGGCTTGGAAGCCTCTGTCTAGATTTCAGAGGATGTATAGAAAAGCCTGGATGTCCAAGCAGAAGCCTGATGCAGGAGTGGAGCCCTCAAGGAGAACTTCCTCTATGGCAATGCAGAGGGAAAATGTGGTATTGAAGCCTCCACACAGTCCCCACTGAGGCACTTCCTAGTGAGGGTGTGAGAAGAGGGCCACCATACACCAGACCCCAGAATGGTAAATACACCAGCAGTTTGAACTCTGCACTTGGAGGAGCCATAGACACTAAATGCCTGCACATGATAGCAGCTGTGGGGGCTGAACCTTATGAAGTCACAGAAGCAGAATTACCCAAGACTTTGGGAGCCCACCCCTTGCATCAGTGTGCTCTGGGTGACAGACATGGAGTCAAAGGAGTTGTTCTGGAGCTGTGAGGTTTAATGACTGAACTGCTGGTTTTCAGACTTGCATGGGGCTTGTTGCACCCTTCTTTTGGCCATTTTTCCACTTTGGAATGGTAGTATTTACACAATGGCTATACACCCATTGTATCTTGGGAGTAACAAACTGTTTTTGATTTTATAGGTTCATAGATGTAGGGGATTAGCCTTATCTCAGATGAGATTTTGGACTGAGGACTTTTGAGTTAGTGTTGGAATGAGTTAAGACTTTGGGGGATTGTTGAGAAGGGATGATTTTATTTTGCAATGTAAGAAGGACATGAGGTTTAGGAGAGGAGAGGAACACAATGATACGGTTTGCACCTGTGTCCCCACACAAATCTCATGTCAAATTACAATCCCCAATGTTGGAGGTAGGGCCTGGTGGGAGGTAATTGGATAATGGAAGTGGATTTCCCCCTTAGTGCTGCTCTCATGATAGTGAGTGAGTCCTCAAGAGATCTAGTTGTTTAAAAAGTGTGGCACCTTTCTCACTCAATTTTCCCCCTGTTCTGGTCATGTAAGGCATGCCTGTTTTCCCTTCATCCTCTTCCATTATTGAAAGATTCTCGAGGCCTCTCCAGCCATGCTTCTCGTACAGCCTGTGAAGCCATGCACCCATTAAGCCTCTTCTCTTTATAAATTACCCAGTCTCAGGTATTTCCTTATAGCAGTGCAAGGATGGTCTAAAACAATAGATGGCACAAACAAATGAAAAAACATCAAATGCTCATGGACTGGAAGAATCAATATCACTGATATATCCATACTGCCCAAAGTATTCTAAAAATTCAATGTAATTCCTATCAAACTACCATGTGATTTTTCTCAGAATTATAAAATGATTCTTAAATTTATATGGAACCATATAAGAGCCTGAATAGCCAAAGAAAATCCTAAGCCAAAAGAACAAAGCTGGAGGCATCACATTAGCTGAATTCAAATTATAGTATAAGGCTACATAATAACATTATGGTACTAGTATAAAAGTAGACATGTAGACCCATGGAACAGAATAGAGAGCCCAGAAATAAAGCTACATACTTACAACTAACTCACGTTTGATGAAGTAAACAAAAATATACACTGGGGAAATGATATCCTATTCAGTTAATGGTGCTGGAAAAATTAAAATAATAAAACTGGACCCCTGTCTCTCACCATATAAAAATTAACTAAACATTTATTAAACTTACATGCATGACCTAACACTATAAAAATACTAGAAGAAAATCTTGGAAAAACTCTTCTGAACATTGGCCTATGCAAATAATTTGTGACCAAAAGGGAAATTTATGTCCTCAAAAGGAAATGCAACAAAACCAAAAATAGACTAATAATGGGACTTAATTAAACTAAAACTTTCTGCACAGAAAAAGAAGTAAGCAAATAATTTATGACTAAGTCCTTAAAATGAAATGCAACAAAACAAAAAATAGACAAATAAGACTTAAACTACAAATTTTCTGCACTGCACAAGAAATAATATCTTACAGAATGAAAAAAAAAATTGCAAACAATTCATCAACGAAGGGCTAATCTCCAGAATCAATAAGGAGCAAAAACAAATCAACAAACAAATAAACAAATATTTTATTACAAAGTGGGCAAAAGATGCAAACAGATATTTTTCAAAAGAATAAATACAACTGGCCAACAAACATATAAAAAATGCTCATCATCACTAATCATCAGAGAAATGCAAATTAAACCCACAATGACATACCATTTTACACCAGTCAGTATGGCCATTATTAAAAAGTCAAAAAACACGTTGGTGGGGGTGCAAAGAAAAAGGAACACTTAAACACTTGTTAGTCAGAATTTAAATTAGTACAACTTTTTTGAAAATCAGTACAGTGGTTTCTCAAATAACTAAAAATATAACTGCCATTCAATTAAGTAATGCCACTACTGGGCAACTACCCAGAGGGAAATAAATTATATCAAAAACACTTAAATGTTTATTGCAGCACTATTTATAATAGAAAAATCATGGAATCAATCTAAGTGTCCATCAATGGATAATTGGATAAAGAAAATGTGGTACATACACACAATGGAATACTACTCAGTCATAAAAAATAATTAAATCACATATTTTACAGCAACATGGATAGAGCTGAAGGCCATTATTCTAAGTGAAACAGCTTAGAAATGGAAATTCAAAAACCATGTGTTCTCACTTATTAGTGGGAGCTAAACAATGGGTACATATGGACATGCAGAGTGGACCATTAACCATTGGAGATTCCAAAAGGTGGTAACGTGGAAAGGGGGTGAAGGATGAAATATTACCTATTGGGTACAATGTATACTGCTCAGATGGTGGGTACACTAAAAGCCCAGACTTAACCACTGTACAATATAGCCATGTAACACAACTGCATTTTTACCTTTAAATCTGTTTTTAAAAATCACAATGACATATTACTACACATACCTATGAGAACAGGCACAATAAGAAGGTGTTAAGCAGAGAAGCTGGAACTGTCATATATTGCTGGTAATAATGTAAAAAGATACAGAAACTCTTAAGAACAATTTGACAGTTTCTTAAAACAACTAAACATGCAACTACCATGTGACCCAGCAATTTCACTCCCGGGGATTTATCCCAGAAAACTTATATTTACATAACAATTTGTATGCAAATGTTAGTAGCAGCTTTATTCATAATGGCCCCAAACTGGAGACAATCCAGATGTTCTTCAGTGCATACATTGTTGTAAACAAATATCCATACCATGGAATACTATCCAGAAATTTAAAAAAGGAAATGAAATGATATGTACAACTTTGATGAATTTCCAGATAATTACGTTGAGTGAATAAAACCAATTCTAAAATGTTGCATAGTCTATAATTTAATTCCATTTATATAACATTCTTATTTATTTATTTATTTATTTATTTATTTATTTATTTATTTATTTTGAGATGGAGTCTCGCTCTGTCGCCCAGGCTGGAGTGCAGTGGTGCGATCTCGGCTAACTGCAACCTCCGCCTCCCAGATTCAAGCAATTCTTTGGCCTCAGCCTCCCTAGTAGCTGGGACTAGAGGCATGCACTATGCCTGGCTAATTTTTGTATTTTTAGGAGAGACAAAGTTTCACCATGTTGGCCAGGCTGTTCTAGAACTCCTGACCTCAGGTGATCCACCTGCCTCGGCCTCTCAAAGTACTGGAATTACAGGCAAAAGCCACCAAGCCTGGCCCATTTATATAACATTCTTGAAATAAGAAAATTATAGAGATGGGAAATATATCAGTTGTTTCCAGGGATTAGAGATGGTACTGGCAGTAGGCAGGAGAGATGTGACTGTGGCTATAAAAGACCAACATGGGAGGCCAGGTGCAGTGACTCCTGCCTGTAATCCAAGCACTTCGGGAGGCCGATGTAGGCAGATCACTTGAAATCAGGAGTTAAGACCAGCCTGGCCAACATGATGAAACCCTGTCTCTACTAAAAACACAAAAATTAGCTGGGTGTGGTGGCATGTACCTGTAATCTTAGCTCCTAGGGAGGCTGTGACACAAGAATCACTTGAACCAGGAGGCAGAGGTTGTAGTGAGCCAAGATAACACCACTGCACTCCGACCTGGGGGACAGAGTGACACTTCATCTCACACAAACAAAAAAGCAACTGGTATGGTACTTTAAGTGTTCTCTATCTTTGCTTTATCAAAATCAATGTCTTGGCTGTGATGTACCATAATTTTACAAGATGTTACTATTCAGGGAAAATGGTAAAGGATACATACAATTTCTCCATATTATTTTGTACAACTGCATGTGAATCTACAATAATCTCAAAATAAAAAGTTTAATTAAAAATTGCCTTATAAGTGCTATAGAGCTGTACATGTTATAAAATCAAAATCAAAAATTACTTTAAGAAGTGACATAATTTTTCGAGAGTTCATACTGGAGAAACTTTCCATTGAGAACTTTCTCATCAAAGTTTACTGAACTAGTTGGTAGCAATAAACAAAGCAGATTAAAAACTGCTAGTAAAATCCTGTAAGACTACGTGCCAGAGTACCGACTCTGTGTGCATGGTGTTGTGGCCACAGAGGGATTGGTTTAACAAAACTGTTAATGACAAAAGACCCTGATATTTCTCCTTCCTAAATAACACCCCTACAGTTTACTAGAACAGACAATGGTCAGTGTGGAAGAAAGATTCACGGTTATAATCACGTTTTCTTGAATGCATTCTTCTTTCCTCCTCATCACAGGAAAATAAAAACGGTACAAAAATTAAAGAAATTAGAAAAAGAGAGAAGAAATGAACATGAGAAAAAAATTGAGCATCTTTTTGAGCAAATAAAACTTTCTTTAAATTTGAGGATTGGAGGACGTATACTCAGCTCTGTTTGAGAAGCAAAATTCTTCATTCTTAGGCACCAGTGAAAATCACTGCAAAGTAGAGATTGGCTCAGGACACTGAGCTTTGAAGCATAAGTTATCCCTCATCAATCGAATAGCAAAACAGTAGCTTTTATGGGAGAGGGAAGGGAAAATTATCTGTATTTTTTTTTTCTGAGGAATAAACCAGTAATCAGAGTTTCCCCTTCAGTAGTTAGTGCCCTTTACTACATCTCCTGGGTGTGTTTTTGCTTTTGGAGAAAAGGTTGCATTTTAGAAACAATTACCTTTAACTTTGCTTATTACATTTGAGAAATAAATAATTTCAGTGGTAATTTAAGAAGAATGAAATCCCACTTACCTCTTCCTGCTTGTTTTAGCTTTCCCTGGCTCTGAAACTTAGGCTAGGGTAAGGTTCGGAAGAAGAAGTGCAACCATGTGCATGGAAGCTCTCCATACCAGAGAAGTAAGTTCTGCCAATTATTTCCAACATATATCCTTTGGCTCCCCAATCCTAAACAGCAGAATGTTTGGCATCCCTGGAGCCCCTTCACCCTCTCTTTTAACAATCCTATACTTTTAATATTTTTCTCTCCACTCCTTCAGGGCTCTGTCCCCAAAACCTTGCCTTAGGCTATTTATTCTCTCTTGAAGAAGGGAAGTAGTTTGGTTGTCCTTTTTTTTCTAAAGGAGACATTTTGAGACTTGCTTGGGACTTCTAGGGTGCTCCATAACCTAGGGGACCAAAGTGACAAATGAGGTTACTTGGATTGGCCCGGGGTAAAAAAGGGAATCTAGAAAGATGTTGAGTACATTTTGAAATTGTAAACCTTGATATATAGACTGAACAGGAGGGAAAAACAAGGCCAGAAGCAGAATAATCTGGTGGAAAAATAAAGAATGTGCAAGGCACTAGATGTAAATATGAGGGTGGAATGGGAGTGAGGGTGGTTAAGAAAGAGAGATAGGAGGGAGTGGATTGAATGTGAAAATCACAAGTTGGATATCTTGGAGGTGTGATGTGAATGCTTCAAATTTCTTCACAATGTGAAAAGATATTGGTTTAACTCAAGATTCTGACTTGAGATTTTTATGATACTCATTATAGTGGTTTTACTAAGCAAGTGAGCTGTGGATTATTTTTCAGAGTCACAAGTTCTGGAAAACATCGTAAGGGCCAACCCTTTGTAAAACTGTGAAACACCTTTGTTTTCAATGTCCTTTCTAATCTGTGCCTCACCATGAGCGGTCCCCATCCCTTTAATCCCAGTGCCCTCAGCTAGTAGGACCATCTTCCTAGAAACTTCATTCTATTTACCCAGTTCCTCAAATTAGGCCTAGACTTATCTCTATCTATTCCTCTAACTAAACTATGAGTTTCAGGTTCTAGTCTTGTTAAACAACAGATTAATCTGATAAATGCACCACTGCAATTTGTTTCTCTCCAGCAATCACTCTTACTTCAATCTTAATAACCATTTGCATTTCAAGTACCTGGTTTGGCCAGTGAAGGAATTAATTTTTTCATTAAGATGTGGTCTTTCCTTCTCCCTCTGTCATTCCATCACACCACTTACGTAGTCATTTTGTGCAAACAAAGCTATCCGAAAATCATTATCTAGCACTTCCAGGTATCATCAAATGTAGCAAAAATGTTTACCTGACCCTGATGACCCATATGCCTTCAGCAAACTTTAAGACTCTGTGTACTAAATTGTTCTTCTCCAGGTACTTTGCTCCTAATTCTCCTTTCCCCAAGATATTTGCAAAGTTCAAGCTTTTGGAGCCTTAACGAAGTAAGGATATCTAGCAGGTGAATGCATTCTTGTAATTTCAAGGCCAGGTATACGAATGAAAACAGTACTTACCTTCCCTGTAGCCATTACCCTGGCAAAATTATATGAATATGTTTGTTCATAGTCTGTGAGTTTCTTCTCAGATATTCCTTGGTTAAGACCCTAAAGCCACTGGATTGCTGCCAGGCCAGAAAAGACACATTAGTTATTAATTGATAGTGTTTTCCTTAGAAGATTTCACATTAAAAGATAGATGACACGTAAGGAAAACATATTCAAACTTTATCATTAAATATTGGCTTATGGGACCAATTTGTACCTTCTTGGATGTGTCAGAAGTAAAAGCCCTATTACAACTTCAGTTAGACAAAAATTTTTGAAAAATTATATTAACACAGGACATAGAAGATGATGCAAGACAGAAAATGTAAAAGAAATTGTATTGAAAAACTCGTAAATAGGAGGCCTGAATGAGTAGAAACCTTCAAAAAAACCCTATAAACCTACAACTTGAAATGGGTAACAATAATGCTGACCATTAGTAAGTGGTTTTTATATAAAAAGGTGAGATACCATGGAATCTAAAAATCAAAACAATTAAACTCATGGACATAGTAGAAGGATGGTTACCAGTGGCAGGGAAGGGCAGTGGGGCAGGGGTGAGGGGGTGATGGTGAGAAAGGCTAATGGGCATAAAAAAATAGAAAGACTAAATAAGACATAGAATTTACTACCACAACAGGGTGGCTATAATAAATAATAATTTAATTGTACATTTTAAACTATCTACAATAATATAGTTGGATTGTTTTTAACACAACAGATAAATGCTTGAGAGGATGGATACACCATTTTTCATTATGTGCTTATTCTACACCGCATGCCTGTATCAAAACATCTCTTGTACCCCATAAATACATATACCTACCATGTACCCAGAAATGAATTGATGGGTTTTGACGAGTTGAAAGGTGAAGCACACCAACATGGCACATGTATACATATGTAACAAACCTGCACGTTATGCACATGTACCCTTAAAGTATAATAAAATAAAAAATAAAAAAAATAAAAAAAAAGAGACCCCAGAGAACTGCCTTACTCCCTCTACCATGGGAGAAGACATCAAGAAGCTACAGTCTATGAACCAAAAAGTGGGCCTGCACCAGACACCTCATCTGCTGGTACCTTGATCTTGAACTTTTACCCTCCAGAACTGTGAGAAATAATAGCTTATTGTTTATAAACCACACAGTTTATGCTCTTTTTGTTATGGCACCTTGAGCTGACTAAGACAGCTACATGGCTAATGTATGGTACAACAAGACACCTGGGACTTTGCTATTCTGATTTTTAAATTGGCAATCTTTCTTCTGTCACACATAACATATCCTTCCTTTAGGCTATATTCAATTTTGTAGGGCTTTTGCTGGGATTCATCACATACATTCAACCCATATGTGCTTGTCTTCAAAGTTTGTGATAGAATTTATAATGTTATTGGAAGGAAGGTCAAACGGGCTTAATTTTTGTTGCTTAATCAAAAGAATAAATGCACTTCACTTATCAAAAAAAATTATACAAATAAAAAATATTTAAAAATAAAGTGTGGTATTGAAAAATAAAATTATACCAGCTGCAAACAAGGATAATTTGGCTTATTATCAAGGATAATTTGACTTATTCCTTTCCAATTTGTCTGTCCTTTATTTCTTACTCTTGTCTCATCGATCTAGCTAGGACTTTCAATAGTATGTTGAATTACAATGATGAAAGTGGGCCTTCTTGTTATGTTTCAGACCTTAGAAAAAAGACTTTCAGATTTTCCCTATACAGTATAATACTAGCTGTGAGTCTGTGGTATATGGCTTTTATTATGTTGAGATATATTCTTTCTATACCCAGTTTTTTTTATTATTATTGTTTTTATCACAAAGGAAGTTGAATTTTATCAATTGCTTTTTCAGCATCAATTGAAATACTCATATGGCTTTTGTCCTTCTTTCTGTTGATATGATGTACATATTAATTGATTTGTAAATGTTGAACCATCCATGCATCCCAGTGACAAATCACACTGGGACGTGATAATAATTGTTGAATGTATTGTTGAATTCAGCTTCCAAGTATTTTGTTGTGAATTTTTGTTTTCTGGGTTTTTGTTGTTGTTTTGTTTTGTTTGTTTGTTTTTATGAGTTTTTGATTTTGGTATCACGTAATACTTGGTTGTACAACGAGTTTGGATGTATTCCCTCTTCTGCCATTTTGGGAATACTTTGAGTAGTGTTTATATCAGTTCTTCTTTAAATGTTTGGTAGAATTCAGCAGTGAAGTTATCAGGTTCCAGGCTTTTCTTTACCCGAAGGTATTTTATTGCAGTTTTGGTCTCACCACTTGTTACTTGTGTGTTCAGGTTTTGGATTTCTTCATGGTTTAATCTTCGTAGGTTTTATGTGTCTAAGAGTTTGTACATTTCTTCTAGATTTTCCATTTTATTGGCATATTGTTCACATTAGCCACAAATGATCTATTAAATTTTTTCAGTATCAGTTGAAATGTCTTGTTTTTCATCTCTGATTTTATTTATTTGGATCTTCTCTGCATTATTCTTCATCTGGATAAAGGTTTGTCAATGTTGTTTAACTTTTCATAAAACCAACTTTTTATTTCATTAATCTTTTGTATTAATTTCTTCATTTTAATTTCATTAATTTCTGCTCTGATATTTATTCTTTCTTTGTTTCTACTAATTTTGCATTTACTTTTTCTTGCTTTTCTACTTCTTTAAGATGCATTGTTAGGTTGTTTCTGTGAAGCTTCTCTTTTTTTGATGTAGGCTCTATAGCTTTTAACTTATCTCTTAGTACTCTTTTTGCTGTATCACATAGGTTTTGGGATGTTGGGTTTTCTTTCTCAATTATTTCAAATAATTTTTCACTTTCCTTCTTAATTTCTTCATTGACACACTGGTCATTCAGAAGCATATTTTTAAATTTCCATGTATTTGCATAGTTTCCAAAAGTATTGTTCTTCTTTAATTTCTATTTTTATTCCATTGTGGTCAGAGAAGATGCTTGATATTATTTCATTTTTTTTTTGAGTGTTTTAAGACTTACTTTGTTACCTAACATATGCTCTATCCTTCAGAATGATCCATGTGCTGAGGCAAAAAAATGTATATTATTCAGCTTTTGAATATAATGTTCTGTAAATACCTATTGAGTTCATTTGTTCCATAGTATAGATTAAGGCTAATTTTTTTGTTGTTGACTTCCTGTCTGGGAGTTCTGTCCAAATCTAAAAGTGGGATGCCAAAGTCTCCAGCTATTATCACATTGGAGTCCTTCTCTCTCTTTAGTTCTATCAATATTTGCCATATATATATATATATGATCCAATGTTAGGTGCATAGATATTAAAATTTTTTATATCCTCTTGTGGAATTGATTTTTTTATCATTGTATAGTTTTTTTTGCCTTTTATTGTTTTTCATCTTGAAATCTATTTTGTCTGATGTAAGCATAGCTACTCCTGTTCTTTTTTTTTGATTTCTGTTAGCAGGAAAAATATTTTTCCATCCTTTTATTGTCAGTCTATGTGTGTCTTTATAGGTGAAGTGTGTTTCTTGTGGGAAACAGATCAGTTGGTCTCTTTCTTTATCCATTCAACCACTCTATGCATTTTTATTGGAGAGTTTAGTCCATTTAAATTTAAAATTTAATGTTATGATTGATAAGTAAGAACTTACTCTTATAATTTTGTTGTTTTCTGATTGTTTTGTGGTTTTCTTTTTTTTTCTTTCCTTACTGTCTTCCTTTTAGTGATGGTCATTTTCTCTTGTGATAAAATTTAGTTTCTTGATTTTTATTCTCAGTGTATTTATTCTGTGTATTTTTGATTTGTGGTTACCATGAGAACTGCAAATATTATTTTATAGCCCACTATGTTGAGCTGATAACAACATAACACTGTTTGCATAAACAAACAAGCAAACATGCAAAGAGAAAACTAAGAAAAACTCTACATCTTAAGTTTGTCCACACACTTTTTAACTTTTTGTGATCTCTATTGTAATCTTACTATACTATGTATATGTTAAAAAATTGTTGTATTTATTCCTTATAATTGACTAATTGTGCAATCTTAGTGCACATTATTGTTCTTTTTTTTTCCTGACTGAAGTATGCCCTTTACTATTTATCGTAGGAACAGTTTGGTGTTGATGTAATTCTTCAGCTTTTGTTTGTTTGAGAAAGTCTTTATTTCTCCTTCATGTAGGAGGAATATTTTTGCCAGATGTACAATTCTAGGGTAAAATTTTGCCTCTCACTATCCTGACATGTAAGGGTTCCACTGAAGAGTTTCCTGCCGGATGTATTGGAACCCCATTGTATGTTATGTGTTTTGTTTTTATCTTGCTGCTATTAGAATCCTTTTGTCCTTTCCCTTTAGAAGTTTGATTATTAAATACCTTTGAAATAGTCTTTGGGATAAATTTTCTTGGTGTTTTATAACCTGTTCGCAATTCAATATTGATGTCTTTCTGTAGGTTTTAGAAGATGTCTATACTTATTTTAAATAAATTGTCTACCCTGATGTCTCTATGTTCCCTTTAGGGTCAATAATTCTTATACTGGCCCTTTTGAAGCAAGAGAAAGTATCCCCCACTATTTCCTCTCCTCTCCTCAAGCAGAGGTAAGGAGTGTCTTTTTGAACTATAAGGTCTGCAGCCTGTGTTTCAAATAATATTAATGCCAGCAGTCCTTTAACTGCCTCAGCTGATGTCTCAATAGGTCGTCTCCACCACCCAGTCTAATCCCTTTGGGCCTGGTTCAGCACTAGGACTCACCTAGAAATTGCAATCTTTCTGGCCTAGACCACCTTTCATGTTTATTTAGTACTGCAGAGCCCTTTAGCCAGTGGTGGTGAGGCTTTTGGGAACTCAAGTTCTAACCACTGAGATCCATGTGTCCTCTCTGACTAGGGCTGGTTTAAATGCTCCCTCTGTGATCAAGCATCAGCTGAGTTTGGTCTGATGGTTCTTTATGGTATAACAGGGCAGCATTGAGTTTAATTCCTCAGTTTCTAAGGTTTTCCTCTTCCCAGTGCATGGAAACACTCTCCACACCTCGCTGTCACTGCCACTGGGTAGGGGTGATATCAGTGATATAGGACTGTTTTTCCTGCCTCTTCAGTGCCTCTTTCAGTGATATAAAATTAAAATCAGGTACTGTGAGTACCCATCTGATTTTCAGTTATTATGAAGATGTGTCTTTTTGTAGATGTTAAATTAATGTGCTTGGGGGAGGGATGATTGGTAGAGCCTTCTATTCCATCATCTTGCTCTGCCAGCCTCTATATTGTGCACTTTAAAATGTGTTTAGAGGGTATATCTAGTGTTAAATGTTACCACTGTGAAAATATTAAAAGGAATGAATGAATAAGTAAATAAATAAATAAACTTAAAAGTGTGGAAGCCATACAAAGTATATTTTTGGACCACAGTAGAATAAATTAGAAGGAAAGTTGGAGAATTTACAAGTATGTGGAAATGCGCACCTAGATAATCAATGAGTCAAAAAATAAATCACAGTGGAAATTAAAATATGCTTTGAACTCAAAGTAAAAACAGAACACACAAAACTTAGGGGATACAGTGAAAACAATGCTTAAAAAGAAATGTATAGCTTCAAAACATCTACATAAAAAAAGGAGAAAGACCTCAAATCAGTAACCTAGTCCTCCATTTTTATGACATGGAACAAAAATAAAGCAAACTACAAATCCCAAAGCAAACAGAAAGAAGGAAATAATAAGTGAGAGTGGACTTAAATGAAATAGAGAATTTAGAAAAGTTCAGGTGCTATGTCTCATGCTGTAATTCCAGTGTTTGGGGAGGCCAAGGCAGGAGAATGGCTTGGGTCTAGGAGTTTGAAACTGGCCTGTACAACATAGTGAGACCCCATCTCTACCAAATTAAAAAGAAATTAGCCAAGTGTGGTGGCCTATATATATAGTTTCAGCTACTTTGGTGGCTGAGGCAGGAGGATCACTTGAGCCAAGTAGTTTAAGGCTGCAGTGACTTCTTATTACACCACTGCACTTCAGCCTGAGCAACAGAGAAAGATTTTGTCTCAAAAAAAGGAGAAAAATCAGTGAACCCAAAACTTAATTTTTGGAAAAGACTTTAAAATGAGAAAACTTTTAGCTAGATTGACCAAAAAAAAAGAAAGCTTAATTTATTAATATCAGGAGTGAAGGAGGGGCTCTTACCTCTGATCTTACTGAAATAAAATAATTATAAGAGAATATTTTTGCCTGATGAAATATTAGATAATTTAGATAGAATGAACAAATTCCTTGAAATACATAGACCACTAAAACTGGCTCAAGAGAAAAAATTCTGAATAGAACAATAAAAAATATAGAGAGTAAATTATTAATTAAAAAAATTTCACTCCCACCACAGGACCTGTAGGCCTGAATGACTTCACTGGTGAATTCTACCAAACATTTTAATGATACTTCATATAAATTCTTTACACACTCTTCCAAATAATAGAAGGGAAAGGAGCACTACTTAATTCATTTAGTATTATCCAGATGCTAGAGCCAGATAAGAAAAAAATGCTGCAAACCAATATCCCTCATGTATACATACATAAAAATCATAAACAAAATTATAGCAAACAAATCCAAAAACATATATATATAAGATTGTACACTATTACCATGTAGTATTTGTTCCTGGATTGCAAGGTTGGTGAAACATATGCAAATCAATTAATGTTACATAACATATTATGATCATCTCATTAGACACAGAAAAAGCATTTGGCATAATCCAACATGCTTTAATGATAAAAGAAAAACAAAACATAAACCTCAACACACTAGGAATAGAAAGAAACTTTATCAATCTGATATTAATAGCATGTACAAAAAACCCAAAGCTAACATTATATTTAACAATGAAAGTCTGAATGCTTTAAAAATAATTTCCAGAACAAGACAGGATGTACACTTTCACCATGTTTATTAAACATTGTACTGGAGATTCTGGCTAGACCAATTATAAAGTAAAATGAAATAAAAATAATTTAAGATTGGCAATGAAGAAAAACTATCTCTATTTGCAGATCATGTGATCTTGTATATAGAAAAGATTATAGGATCAACTAAGAAACTCTTAGTGCTAACAAGTGAGTTCACCAACATTCCTCAATAGATCAAAATACGAAAGTTAATTTTATTTCTATATATTAGCAATGAACACTCCAAAAAAAATTTTAAAAACAATTATTTTTACAATAACGTCAACTGAAATCATACGAACCAGAAGAGATTGAGGGGCTATATTCAACATTCTTAAAGAAAAAAATCTTCAACCGAGAATTTTATATCCAGCCACACTAAGCTTTCTCAGTGAAGGAGAAATAAGATTCTTTTCATATAACTAAATGCTGAGGAAATTTGTTACCATCAGACCTGCCTTACAAGAGATCTTGAAAGCAGTAATAAATATAGAAAGACCATTACCAGCTAATACAAAAGCACACTTAAATATACAGACCAGTGACACTATAAAACAACCATACAAACAAGTCTGCCCAATAACAAGCCAACAACACAATGACAGGATCAAATCCACATATATGAATAATAACGTTGAATGTAAATGGGCCAAATGCCCCACTTAAAAGACACAGAGTGGTAAGCTGGATAAAAAAGCAAGAACCAATGGCATGTTGTCTTCAGGAGACTCATCTCCCACATAATGATGCCCATATGCTCAAAATTAAGAAATGAAGAACATCTATCAAGCAAATGGAAAACAGGAAAAAGCTGTGGTTGCAATCCTAATGGCAGACAAAACAGACTTTAAATGAATAGAAATTTTGAAAAAATACAAAGAAGGGTATTATATAATTCAACAAGAAAGGGTAAAGGGTTCAAATTCAACAAGAAAATGTAACTTTCCTAAATTTATATGTACCCAACACAAGAGCATCCAGATTTATAATGCAAGTTCTTAGAAATTTACACAGAGACACAGACTTCCACAAAATAATAGTGGGAGACCTCAGTGATCCACTGAGAGCATTAGACAAGTCATTGTGGCAGAAAATTAAAAAAGATATTCAGGACCTCAACTCAATACTGGACAAATGGATCTGATAGACTTGTATGGAACTCTCCATCCCCAAAACAATAAAATGTACATTCTTCTCATCACCACATGGCACATACTCTAAAAAATTGTCTACATAATTAGACATACAACAATACTCAGCAAATGCAAAAGAACCAAAATCATACCAAACACACTCTTGGACCACAGCAAAATAAAAATAGACATTAATACTAAGAAAATCACTCAAAGCCATGCAATTACCTGAAAATTAAACAATCTGCTCTTGAATAACTTTCAGGAAGATAAAGAAATTAAGGCAGAAATAAAGAAATTCTTTGAAACTATTGAGAACAAAGATATAACAAATGAGAATTCCTGGGACGCAGCTAAGACAGTGTTAAGGAGTGAAATTCATAGCTACTAAACCTGTCAGAAAACAAGAAATAACCAAAATCGGAGCTGGATTTAAGGAATTCATGACACACACACACACACACACACCACACACACACACACACCACACACACACATACACACACAAAGATTCAAAAGATCAATCAATCCAAGAGTTGGTTTTCTGGAAAAAATAACAAGATAGGCTGCTAGCTAGAGTAATAAAGAAGAAAAGAGAGAAGATCCAAATAAACACAATTAGAAATTAGGAAGGAATGTTACCAATGACCCCACAGAAATAAAAATAACCACCAAAAACTACTATGAACACCTCTACGCACACAAACTGGAAAACTTAGAACAGATGGAAACATTCCTGGACACATACACCCTCCCAAGACTGAACCATAAAGAAACTGATTTCCCAAACAGACCAATAACCAATAACAATCTCCAAAATTGGATCATTAATAAAAAGTCCTCAACAAAAAACTTGCAAACAAAATTCAGCAGTACATCAAAAATCTAATCCACCATGACCAAGAAGACTTCATCCCTGGGATAAAAGGTAGATTCAGCACACATAAATCAATTATAATAATGTGATTTATCACATAGAACTAAAGACAAAACCAAATGATTATCTCAATAAATGCAGAAAATGCTTTTGATAAAATCTAACACCCTTTGTGTTAAAAACTCTCAATAAACTATGTATTGAAGAAACATGCCTTGAAAAATAAGAACCATCTATGACAAACCCACAGCCAACATACTGAAAGCGCAAATGCTAGAAGCATTCCATTTGAAAACTGGGAGAAGACAATGATGCCCTCTCTCACCACTTCTTTTCAGTTCATATTGGAAGTCCTGGCCAGAGCAATCAGACAAGAGAAAGAAAAAAAAGGCATCCAAATAAAAAAAGAGGAAGTCAAGCTATCCCTGTTTGCAGACAACATGATTCTATATCTAGAAAACCTCATAGTCTTGGCCCAAATATTCTTCAGCTGATAAACAACTTCAACAGTTTCAGGATGCAAAGACACAAAACTAATGTAGAAAAATTACTAATAGGAACACTTTTACACTGTTGGTGGGATTGTAAACTAGTTCAACCATTATGGAAAACAGTATGGCGATTCCTCAAGGATCTAGAACTAGATGTACCATATGACCCAGCCATCCCACTACTGGGTATATACCCAAAGGATTATAAATTATGCTACTACAAAGACACATGCACACGTATGTTTATTGCGGCACTATTCACAATAGCAAAGACTTGGAATCAACCCAAATGTCCATCAGTGACAGACTGGATTAAGAAAATGGGGCACATATACACCATGGAATACTATGCAGCCATAAAAAAGGATGAGTTTGCGTCCTTTGTAGGGACATGGATGCAGCTGGAAACCATCATTCTTAGCAAACTATCACAAGAAGAGAAAACCAAACACCGCATGTTCTCACTCATAGGTGGGAACTGAACAATGAGATCACTTGGACTCGGGAAGGGGAACATCACACACTGGGGCCTATCATGGGGAGGGGGGAGGGGGGAGGGATTGCATTGGGGAGTTATACCTGATATAAATGATGAATTGATGGGTGCTGACGAGTTGATGGGTGCAGCACACTAACATGGCACATGTATACATATGTAACCTGCACGTTATGCACATGTACCCTAGAACTTAAAGTATAATAAAAAAAAAAAAAAAAAGAAAAATTACTAGCATTCTTATACATCAACAACAGCCAAGCCAAGAGCCAAATCAGGAACGCAATCCCATTCACAGTTGCCACAAAGGAATAAAATACCTAGGAACACAGCTAACCAGGGGTAAGCAATCTCTACAATGAGAATTACAAAACACTGCTTAAAGAAATTATAGAAGGCACAAACCAATAAAAACAATGATGCTCACAGATAAAAAAGAATCGATATTATTAAAACAGTCATACTGCCTAAAGCAATTTACAGATTTTATGCTATTCCTCTCAAACTACCAACAACATTATTCACAGGACTAGAAAACAACTTTTTCAAAATTCTTATGCAACTAAAAATAGAACCTGAATAGCCAAGGCAATCCTAAGCAAAAACATTAAACCTGAAGCCATTATGTTACCCAACTTCAAACTATACTACAGTGCTTTAGTAACCAAAACAGCATGGTACTGGTACAAAAACAGGCACATAGACCTGTGAAACACAATAGAGAGCCCGAAAATAATGCCACCAACCTATGATCATCTGATCTTTGACAAATTTGACCAAAAAAAAAAAAAAAAAAAAAAAAAAAAGCAGTGGGAAAAAGAGTAAAAGATTTCCTATTCAATAAATGGTGGTAAAATAACTGGCTAGCCATATGCAGAAGATTAAACTGGACGCCTTTCTTACACGATGTAAAAAAATCACTCAATATGGATTAAAGACTTAAATGTAAAACACCAAATTATAAAATCCCTGGGAGACAACTTAGGAACTACCATCCTTTGTATAGGAATAGGCAAAGATTTATTGACAAAGACAGCATAAGCAATCACAACTAAAACCAAAAAATGACAAACGGGATCTAAGTAAACTTAAAAGTTTCTGCACAACAAAAGAAACTATGAACAGATTAAACAGACAATCTACATATTGAGAGGAAATATTTGCAAACTATGCATCTGAAAAAGGTCTAGTATCTAGCATCTATAAGCTACTTACATTTACAAGAGAAAAACAACTCCATCAAAGTGGGCAAAGGACATGAACAGACACTTTTTAAAAGAAGACATACATGCAAGCAACAGCATATGAAAAAACTTAATATCACTGATTATTAGAGAATTGCAAATCAAAACCACAATGAGATACAGTCTCACACCAGTCAGAATGGCTATTACTAAAAGTAAAAACAAACAAACAAAAGAAAACAGATGCTGGTGAGATTATAGAGATGAGGAAACACTCATATACTCTTGGTGAGTGTATAAATTAGTTCAACCATTGTGGAAAACAGTATGGTGATTTCTCAAAGACCTAAAGACAGAACTAACATTTGGCCCAGAAATCCCGAGGTATATACCCAGAGGAATATAAATCATTGTACCAAAAAGACATATGCATGTGAATGTTCATTGCAGCACTATTCACAATTGCAAAGATATGAATCAACCTAGATGTCCGTATATCACAAATTAAATGAGGAAAATGTGGTACTTAATCACCAGGGAATACTTTGCAGTCATAAAAAAGAATGATGTTGTGTCTTTTGTAGCAACATGAATGGAACTGAAGGCTATTATCCTTAATAAACTACTGCAGGACAAGAAATCCAAATACCACATGTTTTAACCTATAAGTGGGAGCTAAATAATGAGAACTGATGAGCACAAAGAAGGGAACAACAGACACTTGGGTCTACTTAAGCATGAAGTGTGGGAGAAAACAGAGGAGCCGAAAAGATGACTATTCTGTACTAGGCTTAATATCTGTGGGAAAAAATCTATGCAACAAACCTTTGTGACATGAGTTTACCTATGTAAGAAACCCTCACAAATACCCCAAACCTAAAATAAAAATTTTAAAAGTACAACATACTTAATCATAAATTTAAGGAAAGAAGTAAAAGACAGGTACACTGAATAGTACAGATTTTGTTGAAATAAATTAAATAAGATAAATAAGACCTACAAAAATGGAAAAGCAGCCCATGTTCATGTATTGAAAGACTTAATATTGTTAAGATGGCAATCTTCCCCCAAATTCATCTGCAAATTCAACACAAGGGCTATTAAATCCCCAGCTGACTTTTATTCATAAACTGAAATCTGATTCTAAAATTTATATAAAAATGAATGAAAGCCAGAATAGCCAAAGCAAACTTGAAAAGTAAGAATAAAATTATAGCATTCATACTTTCTAGTTTCAAAACTTAATACAAAGCTATAGTAATGAAGACAGTGTGGTACTGGCATAAGAATAGACATACAGATGAATGCAATAGAACTGAGAGCCCAAAATTTAACTCATATATTTGTAATAAATTTGAAACAAGGATGCTCAAACAGTTCAATGGAGGAAAGAATAGTCTTTCAATAAATGGTGCTGCAGCAAGTGGATATGAAGTACTAATACATGGTACAATAAAGATGAACCCTAGAAACACGCTAAGTGAACATAGGCAAACACAAAAGGCAACACATTATTTGGTTTTATTTTTGTGAAATGTTCAAAATAGACAACTCCATAGAAACAGAATGTAGATTGGTGTTTGCCAGAGAATGGGGGTCGGAAAGAATGAAATGTGCTGCTAATGGTATGGGGTTTCTTTTGGGAATAATAAAAAACGTTTTCAAATTAGATAATGGTTATGATTACATAATGTGAATTACATAATGTGATTATATATTGTGAATATACTAAAAACCACTGAATTTTACAGTTCAAATGGGCAAATTATATAATATGGGAATCATATGTCAATGAAAAATAAAAGCATTTTGGGCATCTACTTTATGACAGACATTGTCCTAAACTTAGTCTAGCATGATTGGCTGAGAAGGGTCTCAGACATTTGGGGTTCGCATTTTGGTAAACCACAAAGGGGTTCTGAATGGAGGTGCCCCTGACCTTTCACAAATCTCCTATCAGTGCTTGGCATGAGGTTGAGCTATCTTTATGGCTCAAATCAACAGGACAATTTGCTAAGGCCTGAAGGTTTTGCCTTCAAAGAATCCATGACCTCTCCAAATTTGGTCGAGATCTAAAGTTTATTTTGCTGTACAACTCTTTTTTTTTTGCAATGTTTCTTGTTTTCAATACAAGGAAGACAAGTTTTCCTGCTTCCATGATAATGGAAGGCAGATAACTCCTTTATCAAATTTGAGCTCACTTCCAATAAAGAAGATGAGTTTGTGTTTTTTCCTTCTTCTAGGATGGTAGGGAGCAGTCTTCAGCCTGAGACTTATCCCTAGGTACGTAACTGAATTGGGATTTTTCTTGGCTAAAGTTCAGATTAATAATCTGCTAGTTTTAATTTCACCTTACCGTTAACAACACTCAGTAATCATATAAGTTGTGTGATTGTTTGTTTGTTTTGCTTAACTGCTTTGTTTGTTTCTGTTTTTGTTGTTGTTTCAGTCGTTTTTTCCATTGGTTTTGACCACCTCTATTTGACTTAATCAAATCCAAAGGAAAGTTCCAAATTATGGGGAAGAAGGCCTCTGAAGTGGCTAAATTCCACCTTCTCCCCTCACACAAAGGTGATGTGGTAAGGGGGAGAAAAACAGCTAGCAAAAGAAAAAATAAGAAAGTTCCTTTATTTTGACTACTTCAAGGGTTTTACTTATATAAGAAGTGCACCTTTTTGCTAGCACATGTGGTCTAGGCTCATATTAATTCTCCCATTTTGAAGACCGATGGTTTCAGTGTGGGCTTTTCCCAGATCTCAGACATTCAGTTGTAAGATAGGTAGTCGCTACCTAAATAAAATTGGGCTCCTTATACAATCCTACGATAGATTTCTATAATTGTATATTTGATTTGGTATCCATCATTAATCTCTTCAGCACTACCAGACTTTTCTCTCTGTACCTTGAGATGCAACTTTTGCTCTCTGATTTTTCACCTAAGAGTTGTTTCCTTCAATATGAAGATTTAAGGTTATTTAGCTAACAACTGCTAGGGTAAGGAAACAGGTTATCAAGAGTTTGCAAGCCTATGATAGAAAAAAAAACAAAAGGCTGGATACAGTGGCTCATGCCTGTAATCCCAGCACTTTGGGAGGCCAAGGTAGGTGGATCACCTGAGGTCAGGAGTTTGAGTTAAATACAAGCGTATTTAAAGGTTATGTATAAAACAAAACCCCATCTCAACTAAAATTAAAAAAAAAAATAGCTGGGCTTGGTGGCAAATGCCTGTAATTTTGGAGATTGTGACAACAGAATAGAGGAGAAACTTTCAGGACTCATGGAGAGTTAAAATGTTCATGAATATCAAGCAGAACAGGAATTAACTTCATGGATTGAACTAATAGAAGACTGAAGTAATCTTTTTTACTTTTGTCTTAAAACATTGCTCATCCTTTGTTGTTTTTCAGAGTCAAGAAAACTTTCGAGTTGTTGACAGTTTTTAACAATTAAGTAAAGTATACTCCTATGAACAACATTTGGAGCATATTTCTCTCTACCTGATTTCTCCAGAATTTGGAAACTGAGTATTCTCAACTTATGGCAATAAAGTTATTTGCATAAGTGGAATAAGAATCTGTTTTTCTTCGTAACAGGCCACAATTGGAAGAACTGGTTATTTTACTAAGGTTTTGACTGGAATGGTGTTCTTTCCTTTAAGGAATCAAATTTGATTTACAGAGCCAATAAAAGCCCATTGGGAAAACTGACCTCACACCTTGTCTACACAGTTCCTGTACAGGGTTCCTGATCTGTGGTTAGTAAAAATTATCACTCTCTGACAGACCCAGGAGCCCCAAGTTTTCTTGGGACCCTAAGAGAAGAGGAATTTACCCAACTCATAGATACTCAATGGTACAAATCCATGGCTGGGCTCAACTTTAAAAAGTCTTATCTGAGATTCCTTCTATGGAACAAAGTTCCATCAAAGCCAATTTAAAAAGCCCATGTGAATAATAATTATTCTTGCTGCAATGTATACAAATAATTTGGCCAAGTATAATAAAGCAAATCAGTCCTACTATGACTTGTCTTCCATAAAAATAAAAAACTGGAGAGAGAAAAAATGTTTCAAAAATTATGGTATATCTGTTATTAGATTCTAGTCTTTTCTAATGTTTTTCAATTGCTATTATTTTCTACAATTTGGACTTCATTCTAACTTTAAATGGCTGCAAGTATCCAGAATAATGTTTTTATTTTTTTCTTCTTTCATTTTTTTCCCTCATTTATTCTAATATTAAACCACTGATAACTAAGCTGTGCTTTCTTAAAGCCCTGCAAACTGAAGCCAGACAAATTAAACTTCAGAAGAAAATAACAGCAACCTATTTACATATGTAAGCCACTTTTATACCTGCTTACTTGTGTACGGACCCCAGAGTAATGTGGCTGATATCAATTTTCCAGGGTTGTTCTTTTGTTTGTTGTTGTTTTTCTCTCTTCCCCTAATTTCTCTTCATAGGACGTAAGACTTCACATCCTGCTTAAATGAGCTTTTCTAATAACTTGCTACATACCCATTGTCAGTCAAGAAAATAACATGACAAGTCTCAATCATTTTTGGAGATCTATTTGCAAAAGTTAAGGATGCATCTGGGAGACAGGTCTATGGCCTTTCTTTGAAGATGATTTTGAGGGCTCCAAATTTAAAGGGGAAACGGAAGGATGTTGGGAAGCACAGAGATTTCACATAAACAAAAGGGGCAAAGGAAAAATGTGTGGAATCTGCATTTTACATAAGAGGACACAGACAAAAGGGGGTAGGGAGCAATCAGATATGCATTTTTGTCTGGCAGGCCAGGATGACTGCACCTGTAAAGATAAGCTATCAGTTTGCATTGTCCTGGTGAAATTTTGAACAGCTCACCAGGAATTTCCTTGTGGGCAAAATATGGGAGAAGTAGGTCACTTTTCATCTTGTAGCCATCTTATTTAGGAACCAAAAGGTGGAGGCAAGTTTGCGTGACCCAGTTCCCAGCTTGACTTTTCCCTTTTGAGAAATGAGTTTGGGGTCCCAAAATGTATTTTCTTTTCACATTCCGCCCCCCAACCTTTTTCTTTAGAATCTTTTGGAGAAAAGTATTTTAAAATGAATATGGGTTATTCGCCTCAGGTTTTTTTTTTTTTTTTTTTTCCCCTTTTTTGCTAGTTTCTCATTGTTAGGATGGTTTATTCCTAGAAGTTTAGGTCCCATGTCACTAGGAAGGCTTATTCCTAGAAGTTCAGGTCTCATGTAACTAGGAAGGCTCATTCCTAGATGTTCAGGTCCCACATCACTATGAGGGCTCGTTTCTAGGAAGTCTTGTCCCATGAAGATAAAAAAAAAAAAAAAAAAAAAAAAAAAAAAAAAAAGTAGGCGGAGAAAAAAGGGAAAAAGGGAGGAAAGAAGAAAGAAAGAAAAAAAATATTATATAAGAACCTAGGTCAGATTTATGGCAACGAAAGGAAAACAAACCTAGAAGTTGGGTTAGGCTATATCACTGCCTCCTCAGAGCAATTTTCTGGGCAATTATTACCCTCGTCCTTCCAGTTGCACATCGACCTATTTGCAAGCACATACAATAACAACATTGTAAGTAAAAACAGGACAGAACACAAATCATTATTATTATTCATGTTATAAGCAAGAGTTTCTGTCACGGAATTCCCCAGGGTTCAAATCAACTGCTCAACCAATCAGTTAGTAACGGTTTTTGATCTGGCAGTTTGGTTTTCTAGGTTTTCATATCAGTCCTAAGTTGGGTTATATTCTTCGATTCATCTGGAATATACACACAACATTCAGTTTTTATAATGGCACAATTCCTCCCTTGTGTTGTCATTAGTATATCTAAAGCCATACAGTTTTGTAGCTCAACTTTCCTCATAAGCAAGACCTCATCATTTAGCAAAGAGATAGATACTCATGTGGCTATCATTCAGGGCCTTTTGAGTATAATTCTTTAAGGCCCCTATATGCCATATAACATCTTAAATACCTATCTGTGGTATAAAGATTGAAACAAAATGATTATACCGTTGGAATACCAAACATGTCCAAGATTTTTAAATGAAAACGGTTTGCTGGTTTTGGCAGGGTCTGAATTATTCATTCTCGTATCCCAAACATAACCTAGGGAACATTATCCTAGCCACCCTGGAGGTAACCACAGCCATAAATTAGTGCCACAAAACCAACATGTTTCATTTGGAGCTAGCCAATAAATACTTGGTCACTGCACCAAATTGATGGCATGCCAGTCAGTGTCTTGTGATATGATAATGTGGTCACAATGTCTTTTAGATATCCACCCCATATCTCGTGTAGTGTTTGGGTATAGGTCCTTGGTGTGATTTCTTTGATCTCAGCACAAAAGAGCATTTTGGCTGAGTTGGCCAAAAAAGGGGTGAGCCAGATAAATCCATCTCACATTTGCATTATTCCATTCTGAAAGTGGGCCATTGTTTGGGGCGTGGTTACCACCTTCTGTTTTAGTTGGGAGAATGCTAAAGTGAGAGCTAATGAGATGGTCCTTTGCACTGAAAATCTTTTCTCATGTCCCTTCTCCTTAAGAGTATTTTTTATGAGCCAACTATAAATATTGTTTTTTGTTATGCCAGCACTAAGAATACCAGACCATTTTATATATATATACTTTAAGTTTTGGGACACATGTGCACAACATGCAGGTTTGATACATAGGTATACATGTGCCATGGTGGTTTGCTGTACCAATGAACCCGTCATCTAGGTTCCAAGTCCTATATGAATTAGGTATTTGTCTTAATGCTATCCCTCCGCCAGGCTCCCACTGCCCAACTGGCCCTAGTGTGTGATGCTCCCCACACTGTCCAAGTGTTCTCATTGCTCAATTCCCACCTATGAGTGAGAACATGTGGGGTCTGGTTTTCTGTCCTTGTGATAGTTTGCTGAGAATGATGGTTTCCAGCTTCATGCATGTCCCTGCAAAGGACATGAACTCATCCTTTTTTATGGTTGCATAGCATTCCATGGTGAATATGTGCCATATTTTCTTAATCCAGTCTACCACTGATGGACATCGGGGTTGGTTCCAAGTCTTTGCTATTGTGAATAGTGCTGCAATAAATATACATGTGCATGTGTCTTTATAGTAGCATGATTTATAATCCTTTGGGTATATACACAGTAATGGAATTGCTGGGTCAAATGGCATTTCTAGTTCTAGATCCTTGAGGGATCACCAAACTGTCTTGCACAATGGTTGGACTAATTTACACTCCCACCAACAGTATGAAAGTGTTCCTATTTCTTCACATCCTCTCCAGCATCTGTTGTTTCCTGACTTTTTAATGATTGCCATTCTAACTGGTGTGAAATGGGATCTTCTTGTGGCTTTGATTTGCATTGCTCTGATGACCAGTGATGATGAGCATTTTTCATATGTCTGTTGGCTGCATAGATGTCATCTTTCAAGAAATGTCTGTTCATATCCTTTGCCCAATTTTTGATGGGGTTGTTTTTTTCTTGTAAATTTATTTGAGTTCTTTGTAGATTCTGGATATTAGCCCTTTGTCAGATGGGTAGATCGCAAAAATTTTCTCTTATTCTCTGGGTTGCCTGTTCACTCTGATGGTAGTTTCTTTTGCCATGCAGAAGCTCTTTAGTTTTATTAGATCCCATTTGTCTATTTTGACTTCTGTTGCCATTGTTTTTCGTGTTTTACTCATGAAGTCCTTGCCCATGCCTATGTCCCGAATGGTATTGCCTAGGTTTTCTTCTAGGGTTTTTATTGTTTTACGTCTAACATTTAAGTCTTTAATCCATCTTGGATTAATTTTTGTATAAGGTTAAGAAGGGATCCAATTTCAGCTTTCTACATATGGCTAGCCAGTTTTCCCAACACTATTTATTAAATAGGGAATCCTTCCACATTTCTTGTTTTTGTCAGGTTTGTCAAAGATCAGATGGTTGTAGATGTGTGGTGTTATTTCTGAGGCCTCTGTTCTGTTCCATTGGTCTATATATCTGTTTTGGTACCAGTACCATTCTGTTTTGGTTAGTATAGCCTTGTAGTATAGTTTGAAGTCAGGCAGCATGATGCCTCCAACTTTGTTCCTTTTACTTAGGATTGTCTTGGTAATGAGAGCTCTTTTTTGGTTCCATATGAACTTTAAAGAAGTTTTTTTCCAATTCTGTGAAGAAAGTCATTGGAAGCTTGATGGGGATGGCATTGAATCAATCAGTTACCTTGGGCAATATGGTTGCTTGCACTATGTTGATTCTTTCTACCCATGAGCATGGAATGTTCTTCCATTGTTATTCCATTGGAGTGTTCTTCCAATGTTGTTTGTGTCCTCTTTATTTCGGTGAGCAGTGGATTGTACTTCTCCTTGAAGAGGTCCTTCACATCCCTTGTAAGTTGGATTCCTAGGTATTTTATTCTCTTTGTAGCAATTGTGAATGGGAGTTCACTCATGACTTGACTCTCTGTCTGTTATTGGTATATAGGAATGCTTGTGACTTTTGCACATTGATTTTGTATCCTGAGACTTTGCTGAAGTTGCTTATCAGCTTAAGGAGATTTTGGGCTGAGATGATGGGATTTTCTAAATATACAATCACATTATCCACAAACAGGGAAAATTTGACTTCCTCTTTTCCCAATTGAATGCCCTTTATTTCTTTCTCTTGCCTGAGTGCCCTGGCCAGAACTTCCAACACTATGTTGAAGAGGAGTGGTAAGAGAGGGCATTATTGTCTTCTGCCGGTTTTCAAAGGGAATGCTTGCAGCTTTCACCCATTCAGTGTGATATTGGCTATGGGTTTGTCATAAACAGCTCTTATTATTTTGAGATATGTTCCATCAATACCTAGTTGACTGAGAGTTTTTAACATGAAGGGCTGTTGAATTTTGTTGAAGATCTTTTCTGCATCTATTGACATAATCATGTGGTTTTTGTCTTTGGTTCTGTTTATGTGATGGATTACATTTATTGATTTGTGTATGTCGAACCAGCCTTGCATCCCAGGGATGAAGCCAACTTGTTCGTGGTGGATAAGCTTTTTGATGTGCTGCTGGATCTGGTTTGCCAGTATTTTACTGAGGATTTTTGTATTGATGTTCATTAGGGATATTGGTCTAAAATTCTCTTTTTTTGTTGTGTCTCTGCCAGGCTTTGGTATCAGGATGATGTTGGCCTCATAAAATGAATTAGGGGGGATTCACTCTTTTTCTAGTGATTGGAATAGTTTCAGAAGGAACGTTACCAGCTCCTCTTTGTACCTCTGGTAGAATTTGGCTGTGAATCTGTCTGGTCCTTGACTATTTTTTGGTTGGTAGGCTAGTAATTATTGCCTCAATTTCAGAACCTGTTATTGGTCTATTCAGAGATTCAGCTTCTTCCTGGTTTAGTCTTGGGAGGGTGTATGGGTCCAGAAATTTATCCATTTCTTCTAGATTTACTAGTTTATTTGTGTAGAGGTGTTTATAGTATTCTCTGATGCTATTTTGTATTTCTGTGTGATTGGTAGTTATATTCCCTTTACCATTTTTCATTGCATTTACTTGATTATTCTCTCTTTTGTTCTTTATTAGTCTTGCTAGAAGTTCATCAATTTTGTTGATCTTTAAAAAAAAAAAAAAAAAACAGCTCCTGGATTCTTTGATTTTTTGAAGGGGTTTTTGTGTCTCTGTCTCTTTCAGTTCTGTTCTGATCTTAGTTATTTCTTGCCTTCTGCTAGCTTTTGAATGTGTTTGTGCTTGCTTCTCCAGTTCTTTTAATTGTGATGTTAGGGTGACGATTTTAGAGCTTTCCTTCCTCGTCTTGTGGGCATTTAGTGCTATAAATTTCCCTCTACACACTGCTTTAAATGTGTCCCAGAGATTCTGGTACATTGTGTCTTTGTTCTCATTGGTTTCAAAGAACATCTTTATTTCTGCCTTCATTTAGTTATGTACCCACTAGTCCTTCAGGAGCATGTTGTTCAGTTTCCATGTACTTGTGCAATTTTGAGTGAGTATCTTAATCCTGAGATCTAATTTGATTGCACTCTGGTCTGAGACAGTTTGTTGTGATTTCTGTTCTTTTATATTTGCTGAGGACTACTTCCAATTATGTGGTCAATTTTAAAATAATTGCAATGTGGTGGTGAGAAGAATGTATGTTCTCTTGATTTGGGGTGGAGAGTTCTGTAGATGTCCCTTAGGTCTGCTTAGTGCAGAGCTGAGTTCAAGTCCTGTAAATCCTTGTTAACCTTCTGTCTCATTGATCTGTCTAATATTGACAGTGGGGTGTTAAAGTCTTCCATTATTATTTTGTGGGAGTCTAAGTCTCTTTGCAGGTCTCTAAGGACTTACTTTATGAATCTTGGTGCTCCTGTATTGGGTGCATATATATTTAGGATAGTTAGCTCTTCTTGTTGAATTGATCCCTTTATCATTCTGTAATGACCTTCTTTGTCTCTTTTGATATTTGTTGGTTTAAAGTTTGTTTAATCAGACACTAGGATTGCAACCCCTGCTTTTTTTTTTTTTTTCAATTATACTTTAAGTTCCAGGGTACATGTGCATAATGTGCAGGTTTGTTACATATGTATACTTGTGCCATGTTGGTGTGCTGCACCCATCAAGTCGTCAGCACCCATCAATTCGTCATTTATATCAGGTATAACTCCCAATGCAATCCCTCCCCCCTCCCCCACCATGATAGGCTCCGATGTGTGATGTTCCCCTTCCCGAGTCCAAGTGATCTCATTGTTCAGTTCCCACCTATGAGTGAGAACATGCGGTGTTTGGTTTTCTCTCCTTGTGATAGTTTGCTAAGAATGATGGCTTCCAGCTACATCCATGTCCCTACAAAGGACGCAAACTCATCCTTTTTTATGGCTGCATAATATTCCATGGTGTATATGTGCCACATTTTCTTAATCCAGTCTGTCACTGATGGACATTTGGGTTGATTCCAAGTCTTTGCTATTGTGAATAGTGCCGCAATAAACATACGTGTGCATGTGTCTTTATAGCAGCATGATTTATAATCCTTTGGGTATATACCCAGTAGTGGAATGGCTGGGTCATAGGGTACATCTAGATCTAGATTCTTGAGGAATTGCCGTACTGTTTTCCATAATGGTTGAACTAGTTTACAATCCCACCAACAGTGCAAAAGTGTTCCTATTTCTCCACATCCTCTCCAGCACCTGTTGTTTCCTGACTTTTTAATGATTGCCATTCTAAATGGTGTGAGATGGTATCTCATTGTGGTTTTGATTTGCATTTCTCTGATGGCCAGTGATGCTGAGCATTTTTTCATGTGTCTGTTGGCTGTATGAATGTCCTCTTTTGAGAAACGTCTGTTCATATCCTTTGCCCACTTTTTGATGGGGTTGTTTGTTTTTTTCTTGTAAATTTGTTTGAGTTCTTTGTAGATTCTGGATATCAGCCTTTTGTCAGATGAGTAGATTGCAAAAACGTTCTACCATTCTGTAGGTTGTCTGTTCACTCTGATGGTAGTTTCTTTTGCTGTGCAGAAGCTCTTTAGTTGAATTAGATCCCATTTGTCAATTTTGGCTTTTGCTGCCGTTGCTTTTGGTGTTTTAGACATGAAGTCCTTGCCCATGCCTATGTCCTGAATGGTACCACCTAGGTTTTCTTCTAGGGTTTTTATGGTATTAGGTCTAACATTTAAGTCTCTAATCCATGTTGAATTAATTTTCGTATAAGGAGTAAGGAAAGGATCCAGTTTCAGCTTTCTACTTATGGCTAGCCAGTTTTCCCAGCACCATTTATTAAATAGGAAGTCCTTTCCCCGTTTCTTGTTTCTCTCAGGTTTGTCAAAGATCAGATGGCTGTAGATGTGTGGTATTATTTCTGAGGACTCTGTTCTGTTCCATTGGTCTATATCTCTGTTTTGGTACCAATACCATGCTGTTTTGGTTACTGTAGCCTTGTAGTATAGTTTGAAGTCAGGTAGCGTGATGCCTCCAGCTTTGTTCTTTCGACATAGGATTGTCTTGGCAATGTGGGCTTTTCTTGGTTCCAAATAAACTTTAAAGCCGTTTTTTTCCAATTCTGTGAAGAAACTCATTGGTTGCTTGATGGGGATGGCATTGAATCTATAAATAACTTTGGGCAGTATGGCCATTTTCACTATATTGATTCTTCCTATCCATGAGCATGGTATGTTCTTCCATTTGTTAGTGTCCTCTTTGATTTCACTGAGCAGTGGTTTGTAGTTCTCCTTGAAGAGGTCCTTTACATCCCTTGTAAGTTGGATTCCTAGGTATTTTATTCTCTCTGAAGCAATTGTGAATGGAAGTTCATTCCTGATTTGGCTCTCTGTTTGTCTGTTACTGGTGTATAAGAATGCTTGTGATTTTTGCACATTAATTTTGTATCCTGAGACTTCACTGAAGTTGCTTATCAGCTTAAAGATATTTTGGGCTGAGACAATGGAGTTTTCTAAATATACAATCATGTCATCTGCAAACAGGGACAATTTGACTTCTTCTTTTCCTAACTGGATACCCTTGATTTCTTTCTCTTGCCTGATTGCCCTAGCCAGAACTTCCAACACTATGTTGAATAGGAGTGGTGAGAGAGGGCATTCCTGTCTTGTGCCAGTTTTCAAAGGGAATTTTTCCAGTTTTTGCCCATTCAGTATGATATTGGCTGTGGGTTTGTCATAAAAAGCTCTTATTATTTTGAGGTACGTTCCATCAATACTGAATTTATTGAGCGTTTTTAGCATGAAGGAGTGTTGAATTTTGTCAAAAGCCTTTTCTGCATCTATTGAGATAGTCATGTGGTTCTTGTCTTTGGTTCTGTTTACATGCTGGATTACGTTTATTGATTTGCGAATGTTGAACCAGCCTTGCATCTCAGGGATGAAGCCCACTTGATCATGGTGGATAAGCTTTTTGATGTGCTGCTGAATCCGGTTTGCCAGTATTTTATTGAGGATTTTTGCATCGATGTTCATCAGGGATATTGGTCTAAAATTCTCTTTTTTTGTTGTGTCTCTGCCAGGCTTTGCTATCAGGATGATGTTGGCCTTATAAAATGAGTTAGAGAGGATTCCCTCTTTTTCTATTGATTGGAATAGTTTCAGAAGGAATGGTACCAGCTCCTCCTTGTACCTCTGGTAGAATTCAGCTGTGAATCCATCTGGTCCTGGACTTTTTTTGGTTGGTAGGCTATTAATTATTGCCTCAATTTCAGAGCCTGCTATTGGTCTCTTTAGGGATTCAACTTCTTCCTGGTTTAGTCTTGGAAAAGTTTAAGTGTCCAGGAAACTATCCATTTCTTCTCGATTTTCTAGTTTATTTGTGTAGAGGTGTTTATAGTATTCTCTGATGGTAGTTTGTATTTCTGTGGGGTCAGTGGTGATATCCCCTTTATCATTTTTTATTGCATCTATTTGATTCTTCTCTCTTTTCTTCTTTATTAGTCTTGCTAATGGTCTGTCAATTTTGTTGATTTTTTCAAAAAACCGACTCCTGGAGTCATTGATTTTTTGGAGGATTTTTTGTGTCTCTATCACCTTCAATTCTGCTCTGATCTTAGTTATTTCTTGCCTTCTGCTAGCTTTTGAATGTGCTTGCTCTTGCTTCTCCAGTTCTTTCAATTGTGATGTTAGAGTATCAATTTTAGATCTTTCCAGCTTTCTCTTGTGGGCATTTAGTGCTATAAATTTCCCTCTACACACTGCTTTAAATGTGTCCCAGAGATTCTGGTATGTACCCAGTAGTCATTCAGGAGCAGGTTGTTCAGTTTCCATGTAGTTGAGCGGTTTTGATTGAGTTTCTTAGTCCTGAGTTCTAGTTTGATTGCACTGTGGTCTGAGAGAGTTTGTTATAATTTCTGTTCTTGCACATTTGCTGAGGAGTGCTTTACTTCCAATTATGTGGTCAATTTTGGAATAAGTGTGATGTGGTGCTGAGAGGAATGTATATTCTCTTGATTTGTGGTGGAGAGTTCTATAGATGTCTATTAGGTCTGCTTGGTGCAGAGATGAGTTCAATTCCTGGATATCCTTGTTAACTTTCTGTCTCGTTGATCTGTCTAATGTTGACAGTGGAGTGTTGAAGTCTCCCATTATGATTGTATGGGAGTCTAAGTCTCTTTGTAAGTCTCTAAGGACTTGCTTTATGAATTTGGGTGCTCCTGTATTGGGTGCATATATATTTAGGATAGTTAGCTCT
>NC_045445.1:69790646-69825353 GCF_002776525.5 Piliocolobus tephrosceles
AGAGCTAACTATCCTAAATATATATGCACCCAATACAGGAGCACCCAGATTCATAAAGCAAGTCCTTGGAGACTCACAAAGAGACTTAGACTCCTATACAATAATAATGGGAGACTTCAACACCCCACTGTCAACATTAGACAGATCAATGAGACAGAAAGTTAACAAGGATATCCAGGAATTGAACTCATCTCTGCAGCAAGCAGACCTAATAGACATCTACAGAACTCTCCACCCAAAATCAACACAATATACATTCCTCTCAGCACCACATCACACTTATTCCAAAATTGACCACATAATTGGAAGTAAAGCACTCCTCAGCAAATGTGCAAGAACAGAAATTATAACAAACTGCCTCTCAGACCACAGTGCAATCAAACTAGAACTCAGGACTAAGAAACTCAATCAAAACCACTCAACTACATAGAAACTGAACAACCTGCACCTGAATTACTACTGGGTACATAACGAAATGAAGGCAGAAATAAAGATGTTCTTTGAAACCAATGAGAACAAAGATACAACATACCAGAAACTTTGGGACACATTTAAAGCAGTGTGTAGAGGGAAATTTATAGCACTAAATGCCCACAAGAGAAAGCTGGAAAGATCTAAAATTGACACTCTAACATCACAATTAAAAGAACTAGAGAAGCAAGAGCAAACACATTCAAAAGCTAGCAGAAGGCAAGAAATAACTAAGATCAGAGCAGAACTGAAGGAGATAGAGACACAAAGAGCCCTCCAAAAAATCAATGAATCCAGGAGCTGATTTTTTGAAAACATCAACAAAAATGATAGACCCTTAGCAAGACTAATAAAGAAGGAAAGAGAGAAGAATCAAATAGATGCAATAAAAAATGATAAAGGGGATATCATCACCGACCCCACAGAAATTCAAACTACCATCAGAGAATAATATAAACATCTCTACACAAATCAACTAGAAAATCTAGAAGAAATGGATAATTTCCTGGACCCTTACACTCTCCCATGATTAAACCAGGAAGCAGTTGAATCCCTGATTGAACAATAGCAGGCTCTGGAATTGAGGCAATAATTAATAGCCTACCAACCAAAAAAAGTCCAGGACCAGATGGATTCACAGCTGAATTCTACCAGAGGTACAAGGAGGAGCTGGTACCATTCCTTCTGAAACTATTCCAACCAATAGAAAAAGAGGGAATCCTCCCTCATTCATTTTATGAGGCCAACATCATCCTGATACCAAAGCCTCGCAGAGGCACAAAAAAAAAAAAAAAAGAGAGAGAGAGAGAATTTTAGACCAATATCCCTGATGAACATCGATGCAAAAATCCTCAATAAAATACTGACAAACTGAATCCAGCAGCACATCAAAGAGCTTATCCACCATGATCAAGTGGGCTTCATTTCTGGGATGCAAGGCTGGTTCAACATACGCAAATCAATAAACGTAATACAGCATATCAACAGAACCAAAGACAAAAACCACATGATTATCTCAATAGATGCAGAAAAGGCCTTTGACAAAATTCAACAGCCCTTCATGCTAAATACTCTCAATAAATTCGGTATTGATGGAATGTATCTCAAAATAATAAGAGCTATTTATGACAAACCCACAGCCAATATCATACTGAATGGGCAAAAACTGGAAGCATTCCCGTTGAAAACTGGCACAAGACAGGGATGCCCTCTCTCACCAATCCTAATCAACATCGTGTTGGAAGTCTGGCTAGGGCAATCAGGCAATAGGAAGAAATCAAGGGTATTCAGTTAGGAAAAGAAGTCAAATTGTCTCTGTTTGCAGATGACATGATTGTATACTTAGAAAACCCCATTGTCTCAGCCCAAAATCTCCTTAAGCTGATAAGCAACTTCAGCAAAGTCTCAGGATACAAAATTAATGTGCAAAAATCACAAGCACTTTTATATACCAATAGCAGACAGACAGAGAGCCAAATCATGAATGAACTTCCATTCACAATTGCTTCAAAGAGAATACAATACCTAGGAATCCAACTTACAAGGGATGTAAAGGACCTCTTCAAGGAGAACTACAAACCATTGCTCAGTTAAATAAAAGAGGACACAAGTAAATGGAAGAACATACCATGCTCATGGATAGGAAGAATCAATATCGTGAAAATGGCCATACTGCCCAAGGTTATTTATAGATTCAATGCCATCCCCATCAAGCTACCAAAGAGTTTCTTCACAGAATTGGAAAAAACTGCTTTAAAGTTCATATGGAACCAAAAAAGAGCCCACATTGCCAAGACAATCCTAAGTCAAAAGAACAAAGCTGGAGGCATCACGCTACCTGACTTCAAACTATACTACAAGACTACAGTAACCAAAACAGCATGGTACTGGTACCAAAACAGAGATATAGACCAATGGAAAAGAACAGAGCCCTCAGAAATAATACCACACATCTACAGCCATCTGATCTTTGACAAACCTGTGAAAAACAAGAAATGGGGAAAGGATTCCCTATTTAATAAATGGTGCTGGGAAAATTGGCTAGCCATAAGTAGAAAGCTGAAATTGGATCCTTTCCTTACTCCTTATACAAAAATTAATTCAAGATGGATTAGAGACTTAAATGTTAGACATAAAACCATAAAAACCCTAGAAGAAAACCTAGGTAATACCATTCAGGACATAGGCATGGGCAAGGACTCCATGTCTAAAACACCAAAAGCAATGGCAACAAAAGCCAAAATCGACAAATGGGATCTAATTAAACTGAAGAGCTTCTGCACAGCAAAAGAAACTACCATCAGAGTGAGCAGGTGACCTACAGAATGGGAGAAAATTTTTGCAATCTACTCATCAGACAAAGGGCTAATATCCAGAACCTACAAAGAACTCAAACAAATTTACAAGAAAAAAACAAACAACCCCATCAAAAAGTGGGCAAAGGATATGGACAGACATTTCTCAAAAGAAGACATGCATACACCCAACAGAAACATGAAAAAATGCTTGTCATCACTGGCCATCAGAGAAATGCAAATCAAAACCACAATGAGACACCATCTCACACCAGTTAGGATGGCAATCATTAAAAAGTCAGGAAACAACAGGTGCTGGAGAGGATGTGGAGAAATAGGAACACTTTTACACTGTTGGTGGGATTGTAAACTAGTTCAACCATTATGGAAAACAGTATGACGATTCCTCAAGGATCTAGAACTAGATGTACCATATGACCCAGCCATCCCATTACTGGGTATATACCCAAAGGATTATAAATTATGCTGCTATAAAGACACATACACATGTATGTTCATTGAGGCACTATTCACAATAGCAAACACTTGGAATCAACCCAAATATCCATCAGTGACAGACTGGATTAAGAAAATGTGGCACATATACACCATGGAATACTATGCAGCCATAAAAAAGGATGAGTTTGCGTCCTTTGTAGGAACATGGATGCAGCTGGAAACCATCATTCTCAGCAAACTATCGCAAGAACAGAAAACCAAGCACCACATGTTCTCACTCATAGGTGGGAATTGGAACAATGAGATCACTTGGACTCGGGAAGGGGAACATCACACACCGGGGCCTATTATGGGGAGGGGGTATGGGGGAGGGATTGCATTGGGAGTTATACCTGATGTAAATGACGAGTTGATGGGTGCTGACAAGTTGATGGGTGCAGCACACCAACATGGCACAAGTACACATATGTCACAAACCTGCACATTATGCACATGTACCCTAGAACTTAAAGTATAATAATAATAAATAATAATAATAAATAATAATATTGGAAAAATAAGTGGAAATTTCTGTATACCCTTGGGGAATTACAATCCACATATATTGCCATTCTTTCCAAGTAAAAGCAAACAAATATTGACTGTCTGAATCTACAGGAATATTAAAAAAGGCACAGCAGAGATCCACAACTGAGAAATACCGTCTGGTAGTAGTTATAGCTGATGGAAGGGTGTGTGGGTTGGGGACTACTCGGAGCCTGGGTATTACGATATAGGTTATTGCACTCAAGTCCTGCAAAAACCTCCATCCTCTCCCACTTGGTTTCTTTGCGGGGAATATAGGATTGTTGCAGAGGCTTGTGCAGGGAATAATGAGCCAGCCCATTTTTCAGATAATCTTGTATGATAGGGGCAAGTCCATTTATGGTGTTCTTCATAGAAGATATTGTTTAAGGTTGGGCAGAGGTTTCTTTGGGTTTATCTCTTTCTTTACTAGAGTGGGTGAGAGTATTTTTCCTATATCTGTATCTAAGTGAGACCATAAGTGTGAGGGGACATCCTTGAGCAAGTATTCCACTTCCGGTGTTAATAGGAAAATTGGGAAGCTAAAAGAAGTTTTATTGTTTTCTGATGTTTTTTTCCATTGTTTCTTATTCTCTCCTAAAATTTCCTTCTCTGTCTCCATTTTATTTTCCTGGCCACAAGATGAAGTTTTAACATTAGTAGTATTAAACTGTGGAACAATGTCAGGACATTTTTGAATTTGGTATTTTTGGTCTCTTGGCTCAAATTCTAATAAAAGTTCACCTTTTGATGAAAAAGAGATACGGGCATTATGGATTTTGAGATCATGGCCCAAAATATTGACAGGGGCTGCAGGGCATATAAGAAAGATATGGAGGCCAGGCATGGTAGTTGACACCTGTAATCCCAGCACTTTGGGAGGCCAAGGCGGGCAGATCATCTGAGGTCAGGAGTTTGAGAACAGCATGGTCAACATGGTGACACCCTATCTCTACTAAAAATACAAAAATTAGGCAGGCACAGTGGTGGATGCCTGTAATCCCAGCTACTTGGGAGGCTGAGGCAGGAATATTGCTTGCACCTGGGAGGTGGAGATTGTGGTGAGCCAAGACTGTGCCATTACACTCCAGCCTGGGCAACAAGAGTGAAACTCAGTCTCAAAAAAAAAAAAAAAAAAAAAGATTTGGGACCTACTGAGCCTGTCACACTTAGAGCCTGGGGGCAGGGGGTGGCTGAACCTGATGAAATGGTAAGGTATAGGTTTTGACTTAAAACATGAGATTGTTTTATTAGACACACCAACCATGTTAATTCTTTCATTACTCCAAGGAATGGGGTTTCTTAATAAGGTGGAATTTATCAGATATAGTGGCGCCTGTGTCAATAAAGGCATTTGTAAGCTCATGGGTTATTATTATATTAATCTCTCCCAATTTGTTTGTCAGGGTAGAATATTTGGAGAAGTGAAACCCCTGTACTTCCTCGGAGCACACCTAGACTTCCTGAGTTTCATTCTCCTGCCTTTTCTTTTGTTTCAACCTAAGACCATCTGTTTTAAGGTGTCCTGGTCTTTTACAGTAGTAGCAGACTGGGAGGGAAGGGTTCTCAGACTGAGGGAGCCTAAAATCTATCTGAGGCTTAGCGGTTTGAGAAGTTAATTGCTTTAGCTATAAATGCATAACCCGGGCAATCTTCTGTTTTTTTCTTTTTTATTATAGTGCAGGATAATTGGTCAGCTAAGTTAACTAGCTAATTAGTTCTGGCTGTGGCCCAATTTGTCATGTTTCATTTTGTAAGGGTGGCTAAATCATCATCTAGTTCATGTAAGAAATTCTCATTTAGTAACGTATCATTTTTGCTGTTTTCAAAGTAATCAGCTGACATCCTGCAATACTGTCTTAAAGTTTTATCAAAACATGTGAAATAATCTAAAATTGATTCGTTTGTGTTCTGGTGGCACTTTTGGATTTTATTCCAATCCACAACTCTTTGGAACACTGAAGGGATAATATTTAACAGAGTGGCTGCTCGTTCCTGCACATCTTTGTGCCTGTCTCCTGGATTTTGGCGGTGACTGGTTATTGGGGCTCTATTGGACCTTCAGGAGTCAAATCTGCTATAGGGTCTGACCATTGTGCTTTCTCCAGCCATTCCTTAGCTTTAGCTTCTAAGACCAACATATGGACTAGCTGATAAAGGTCAGAATGACCTGAGTCATAGGTTCTAATCAGCTCAAATTCTCGGGCAAACCCAATTGGTTATTTATGGGGGTCAGGAGATGCTTTAACTATGCCGTATAATTCAGCCTTTGACCAGGGTTGGTAAACAATCACTGGGGTTCCCCTATCTGTTACCAGTTGTTCTCAAAAAGGGGCAATCATGAGAGAAATCCCTGTGGAATCCCCCTTTTCCATATCTCCTGGACAAAACTGGCCATTGGGACTGTCAGGGAATCGTCAGCAGATGGGGTCTTTGAAGTTAGATTCCCAACTGCCTCCTGTTGAGCAAGTGTTAAACATGGAGGAGAAGGGGAAAACAAATCTTGCCCCAGAAGATCAGAGAGGTCATGATAGAGTGCGGGTATAGGTGGAGGCGGGAGAAGTGCCAAGGAGGAAGTAAGGGACTCTGAGGATTTCTTTAAGAGAGATGAAAAATTAGGGCGTTCTTGATTAGCATTTCTAAGTTGCTTGTTTGCCTCCTGTAGGGAGATGAGGCGGCCTTTGCCTATACTACTCTCCAAATACCACGGAAAATAACTCTCCCATTCTGATTGCTTAGTTTTTGTGCCTGCGTTATCCATACTGGTTCACAGGTACACTAATTTGGGCATCTCAACAGATCTCCATTTAGGCCATTGTAACTTAGAATCTATTTTAGTTATAGTTGTCCACTTGGTTAAGCATTTGCATGACAATTCGCCTAAGTATTTTGCATATACCTGGCCAGAGGTTCTAAAGCGGAAACCTTATGTTCCACAGCTGTTGTGGTCTTAGAGGCCTTGTTCCCCGTAATTTAGAGGTCCTCTTTGGATTTGACCAAGGCAGGACATGTGTCGAACCCAAAATGTGCTGCTTGAGAGCTTAGCTTTTCAAGGTCATTCCCCCCTGAACAGGTTTGGTCCACCCGTGTCATGGCTACCTGGCACCAATGTGCCAGGAGCTCAAGGTGTGAGAGGGGCCGGCTCCTTATATGCACCTGCTGGCTGAGATTAGACACCAAATATGTTCTTCTGAAAGGGGAAACTTATTTAGAGCTGCTGTATGTCTTAGGGAGCATTTCTCCTAGACACCCTCATGAGATTCTCAGTTACCTGAGAATGCCCTGAAAGGCCGAATGAAGAGAGTAAGGTGCTCTACTTCTTTGGAGTGGAAGATTCCACACTCATGAGCTAGAGGGTTCTGAGTTGGTCAAATCTGATAGAGGAAGGGACTGAAGCATACAAATATACACATACACAAAAACAGAAACAAACAACAAAACTGTTAAGCAAAAGTTATAATAATCACACAAAATGTATAATTTCTGAGCACTCTAAGTATAAGCAGGAAATTAATACCAGCTGGTTGTTAATACTAATTTTAGTCATTTAGGGAATTTGCAAGACAGAATCTCAAACCAGTTTCTTACCTAGTGATGGGTTCCAAGCTGGAGACCACTCTCTGCAGATGCAGAAGCACATGAGTTTACCTTTCTTGGTGGAAGCGGGTGGGAAAACTCCCAGAAAAGAATGATTTTTTTTAAACAGCCAATAAACTTCAGACCCCCAACCGAAAAACGTTGGAAGATCAGGAATCCCTGGAGGAAATGGGTCCCAAATTTCAAGAAATTCATCCTGTTGGTTCAAGGTGCCCAAGCCAGTACAAAGCGCCAATAGGCTAATTGCTGCAGGCCAGGTCACTTTCACTCAGGATCCCTCCGTGGTTACCAGATGTCAATCAAAGAAAATGACGAGCCAAGTCTCAGTCATCTTTGGAGGTTTATTTGCCAAGGTTAAGGACATACCTGGGAGACAGATCTATGCCTTTCTTTGAAGATGATTTTGAGGGCTCCAAATTTAAAGGGGAAAGGGCGGGATATTGGGAAGCAAAGAGTTTCACATAAACAAAAGGGGCAAAGGAAAAATGTGCAAAATCTGCATTTTATGTAAGATAATACAGACAAAATGGGGCAGCGGAACAATTAGATATGCATTTGTGTCTAACAGGCTAGGGTGTCTGTAAAGATAAGCTATCAATTTGCATTGCCCTAGTGAAGTTTCAACAGCTCACCAGGAATTTCCTTGTGAGCAAAATATGAGGGAGATGGGTAGCTTTTTATCTTGTAGCCATCTTATTTAGGAACCAAAAGGTGGAGGCATGTCTGTGTGACCCAGTTCCCAGCTTGACTTTTCCCTTTGGCTAAATTAGTTTGGGGTCCCAAAAGTTAATTTTCTTTTACACCGTCTAGGAATAAACCTTTCTAGACTTGAGAGATCAGACAAAACCTGAGACCAGTGACTCATTTTCTTTTTAAATGCTTTCTCCAAAAGATTTTTTTAAATGGGGAAAATGTGAAAGGAAAATAAATCTTGGGTCCCCCAAATCACTAAGCTAACGGGTAAAGTCAAGCTGGGAACTGCTTCGGGAATACCTGTCTCCCATTCCATTCAAAGTCATCCCTCTGCTCACTGAGACAAATGTGTATCTAATTGCCTCCTTTGGAAAGGCTAATCAGAAACTCAAAAAAATGCAACCATTTGTCTCTCACGAACCTGTGACATGAAAGCCTCCTTTCTGCTTTTCTAGCCTTTCTGGGGGCAACCAATGTACATCTTACATATATTTATTGGTGTCTCATTTCTCTCTAAAATGTATAAAACCAGGGTGTGCCCTGACCACCTTGGGCACATGTCATTAGAATCTCCGAGGCTTTCGTGGGTATGTGTCCTTAAACTTGGCAAAATAAACTTTCTCAATTAACCTGTCTCAGATATTCAGGGTTCACAGCTATATCTGGACAGAGGAACAGAGAAAATATGGGAGGTTTATCTTTCAGGATAAACTCTTTTAAACTGTTTAATACTTTTTACCATGTTTGTGTATTTTAAGAAATTATTTCTATTACATTAGTTTAAGGCAGTCATCAGTGCTATCATATATAGAATCAAATGGGCAGGCTTTAAAATGCAGTTTTGACAGCACTACTGCTCCCTAGCTGTAGTGCTTTCATTCAGTAGGTCGGGGTGGGGCCTGTGCATTGTCATTTTAACACGTTCTTAGGTAATTTTGATACAGGTAATGTTAAGACTATATTTTGAGAGGCAATTTTGTCAGAAATGCATGGAGCATATGAGAAACTTTGCCCCAGGAGCAAGGGACAGAATGACAAAACACTGAAAGTTTCCTGAATGGCTGTTAATTTTAGGGTATGGAAAGAAAATAAATTACTAAGCAAAAGGTAATGTCAGACTGGGAACTGTGAGGTTGGGTCAACCTGCCTCCCACTCTATTCTTAAATAAGATAGCTACAAATATTTTAAAAAGCTACATGCCTCTTTCACAATTTTCCCACAAGGAAATATCTTGTGGACCTCAAAATCTTTACCCTAAAGCAATTCTGTTGAATTTTACCCTGGCAATGTAACCTGGTGAGACAGAAAGTCATCACTCTGCTCACCTGAGACAAATGCATATCTGATTGCTTCCTCTGCCCTATTGTTTATGTAAAAATACAGATTCATTGAGCTAGACTAAGTTGTGTATTCAGTGAAAGGCAGATCAAGGGCTGAAAAGAATGCAGCTTTTTACTCTTATCTACATATGACCTGGAAGCCCCCACCTCAAGCTGTCCTGTCTTTCTAAACGGAACCAATGTTCGTCATATATTGATTAATGTCTCATGTCTCTCTAAAATGTGTAAGAGCAAGCTGTACCCCGACCACATTGGGCACATGTCATCAGGACCTCCTGATGCTGTGTCATGGGCATGTCCTTAACCTTGGCATAATAAGCTTTCTAAATTGATTGAGAATTTTGAGTTCATAACTTAGAGGAAAAAATGGCCCGAAATTCAAACTTTTCCAATAAATGAAGTGTTTAAAACAGTGATTGACATTCCAGACACTTACGCATACCCCTCAATTATCCTCCCCGGCACATACACAGGGCAGCTGATATCTTCATTAAGCTGTAAGAGCATTTGCATCAGCAACGACAGCAGGTTTGACTCATTCTATTAGGAAATAAATTTAGTAGGGGAGAAGCCTGACTAAGGGCACTTTCAGAATCGCAATTACCAGATAGCTTCCTTGTAATTCTAGAAGCACTGCTCAGCATTCAAATAATAACACCTTACATTTCCATGTGCACTATGGTTTTGCAGAGTGCTTTTTAATTCTCATCCATTTTGCCCTGGAGCCTTCCCAACAACATTTTAAGATAAGTAGTTGGCATCTTCTGACTCCTAAACGCTGTCTTCTTTGAATCTTATGAAAAGAGTCAGAAGGAAGATAACTCATGCTTGTTGGGTACACACTCTTCCATGCACTTTATATTCATGCTATTAAATTTTCAAAACAAACTTATGAAGCAGGTGTTATTACTCTCTCCATTTTGCACACTGGGAGAGGAAAGTAAATTATCCAAGGTCACAGAGCTAGTAAATGACAGAAACACCAACAATGAAGCAAAAAGCTGTGCAGAGTATAAAAATATATTTTTCTGACTGACTACCATTATAAAATTGGGAAAATCAGAGAAGCAGGAAAAACATGGCCAAAAAATATAATGAATTCAAATTTAGGAATGAAAACAACAACAAAACTAAAATGCTATCTCCAATGCTTTTTACACCACTTTGGAGAACAATTAACAGGACAGTAGATGGCCAAAAGATTCAGAAACTGCACAAATGCCAATTGGAGGTGCCTCTAATAAATTCTAGAACTCCCACGGTGAGCAGTGTGGTAGTAAAATGGACCTTTATGATTTACTTTTCCCTGTGATTTTGCTATAGCTCAGTGACTCCTGCTTCTCTTGACCTCCCAGAACACACACTCTTTATGCTCTCTACCTTGTATGATCATTATTAATGTAGCTACCTAAGATCCCAAACCATGAGCTCCCTGTCTTTCCTACCTGCTAAGCACAGATCTCCATATAATAGTCACCCAGGAAAGGTTTGTTGAATAGCACAAATGAATAAATAATAGTTGAATGAGTGATTCGGGCTAGGCTTCCACAGTGGAAATAAAAGGGGGAAGTTTATGGTTTTCTCTGTATCTGGGCATCTCAGTAACATTTTTGTTTTGTGCTTGTTTTACTCCAACTCTATTGCATTTTTGTAAAACTTTTGGCAATTTTTAATTCTTTCTTGTCTGCTTACTTGTTCTTTCTCTCTTGTCTGTCGAATGAAAAGAAACATATTAGACTGGAAACCTTTAAGCTCCTAGGACAAAAGACTATGCTTATGAAAGAACCACCTTATACATACATGGTAGGTTCTTCATAAACATTTTTGATCAAAGAAATACATATCTCAAAATATTTTCAACAAGTTTTCTATCTTCTTTGTTCTGAGACACATTCAACAGTCCCCTGCCTCCAATCAAAGTACCTTAACAATAAAATTCTAAGAAATAAGCTTAGGAATTAGTCTAGTATTCTAGTTGTAAATATCAGGGCTTCAATTTAACAAGTTGATATTGATCACCTATTAAGGGCTTAGCACTGTAGAGAAAAAAAGACAATGTTCTTGCCTTAAGCAGCTTATTGTCTCATAAAGGATAACACACATATGCAAATACTGCAATTTTACTTTAGGGGAGGCACTAAGCACATCCATCCATTTGGGGAAACCAAGAAACTTTGCTTGAAACAGATGGCATTTGAGCCAGATTGCATAAATTTTGCTAGGTAGAGATAAAATGAGAAGTATTTCAAGCAAGAAAGAATAGTTTAAGTAAGTGTGTACAAAAGGGAAAGTGACAAACACATTCACAAAACAACAAGGAGCCCAAGCTGGAGGAGTAGGCATTCATGTAGACAAGGCTGAAAGGGTAATTTGTAATAAGAGAGTGGAAAGCCTTAAAATGCTATGCTGAATTTGGACTTAATTTTGTAGTGATGGGGAGATACAGAAGATTATTTAGTAGAGATGGAGAAAGAGAATGAGCAAATCTGTCATTCAGAAGATGAGTCTCAAAGCAGTATAGAAGACAAAGTAGGGACGGAGAGTGATTTGGAAACAGAAGGAAGATCACAGTTATCTTGGTGAGAGGTGAGAGTAACTAGAATTGATTAAGCCATTAATACATATTTGGAACTTCTAACAGTGCTTTGTAAGTATGAGTAATTTAACAATTACAAAAACCTTTTGAGGTAGACATTCTTATAATCTTCTTAATAGAGATGACATAATGAAGACACAGAGTGTTTAGTCAACTCTCTCAAACTCACAAAGTCAGTGGTACAGTCAAAATTCAGACTCAGATTCTCTGACATGAGAGCCCAAGTTTTGTTTGCTTGATTTTTTAAAATGAAGAATTTATACAAATCACTAAGAGAAACCCTAAGATAATGTTTTGTTTTCTATAGGAAAAAAAAAGATGTAGGCATACATAGATTATTCACAAAATATATATTGGAAATATACATTGGTGAACGTATACATACACACGTGCATTAATATGTATTAATAGATCAATACAAATTCTAACCTATTAATCCTTACAACAACCCCATAAGGTTATATTATTAATATTAGCTCCACTTTATAGATAAGAAAACTAAGACAGAGAAAGGTCAAGTAACTTGCCTAAGGTTATCAGCTAATATCAAGCAGAGGAGAAATACCATCCAGGTAGACTGTCTCCAAAATACACCTTCAACTATTCAACCACATCATTGGAAAGAAAAATGAGATAGCCACTTTCTTATGAACTGCTAATGAGACTTTGTTCATTTATTAAACAAGCAAATATTAACAACCTCATATGTGACAAGCACTATCTCAGGTGGTGGAAACGTAGTGATATAGTAAGAATGACATGATATCTCCTTGTATAACTTGTACAAGCTCATAAAAAGATGCAGCTTTTGTAATGAGATATTTGGCAATTTATATTCAAACCTTAAAATACTCATATCCTCTAACTTTGGAATTCCACTTTTAAGTAGCTATGCAAAAAAAAATACTGAGACATGGCAGAGGCATATTTATTCCCAAAGTTGTTTGTTGCAGCGTTATTTATAATAGCTTGAATTTAAGCTTCATGAAGTCCACATACATGCATGAATACACACAAATACACATGTACATATTTAGATATACATATATCTGTTGTATTTGCACTGACATGTACAGGAACTGGCACCTGATAAATAATAAATATTTGTTAAATGAATGATTGAAGAGCAAACATTATGAGAAAACTGAATGCTCAACAAGACAGTTTAATTAAGTATATTGCGGTATATTTATATAATGAAGACAACTATTATGATACCTATTAAGGGTTGAAATATGAAGAGGAATATTTATAATACAAAATTTAAAAAGCAAAATATAAATCTGTATGTATGCTATAATCTCAACTATATTTTTTTTTAAAAATGCAAATTGTAGAAGACTAAATATAGAATAATCCATTTGATATAAAACATGATAAATATGCTTATGTATGCACAGACCAATTTTTGAAGGACACACAAAAGAATGCTCATAGTAATTATCTCTGACAAAAGAAAATTGAGGAAGATATTAACTTTTCACATTTCATTTTCTGTACCACTTGAAATTTTTCTATGAGCATATTTTTTGTACTTAAAAAATAAAGTATCTGACCAGGAATGGTGATGGATCCCTGTAGTCCCAGCCACTCAGGAGGCTGAGGTAGGAGCATCACTTGAGCCCAGAAGTTTCAGGCTGTAGTGCACTATGATCACACTATGAGTAGTCACTGGACTCCATCCTGGGCAACACACATCTCATCTCTAATAAGTAAGTAAGTAAGTAAGTAAGTAAGTAAGTAAGTAAGTAAATAAATAAATAGATAGATAGATAGATAGATAGATAGATAGATAGATAGATAGATAAAGCACCCTTGAAACATTTACCAAATAAGGAAAGGTTTACAGTTATTTTGTGTTGAGTGTTTGAGCCCAGTTTTTTCCAATTTTTTGAAAATAAACATTGTTTTTAAAATAGAAAAATAAAACTTAAAATGTACAATGGGTAAGGTGTGAAATGCAAAGGGCTTGAAAGTTGTCACTCCTCTTCTCACAACAAGCAAACAGCTGAAAAAACCAGATGTCAGCAACTCTTCCTAGATTTGTCAGAGAATTGAAGTTATAGAGTAAGTTATGACCCCCAAAACTGGAGAAGCTGGTGTATACAGACTGTACTGGCTTCCTGGAATAAAAAGCTGCTGCTGCATCCTGGTAGGAGCTTTTAAGGCACAATTGACTAATTGCTGGAAATTGAGCATGGACCACCTTGAGAGATAAAAACTTCTAGGTAATGGGTCTTAGGAGGTCCCCACACTTTTGTGAGTTTTACTACTAGGAACCCCACCTGGTGTTCAGCATTAAGATTAGAATAAAAGCTTTTTATGCTTTGGACAGAAGAAGGGGAAAAGTAACCATTTTTAAAAATGCAGTCTGTTTTCCTTGAAAAAGGCTGTCCTCAAAAAAAGATATTTTATCAGCACCGAACCAAGGTGGGTTTTGCCAGAGTATAGCCAACATGGGAGAAAGAAAACACTCAACTCTAATTCCTTCTAGCCTTTCGTCTTACTTAACTTGAGGCTGGATGTCGGGGAACAGTCAAGAAGAACTTGTGAAGGAAACAGTCCAGAAGCACGGGCTTACTAAAAGATGGAAAGATGGAGACCTAATCATAGGATTATAGACTACTTTCTCTTCCCTACACTTTACCATCATAAAAATAAGCCTCTCATATAATAATAGGGAATTATAAATGAAAGAACTGTAAGGCTCAGATGCTATTTAAGAAGGAATCTTTAGATAAATCCAAATACAAAAAAGGAGGAGGGGGTGCAAAAACTAGAATACCAGAGGGAATTTTAGCATCTGACCCTTCCAGGTAAAGAAAATGTTAAACACAGCTTTACTCTTAGACAGATGAACATAAAACCTCACTCTTAAATATTATTTAACTCAGTTCCTTTTACCCAATGCATTATGTCTAGCTTTCAACAACAATGAAATTACAAACTGTGCTTTACCAGGAAAAAATCATTTGAAGAGAGAAAGTAAGCATCAAAATCAGACTCAGATATGGCTGAAATTTTGAAAGCATTACATTGGAAATTTCAAATAACTGTGATCAACATGCTAAGACCTCTAATAGAAAAAGTAGACAACATGAAAAAACAGATAGGTAATGTAAGCAGGAAGATGAAAACTCTAAAAATGTAAAAAAATGTTACAAACTGGCATGCACCTGTAATCCCAGCTATTCAGGAAGCTGAGGCACGAGAATTGCTTGAACCCGGGAGATGGAGGTTGCAGTGATCTGAGATCATGCCATTGCACTCCAGGCTGCATGACGGAGCAAGACTGTATTAAAAAAAAAAAAAAAAAGTCAGACATGGTGGTTCCCACCTGTAATCCCAGCACTACACTTTGGGAGGCCAAGGAAGGTGGATCACCTGAGGTCAGGAGTTCCCGAACAGCCTGGTCAACATGGAGAAACATGGAGGAACCACGTCTCTACTAAAAATACAAAAATTAGCCGGGCATGGTGGTGCACGCCTGTTATCCCAGCTACTCGGGAGGCTGAGGCAGAAGAATCGCTGGAACCCAGGAGGCAGAGGTTGCAATGAGCCAAGATCAAGGCACAGCACTCCAGCCTGGGCAACAGAGTGAGAACTCACCTCAAAAACAAACCAGCAAACAAAACAAATAAACAGATATTACAAAAACTCACTATCACAATAAAAGCACCAAGTGGGATCGTGTTTAACTATGAGAAACCATTTCCATGATCCAGTCACCTCTCACCAGGCATCAGCTCCAACACTGAATATTACAATTCAACATGAGATTTTGGTGGGGACACAGATCCAAACCATATCAAGTAGTATGTGAGATTTCATATTCCTTACTGTATTGGTAAATACATTGGTGGTATTGATATTGGTAGTATTGGTGATATTTTTAAAAATTTTTCAAACATGAATGATAAAAATAAGTTGTTTTATTGGTTTTTGGATTACTAATAACGTTTAAGAGTTTTTAATGCATTTATATCTCTTTTGTATTTTCTCTTCTAAAAATTATCTGTGATCTTTTATATATTTTTATTGGGTGTCTTAATGTTATTATTATTGGTTTGTATAAACTGCTCAAATATTTTTCTGTTTCATAATTGGCTTTTAACTGTATACATTTTGACAATAAAATTGATAATTTGAATTTTAACTGCTAATATTGCATAGGCTAAAAGTATTAACATATTTAAATTTCAAAGAGAACAAAAGTACGTCTATTGAAAAGTCTCCATGGCAAAGAGAGAAGGGGTGGAGCAAGATAGCTGAATAAGAACAGCTCCAGTCTCCAACTCCCAGAGCGAGCAACACAGAAGACCGGTGATTTCTGCATTTTCAACTGAGGTACAGGGTTCATCTCACTTGGGAGTGCCGGACAATCGGTGCTGGTGAGCCGCTGCAGCCCAACCAGCAGAGCTGAAACAGGGCGAGGCAACGCCCCACCTGGGAAGCGCAAGGGGGAAGGGAATCCCTTTTTCTAGCCAGGGGAACTGAGACACACAACACCTGGAAAATTGGGTAACTCCCACCCCAATACTGCACATTAAGCAAATGGCCACACTAAGAGATTATATCCCACACCTGGCCGGGAGGCTCCCACGTCCACGGAGCCTCCCTCGTTGCTAGCACAGCAGTCTGCGATCTAACCCCAAGGCAGCAGCGAGACTGGGGGAAGGGTGCCCGCCATTGCTGAGGCTTAAGTAGGTAAACAAAGCTGCTGGGAAGCTCGAACTGGGTGGAGCTCACAGCAGCTTAAGGAAGCCTGCCTGTCTCTGTAGACTCCACCTCTGGGTACGGGGCACAGCTAAACAACAACAACAACAACAACAAAAGCAGCAAAAACCTCTGCAGACGCAAACGACTCTGTCTGACAGCTTAGAAGAGAGCAGTGGATCTCCCAACACGGAGGATGAGATCTGAGAAGGGACAGACTGCCTGCTCAAGTGGGTCCCTGACCCCTGACTAGCCTAACTGGGATACATCCCCCACTAGGGGCAGACTGACACCCCACACCTGACACGGTGGAGTACACCCCTGAGAGGAAGCTTCCAAAGTAAGAATCAGACAGGTACACTCGCTGTTCAGCAATATTCTATCATCTGCAGCCTCTGCTGCTGATACCCAGGCAAACAGAGTCTGGAGTGGACCTCAAGCAATCTCCAACAGACCTACAGCTGAGGGTCCTGACTGTTAGAAGGAAAACTGTCAAACAGGAAGGACACCTACACCAAAACCCCATCAGTACGTCACCATCATCAAAGACCAGAAGCAGATAAAACCACAAAGATGGGGAAGAAGCCGGGCAGAAAAGCTGGAAAATCAAAAAATAAGAGTGCATCTCCCCCTGCAAAGGAGCGCAGCTCATCGCTAGCAACAGATCAAAGCTGGTCAGAGAATGACTTTGACGAGATGAGAGAAGAAGGCTTCAGTCCATCAAACTTCTCAGAGCTAAAGGAGGAATTACGTAACCAGTGCAAAGAAACCAAAAATCTTGAAGAAAGAGTGGAAGAATTGATAACTAGAATAATTAATGCAGAGAAGGTCATAAATGAAATGACAGAGATGAAAACCATGACACGAGAAATATGTGACAAATGCACAAGCTTCAGTAACAGACTCGATCAACTGGAAGAAAGAGTATCAGCAATTGAGGAACAAATGAATGAAATGAAGCGAGAAGAGAAACCAAAAGAAAAAAGAAGAAAAAGAAATGAACAAAGCCTGCAAGAAGTATGGGATTACGTAACAAGACCAAATCTACATCTGATTGGGGTGCCTGAAAGTGAGGGGGAAAATGGAACCAAGTTGGAAAACACTCTTCATGATATCATCCAGGAGAACTTCCCCAACCTAGTAAGGCAGACCAACATTCAAATTCAGGAAATACAGAGAACGCTACAAAGATACTCCTCGAGAAGAGCAACTCCAAGACACGTAATTGCCGGCTTCACCAAAGTCGAAATGAAGGAAAAAATCTTAAGGGCAGCCAGAGAGAAAGGTCGGGTTACCCACAAAGGGAAGCCCATCAGACTAATAGCAGATCTCTCGGCAGAAACTCTACAAGCCAGAAGAGAGTGGGGGCCAATATTCAACATTCTTAAAGAAAAGAATTTTAAACTCAGAATTTCATATCCAGCCAAACTAAGTTTCATAAGTGAAGAAGAAATAAAATCCTTTACAGATAAGCAAATGCTTAGAGATTTTGTCACCAACAGACCTGCCTTACAAGAGACCCTGAAGAAAGCACTAGACATGGAAAGGAACAACCAGTACCAGCCATTGCAAAAACATGCCAAAATGTAAAGACCATCGAGGCTAGGAAGAAACTGCATCAACTAATGAGCAAAATAACCAGTAATTATCATAATAGCAGGATCAAGTTCACACATAACAATATTAACCTTAAATGTAAATGGACTAAATGGTCCAATTAAAAGACACAGACTGGCAAACTGGATAAAGAGTCAAGACCCATCGGTCTGCTGTATTCAGGAGACCCATCTCACATGCAGAGACATACATAGGCTCAAAATAAAGGGATGGAGGAAGATCTACCAAGCAAATGGAGAACAAAAAAAAAAAAAGCAGGGGTTGCAATCCTAGTCTCTGGTATAACAGACTTTAAACCATCAAAGATCAAAAGAGACAAAGAACGCCATTACATAATGATAAAGGGATCAATTCAACAGAAAGAGCTAACTATCCTAAATATATATGCACCCAATACAGGAGCACCCAGATTCTTAAAGCAAGTCCTTAGAGACTTACAAAGAGACTTAGACTCCCATACAATAATAATGAGAGACTTCAACACCCCACTGTCAACATTAGACAGATCAACGAGACAGAAAGTTTACAAGGATATCCAGGAATTGAACTCAGCTTTGCAGCAAGCAGACCTAATAGATATCTATAGAACTCTCCACCCCAAATAAACAGAATATACATTCTTCTCAGCAACACATCACACTTATTCCAAAATTGACCATGTAATTGGAAGTAAAGCACTCCTCAGCAAATGTAAAAGAACAAAAATTATAACAAACTGTCTCTCAGACCACAGTGCAATCAAACTAGAACTCAGGACTAAGAAACTCAATCAAAACTGCTCAACTACATGGAAACTGAACAACCTGCTCCTGAATGACTACTGGGTACATAACAAAATGAAGGCAGAAATAGAGATGTTCTTTGAAACCAATGAGAACAAAGATACAACATACCAGAATCTCTGGGACACATTTAAAGCAGTGTGTAGAGGGAAACTTATAGCACTAAATGCCCACAAGAGAAAGCTGGAAAGATCTAAAATTGACACCCTAACTCACAATTAAAAGAACTAGAGAAGCAAGAGCAAACACATTCAAAAGCTAGCAGAAGGCAAGAAATAACTAAGATCAGAGCAGAACTGAAGGAGATAGAGAAACAAAAAACCCTCCAAAAAATCAATGAATCCAGGAGATGGTTTTTTGAAAAGATCAACAAAATTGACAGACCGCTAGCAAGACTAATAAAGAAGAAAAGAGAGAAGAATCAACTAGATGCAATAAAAAATGATAAAGGCGATATCACCACTGATCACACAGAAATACAAATTACCATCAGAGAACACTATAAACACCTCTACACAAATTAACTAGAAAATCTAGAAGAAATGGATAATTTCCTGGACACTTACACTCTTCCAAGACTAAACCAGGAAGAAGTTGAATCCCTGAAAAGACCAATAGAAGGCTCTGAAATTGAGGAAATAATAGCCTACCAATCAAAAAAAGTCCAGGACCAGATGGATTCACAGCTGAATTCTACCAGAGGTACAAGGAGGAGCTGGTACCATTCCTTCTGAAACTATTCCAACCAATAGAAAAAGAGGGAATCCTCCCTCATTCATTTTATGAGGCCAACATCATCCTGATACCAAAGCCTCGCAGAGGCACAAAAAAAAAAAAAAAAGAGAGAGAGAGAGAATTTTAGACCAATATCCCTGATGAACATCGATGCAAAAATCCTCAATAAAATACTGACAAACTGAATCCAGCAGCACATCAAAGAGCTTATCCACCATGATCAATGGGCTTCATCCCTGGGATGCATCCCTGGGTTCAACATTTGCAAATCAATAATCGTAATCCAGCATATAAACAGAACCAAAGAGAAGAACCACATAATTATCTCAATAGATGCAGAAAAGGCTTTTGACAAAATTCAACAGCCATTCATGCTAAAAATGCTCAATAAATTCAGTATTGATGGAACGTACCCCAAAATAATAAGAGCTATTTATGACAAACCCACAGCCAATATCATATTGAATGGGCAAAAGCTGGAAAAATTCCCTTTGGAAACTGGCACTAGACAGGGATGCCCTCTCTCACTACTCCTATTCAACATAGTGTTGGAAGTTCTGGCTAGGGCAATCAGACAAGAGAAAGAAATAAAAGGTATTCAGTTAGGAAAAGAAGAAGTCAAATTGTCCCTGTTTGCAGATGACATGATTGTAATATTTAGAAAACACCATTGTCTCAGCCCAAAATCTCCTTAAGCTGATAAGCAACTTCAGCAAAGTCTCAGGATACAAAATTAATGTGCAAAAATCACAAGCATTCTTATACACCAGTAACAGACAAACAGAGAGCCAAATCAGGAATGAACTTCCATTCACAATTGCTTCAAAGAGAATAAAATACCTAGGAATCCAGCTTACAAGGGATGTAAAGGACCTCTTCAAGGAGAACTACAAACCACTGCTCAGTGAAATCAAAGAGGACACAAACAAATGGAAGAACATACCATGCTCATGGATAGGAAGAATCATATCGTGAAAATGGCCATACTGTCCAAGGTCATTTATAGATTCAATGGCATCCCCATCAAGCTACCAATGAGTTTCTTCACAGAATTGGAAAAAACTGCTTTAAAGTTCATATGGAACCAAAAAAGAGCCCGCATTGCCAAGACAATCCTAAGTCATAAGGACAAAGCTGGAGGCGTCACGCTACCTGACTTCCAACTATACTACAAGGCTACAGTAACCAAAACAGCATGGTACTGGTACCAAAACAGAGATATAGACCAATGGAACAGAACAGAGTCCTCAGAAATAATACCACACATCTACAGCCGTCTGATCTTTGACAAACCTGAGAGAAACAAGAAATGGGGAAAGGATTCCCTATTTAATAAATGGTGCTGGGAAAATTGGCTAGCCATAGGTAGAAAGCTGAAACTGGATCCTTTCCTTACTCCTTATATGAAAATTAATTCAAGATGGATTAGAGACTTAAATGTTAGACCTAATACCATAAAAACCCTAGAAGAAAACCTAGGTAGTACCATTCAGGACATAGGCATGGGCAAGGACTTCATGTCTAAAACACCAAAAGCAACGGCAGCAAAAGCCAAAATTGACAAATGGCATCTAATTAAACTAAAGAGCTTCTGCACAGCAAAAGAAACTACCATCAGAGTGAACAGGGAACCTACAGAATGGGAGAAAATTTTTGCAATCTACTCATCTGACAAAGGGCTAATTTCCAGAATCTACAAAGAACTCAAACAAATATACAAGAAAAAAACAAACAACCCCATGAAAAAGTGGGCAAAGGATATGAACAGACATTTCTCAAAAGAAGACATTCATACAGCCAACAGACACATGAAAAAATGCTCATCATCACTGGCCATCAGAGAAATGCAAATCAAAACCACAATGAGATACCATCTCACACCAGTTAGAATGGCAATCATTCAAAGGTCAGGAAACAACAGGTGCTGGAGAGGATGTGGAGAATTAGGAACACTTTTACACTGTTGGTGCGATTGTAAACTAGTTCAACCGTTATGGAAAACAGTATGATGATTCCTGAAGGATATAGAACTAGATGTACCATATGACCCAGCCATCCCATTACTAGGTATATACCCAAAGGATTATAAATCATGCTGCTATAAAGACCTATGCACACGTATGTTTATTGCGGCACTATTCACAATAGCAAAGACTTGGAATCAACCCAAATGTCCATCAGTGACAGACTGGATTAAGAAAATGTGGCACATATACACCATGGAATACCATGCAGCCATAAAAAAGGATGAGTTTGAGTCCTTTGTAGGGACATGGATGCAGCTGGAAACCATCATTCTCAGCAAACTATCGCAAGAACAGAAAACCAAACACCACATGTTCTCATTCATAGGTGGGAACTGAACAATGAGATCACTTGGAGTCAGGAAGGGGAACATCACACACTGGGGCCTATCACGGGGAGAGGGGAGGGGGGAGGGATTGCATTGGGAGTTATACCTGTTGTAAATGACGAGTTGATGGGTGCTGACGAGTTGATGGGTGCAGCACAGCAACATGGCACAAGTATACATATGTAACAAACCTGCACGTTATGCACATGTACCCTAGAACTTAAAGTATAATAATAAAAAATAAATAAAAAAAGGAAAGTCTCCATGGCAAATGTGTCTCAAATTATTCAGTTCCCCTTGCCACAGGCATCCATTATTTAGTTTCTCATAATTCCTTTTACATACATTGTACATATACATGCATCCATATTATAAATACATGTATGTACATGTTTCCCAGCCCACTTTTTCTGTAAAAATTCTCTGCACTTTAAGTTTTACACTTCATGCATTTTGGACATGATGTCAATATAAAAATAATTCCTCATTCATTTTTATGGATGCTTAGTATTTCACCATATGGCTGTACAATAATTTATTAATTTTTCCTCTGGATATTTTTATTGTGATATAATTCATACATCAAGAAAATCCTTTAGAATGGTATTATTCAGTGGTTTTAATGCATTTATAAAATTATCCCAGCATTACCACTAATTTCGGAACATTTTATCACCCCAAATAGGAACTTTATACTCAGTAGTTTTTTTTCCATTCCCCTGCCCCTGCAGTCCCTTGACACCACCAATCTACTTTTTGTATTTATGATGTTACCTATTTTGGACATTTTGTGTGAATGAATTCACACATAAATAGCTATTTTTATTTTTCCCTTAGTGTAATATTTTTGAGGTTTATCCATGTTGCAATCAATACATATTATATCTCATTTGTTTTTATTGCTGAATATTATTCCTTTGTATGGATATACTACTTTTTGCTTACCTGCTTATTAGTGTTTTAACATTTAGGTTGTTTTCTTTTTCTGGCTATTATGAATAATGCTATAATAAGCATCAATGTGTAAATATTTCTGTGTAGACATGTGTGTTAAATTATTGTGGGTATATAACTAGGTGTGGAATATGGTAACTCTATGTTCAATACTTTGAGGAGCTGCCAAAATTTTTTCTCAAAGTAACTGTGCTGTTTTATGTCCCTATCTGCAATGTATGAAGGTTTCTGTTTCTCCACATCTCTGTCATTGGAATTTAGATAGGGATTGCCTTGAATATACAGATTAATTTGGGGACTGATGCCTTTTTAACTAGATTTTTAGACACAGTTTTCTTTAGTCCTTTAGAAATATTTACAATGGCTAATTTAAAGGTATTTCTTGAATAAACCCTCCCAAAATTGCTGCAAGCCTCTGATTAATTTTTAGAATTTGAAAAAAGTTTATTCTGACAAATTTTGCCAGTTTCTTATAGCTTTTACTGAATGGAGACTTTTTAGAGGTCTTTACTCCATTAATTTTATTGGCATTTAGTATCACCATATTAACTAGTTCACCATTCATGGTAATTTAGTTTGTCTTTACTACAAAAATGCTGTAATAAATAATCTTATAAATTTATAATTAATACCATGACAGTATATCTGTAGAATATATTTTTATAAGTTGGGTTTGTCGAAGGGCATGGTGATTTGTAATTTTGTCAAACATTTCTTTCAGGAATGAAGGGTTTTCAGAAGTGAAGTTTTGTGGCACCCCATCAGGTAAGGAGCCATGGCCAGCTGGGATGCTTGCTGAGTTAAAAAGGGAATATGGATTGTTTAGTGGAAGAAGGAAATTATAAACATCAGTTATGGCTATGTCATTAGTTACAGAAAGAACTGTAATTGTTATGAATATTTATTTCCTTAATTTGTTGTGAATACATGTGCATGTGTATTAGAAGATTTTTGAATTTATATATAGTATGTAAGTATTGTTAACTTTACATCACAGTATATAATTTATAGACCACGAAGTAGAAGAATGAATGTAACTAAAGGACTTTTCATCCTTTCCTAGAGAAGAGGCTAGTGTATGTTCAGTTGTGTATATAATGGTTGTATAACATTAGGTGGTAGCATGATCTTGCAATTATCATTATTTGATGTTAAATATAATTTAATATGATGTATATAAGTGCCAGGTAAGCAAAGGATGAACTTGTGATTTTTGATGTCATGTATCACCTTGGCTAGGAAACAGCATCCAGATATTTGTTTAAACATGTCTGGAAGTTGCTGTGAAGGTTGGTTTTTAGGCTTATTTATTATTGTTATTATTTTAACTTTTAGGATCAGAGGTACATGGGCAGGTTCATTACGCTGGTAATGTGTATGCCATGGGGAATTTGTAAACAGATTATTTTGTCACACAGACGATAAACATAGAATCTAGTAGATAGTTTTTCTATCCACAACCTTGTCCCACCTTTCGCCTCGAGTAGGCCCTAGCATCTGTTTTCTCTTCTTTGGGTTTAACTCCAACTTATATGTGAGAACATGTGGTATTTAGTTTTCTGTTCCTGTGTTATTTCACATGGGATAATTGCCTCCAGCTCCATCTATGTTGCTGCAAAATAATTGATCTTGTTCTTTCTTATGACTGTGTATTATTCCATGGTGTGTATGTACCACATTCTGTTTATCCAGTCTACCATTGATGGGCCTTTAATTTGATTCTATGTCTTTGTTATTGTGAATAGTGCTGCAGTAAACCTATGAGTGCATGTGTATTTATTTAGAAAAATTTATATTCCTTTGGGTAAATACCCAATAATGAGGTTGCTGGGTTGAAAGGGGAATCTGTTTTAAATTACTCAAAAAATTGTCAAACTGCTTTCTGCAATGACTGAACTCATTTTTATTCCCACCAGCAAGATATAAGTGTTCCCTTTTCTATGCAAACTCATTAGCATATGCTATTTTTTGAATCTTTAATAACAGCTATTCTGACTGTTGTGATATGGTATCTCATTGTGTGTGTTATTATTATTATTATTGTACTTTAAGTTCTGGGATACATGTGCAGAAAAGGCAGTTTTGTTACATAGGTACACATGTGCCATAGTGGTTTGCTGCACCCATCAACCTGTCATCTATATTAGGTATTTCTCCTAATACTATCTCTCCCCAGCCCCCAACTCCCCGACAGATGCTAGGGTGTGATGTTCCCCTCCCTGGATCCATGTGTTCTCATTGTTCAACTCCCACTTAATGAGTGAGAACATGCAGTGTTTGTTTTTTTGTTCCTGTGTTAGTTTGCTGAAAATAATGGTTTTCATCTTTATCCATGTCCCTGCAAAGGACATGAACTCATCCTTTTTTATAGCTGTGTAGTATTCCATGTTGTATATGTGCCACATTTTCTTTATCCAGTCTGTCATTGAAGGGCGTTTGGGTTGGTTCCAAGCCTTTGCTATTGTGAATAGTGCTGCAATAAACATACTTGTGCATATGTCTTTAGAGTAGAATGATTTATAATCCTTTGGGTGTATACCCAGTAATGGGATTGCTGGGTCAAATGGTGTTTCTGGTTCTAGATCCTTGAGGAATTGCCAAACTGTCTTCCACAGTGGTTGAACTAATTTACACTCCCACCAACAGTGTAAAATCCTTCCTATTTCTCCACATCCTCTCCAGGATCTGTTTCCTGACATTTTAATGATTGCCATTCTAACTGGCGTGAGATGGTATCTCAATGTGGTTTTGATTTGTATTTCTCTAATCACCAGTGATGATCAGCTATTTTTCATACATTTGTTGGCCGCATAAATGCCTTCCTTTGAGAAGTGTCTGTTCATATCCTTCATCCACTTTTTCATGGAGTTGTTTGTTTTTTCTTATAAATTTGTTTAAGGTTCTTGTAGATTCTGTATATTAGCCCTTTGTCAGATGGATAGATTGCAAATTTTTTCTCCCATTCTGTAGGTTGCCTGTTCACTCTGATGATAGTTTCTTTTGCTGTGCAGAAGCTCTTTAGTTTAATTAGATCCCATTTGTCAATTTTGGCTTTTGTTGCCATTGCTTTTGGTGTTTTAGTCATGACATATTTGCCCATGCCTATGTCCTGAATGGTATTGCCTAGGTTTTCTTCTAGGGTTTTCATGGTTTTAGGTCTTACATTTAAGTCTTTAATCCATCTTGAGTTAATTTTTGTATAAAGTGTAAGGAAATTGTCCAGTTCCAGTGTTCTGCATACAGCTAGTCAATTTTCCCAACACCATTGATTAAATAGGGGATAGTACCCCCATTGCTTGTTTTGTCAGGTTTGTCAAAGATCAGATGGTTGTAGATGTGTGGTGTTATTTCTGAGACATCTGATCTGTTCTATTAGTCTATATATCTGTTTTGGTACCAGCACCATGCTGTTTTGGTTACTCTAACCTTGTAGTGTAGTTTAAAGTCAGGTAGCATGATGTCTCCAACTTTGTTCTCTTTGCTTAGGATTGTCTTGGCTATACGGGCTCTTTTTGGTTCCATATGAGATGTAAAGTAGATTTTTCTAATTCTGCAAAGAAAGTCACTGGTAGCTTGATGGGAATAACATTGAATCTATAAATTACTTTGGGCAGTATTGCCATTTTTACAATACTGATTCTTCCTTTCCATGAGCATGGAGTGTTTTTCCATTTGTTTGTGTCCTCTCTTATTTCCTTGACCAGTGGTTTGTAGTTTTCCTTGAAGAGATCCTTCATGACCTTTGTTAAGTTGTATTCCTTGGTATCTTATTCTCTTTGTAGCAATTATGAATGGGAATTCATTCATGATTTATCTCTCGGCTTATCTATTGTTGGTATAAAGGAATGCTTGTGATTTTTGCACATTGATTTTGTATACCGAGACATTTTTGAAGTTGCTTATCAGCTTAAGGTGTTTTTAGGCTGAGATGATGGGGTTTTCTAAATATACAATTATGTCAGTTGCGAGCAGAGACAATTTGACTTCCTCTCTTCCTATTTGAATACCTTTATTTCTTCCTCTTGCCTGATTGCCCTGGCCAGAATTTCCAATGCTGTGTTGACTAGGAGTGGTGAGACAGGGCATCCTTGTCTTGTGCCAGTATTCAAAGGGAATGTTTTCAGCCTTTTCCTCTTCAGTGTGATATTGGCTATGGGTTTGTCATAAATAGTTCTTACTATTTTGAGATATGTTTCATCAATACCTAGTTTATTGGGAGTTTTTAGCATGGAGTGGTGTTGAATTTTATTGAATGTCTTTTCTGCATCTATTGAGATAATCATGTGGTTTATGTCATTGTTTCTGTTTATGTGATGCATCATGTTTACTGATTTGCATATGTTGTGTATGTTGAGTGTTTTGCATCTATGGTCATGAAGGATATTGACATGAGGTTGTCTCTTTTTGTTGTGTCCCTGCCAGATTTTGGTACTAGGATGATGCTGACCTTATAGAATGCATTAGGTAGGAGTCTAACTCCTTTTGAAACTATTGCAATTTATTTTCTGATTTTTTGGAATAGTTGCAGTGGGAATGGTAGCAGCTCTTCTTTACACATCTTGTAGAATTGGGCTGTAAATTTGTCTGGTCCTGGGATTTTGTCTGTTGGTGGGCTTTTTATTACTGATTTAATTTTGCAACTCATTATTACTTTGTTTGGGGATTCAATTTCTTCCTGGTTGAATCTTGGGAGGTAATGTTTTCATGAATTTACTAATTTCTTCTAGGTTTTCTAGCAAATAAACCTAGAGGTGTTTATGGTAGTATCTGAGGGTCTTTTTGTATTCTTGTGGCTTTGGTGTTGTCTCCTTTGTAATTTCTGATTGTGTTATTAGAATTTTCTCTCTTTTTAAATTAGTATAATTAGTGGTCTGTCTTATTTATTTTTTCAAATAACCAAATCCTAGATTCATTAATATTTTCTACTGTTTTCTGTGTCTTAATTTTCTTCAGTTCAATTCTGATTATGGTTATTATTTGTCTTCTGCTATCTATGGGGTTGATTTGCTCTTGTTTCTATAGTTACTTCAAGTATGATATTAGGTTGTTAATCTGAGATCTTTCTACCTTTTGATTTGCGTGCTTAGTCCTATAAACCTGCTTTTTAATACTGCTTTAGCTGTGTCCAAGAGATTCTGATATATTTTATCTCTGTTTTAATTAACTTTAATGAATTCCTTGATTTCTGCTTTAATTTTATTATTTACCCCAAAATAATTCAGGAGCAAGTTGCTTAATTTGTATGTAATTCTGTGGTTTCAAGCAGTATTGTAAGCCCTGATTTCTATTTTTATTGTGCTATGATCTGATAATTTGGTTGGTTTGATTTTGGTTTCTTTGATTTTTCTCATGAGTGTTTTATGGCTGATTGTGGGATTGATTCTAGAGTATGTGCCATATACAGATGAGAAGAATATGCCTTCTGTTGATTTTGGGTAATGAATTGTGGAGATGTCTATTAGGTCAATTTAGTTCAGGTCCTGAATTTCTTTATGTTAGCTTTTTGCCTTGATGATCTGTCTAATACTCTCTGTGGTGTGTTGAAGATCTTCACTGTTATTATTTGGTTATGTAAGTATTTTTGTAGATTTCTAAGAACTCACTTTATGAATCTGGGTGCTCTTATGAATATTGGGTACACATACATTTAGGATACTTAGATCTTATGTTGAATTAAACCATTTACAATCATGTAATACCCCTCTTTGTTTTTTTCTTCATTGATCATTTAAAGTTTGTTTTGTCTAAAATTAGAAGAGCAATGCCTGCCTTTTTTGTTTGTTTTCTGCTTACTTGGTAGATTTTTCTGTATATCATTACTTTGAGTTTATGTGTGCCATTGCATGTAACATGGGTCTCTTGAAGACAGCATACCACTGGGTCTTGCTTTATTATCCAACTTGCAACTCCGTGCCTTTAAATTGAGGTGCTTAGCTCATTTACACTCAAGGTTAATATTGTTATATATGGATTTCAACCTGTCATCATCTTGTTAGCTGCTCATTATGCAGACTTGTTTTTATGGTTACCTTGTAGTGTCAATGGTCTTTGTATTTAATTGTGTTTTGAGATGGCTGGAATAATCTTTTCTTTTCATATTTAGAATTTTCTTCAGAACCTCTTGTAATGCAGGTCTTGTGGTAGCAAAATCTCTTAGCATTTGCTTACTGAAAAGGATCTTTTTTTTCTTCTTTAGCAAGACAGCTTAGTTTGGGTGGATATTAATTATTTGGTTGGAATTTGTTTTCTTTAAGAATACTGAATATAGTCCCTCAATATCTTCTGGCTTGGAGGGTTTCTGTTAAAAGATTCCCTGTTAGTCTGGTGGAATCCCTTTGTAGCTGATCTTTCCCTTCTCTACAGGTGCCTTTAACAATTTTTTTCTTTTATTTCAATTTTGGAGAATCTAATAGCTATGTTCCTTGGGAATGGTCACTTTATGTTGTATCTTGGAGGAGTTTTCTGCATTTTCTGAATTTTTAAATTGTCGGCTTCTTTAGCAATGTTGAACAAATTTTCATGTACAATAGTCTCAAATGTTTTCCAAGTTGCTCGCTTTCTCTCTCCTTCAGGAATCCCAATATGATATAGATTTGGTATCTCTACATAATTTAATATTTCTCAGAGATTTTGTTCATTCTTCTTTAATTTTTTATTCTTATTTTTTTCTGACAGTGTTATTTTGTAGAACTGGTCTTCGAAACTCTGATTTTTTTCCTAAGCTTGGTTGATTCTACTATTAATATCTGTGATTGTATTCTGAAATTCTTGAAGTAAGTTTTTTAGCTTTATCAGATCATTTTGGTCCTTTCTTAAATGGTCATTTCATCTTTCATCTTCTGTATTTTTTATTATATTCCTTAGAATTCTTTGATTAGATTTTGACCTTTTCCTGAACCTCAATGATCTTTGTTCGTATCTATATTCTGAATTCTATTTCTGTCATTTCAGCCATCTCAACCTTGTTAAAACTCTTGCTGGGGAATTAGTGTGGTTGTTTGGAGGTAAAAGACACCCCGGCTTTTTTAGTTGCCAGAGTTCTTGTACTATTTTTTTCTCACCTGTATGAGTTGATGTTCCTTCAATCTTGAAGATGCTGTACTTTGGATGGGTTATTTTGCTTTTATCTTCTTTGATTTCCTTGGGAGTTTAATTGCAGTACAGGGTTAGTTCAGTTAACTGGCTTCATTTCTTAAAGATTTTAGAGGGCAAGGCTCAGGGCAGCACTACTGGCTTTGAACTCTAACTCTGTGGCACTGGTGTTGGGCTCCCATGTTTGTTCTCTGGCCCTTTAAGGTTAGCAACTTGCTGCACTGGATGAGCCAAGGTTTCCCAGAAAGGTAGCCACAACACTCCAAAGGGTGGCGCTAGCCAAAGTACTTTGTCAGGCAGTGGCAATGGAATCTATACTTGCTGGTGTGTGCCAGCTGTGGCAGCAGTGTGGCAGGATGCACACCCACCAGCTGTGGTGGGCCACCAGTTGGTGCAGGGCTGCTGTCCTCCATGTACAAATTAATATCAATAACCTTAGTGGCATGGAATGTGGGGCAGGGCTGGCAATCTCCATATTGTGTTCACACCAGTGGTGGCATTGGCATGGGGATGGAGAACTGGTGAGCTCAGGGCCTTCAGCCTCTGTGCATGCATTTGTGCTGTTGGTGGCAGCAGGGAGGGGCTTGGTGGGCAGAGAGCAGGGCTGCTGGCCTCTCTGTGAACATTTGTTTGGCAATATTTGTGCACTGAGGAGGTTTGTGCTCATGCCAACATCAGTGGTGCAGTACACATGCATGCCAGTGTGGAAGGAGAGGAAAGGTCTCTCTATGTGCCCATGCAAGGGGACAGTGGTGAAGGAGGTGGCTATGGATGAATGCATGTGGGCAAAGTGGTGTGGGGCAGCCTGTGGTGGGAAATATGTGTTGGTAGGCTTACGCATGTTGACGAGGGACACTTTGCTGTTGCTCCCTTATAGTCAGGTACAATCTGCTGGTGAAGAAACTTTGATGCACGCTGTGGGAGACACCCCAGTTGAGCATCCAGCACTCCATTTCATGTGGGCATGGCCACACTGGGGCCACAGGAGAGGTCCTCAGGTAGAGGGGTGCTTAGATCTGAATGGACCCATTTCATGAGCAAGATGGCCCTGCTCTGTTGAGGTCCAACAATTCCCCTAAGGTTAAAATTTCCTAGGAGAGCATGGCAAGTTTTGGGGAATGGGTGTTCCAGCCTGTGCTCCACTGGAGATATTCCTACACCAAACCCTGTCTGCTCTTCACAGGCTGAAGTCCTGCAGTACCATGTATCTAAGGAGCTCTCCCTGCCAGCCCAAGGGTTCATGGAGATCATGGCTGCTTCTGTTGCTAGGATACCAGAAGTCCATGCCAAGAATGGACCACTCAACGCCTGTACCACTAATTGCTTTCCCAGGAATCATTGGGGGCCAGTGTGTTGTAGTCCTGGCAAAGTTTCCAGCTTCCTCCATCTTTAGCCCAGTATCTGTTTACTCCTTCTGCCCACTCTCAATGCCTTTCTTCTCAAGACCTGCTTGCCATGCAGTCTTCACAATTTCCCAGTCTCTTGGTGGCAGATATTCTTCCTGGCTGCATCTAGTCTACCATTTTGCTGTGCCCTCCCCATTTTTATTTGTAACTGTATATATTTAAAGTGTATAATATGATATTTTGATATACATATACATAGTAAAATGATTACTACCATCAAGTCAATTAACAAATTCATCATCTCAAAAAGTTATTTTTGTGTGTGTGAGGGGGGTAAGAGTACATCAAATCTACTCCCTTAGCAAATCAGTATAAAATATAATACTAGCTATAATTTCTATGCTTCACATTAGATTTCTGGACTTATTTATCCTACATAACTACAATTTCCTACCTTCTGACCTACATCTTTAAAATTATCCACATGGTTAAAATGATCAATTTTATAGTATGATTTTGGCACAATTAAAATTTTAAAAATAATTTATTAAGTGCTCAAAAGTGTTCCTAGCATATAGTCAAGGTTTAATAAATTTTAACTATTTTCATATAATAATGATTGATATGGTTTAGCTGTGTCCCCACCAAAAATCTCATATTGAATTGTAATCTCCATAATCTACACATGTCAAAGGCAGAACCAGGTGGAGGTAATTGGATCATGGAGGCAGTTTGCCCCATGCTGTTCTTATGATAATAAGTGAATCTCACATCATCTAATGGTTTTGCAAGCATCTGGCATTTCTACTGCTTGTATTCACTCTGTCTTGCCACCCTGTGAAGAGGTGCCTGCTTCTCTTTTGCCTTCTGCCATGATTGGAAGTTTTCTGAAGCCTCACTGGCAATGTGGAACTGTGAGTCCATTAAACATCTTTCCTTTATGAATTACCCAGTCTTGGATATTACTTCATAGCAGCGTGAGAATGAACTAGTACAATTATAATACGTAGTAACATTGTTATTTTTGTACTTAAAATCTGCAAGATGTGTTGGCAAGGGCATCTGCTTTGTTCTACCCTACCTTATTTGAATACAAACTTGTAAATGTCTCCAGTTTTGTTTTCAGAATATTGGGATCTACAGAATTAATTGGAGATCAACCGGAGAGGTAGTGATTCCCAATGCCTTAAAAAGTGACTGCATTTAATCTACAGTAGTACCAATGTAGATCCCCAGGATTGTTGAGGGGTAATGGAGGGCACAAGATGAGCAGGGTAGTAAATTAGCTTGTATTACCTGTTTATATTTACAGAGCCTTGAAAGCTTTGGCTTTGAATTTGCAATATGCACCTTTTGGTAGTTTCAAATGTTCCAGATGTAGGGCTCACTGTATATTCACACTCACTGCTTGAGGTAATGGCCTCTGTTTTCTGGTTTAAAAATTATTGAATAGGTACAGGTTTGTTTATAATTTAAATAATGATAAGGGACAAGAAGGAAGTAAAATAAAGTGGAGGCTTGTTTGGGCCTGCACACAGTGCTGATGGTAGTACTTCCAGGTAAAGTGTAAAGTGTCGGTTTCCAGCAAACGGGGTGGAAGATCATAGAGGAACTATGAACATACAGGTTGGAGAAAAGTAGACAGTCATGTCCAGCTCAACTGGAGCTGTTTCGCTGATCATTACATTTTACCATTCCCACTAAATAGAGGCTATTGAGTACTTTAGGCACCCTTCTAAATGACATGGATTAAATAATAGAAAAAGACAAATGTACCACTTCATGAAGAATACATTTTAAGTGGGAATGAATATAGCATGGATAAATTTGTGGCAATACTGGACCAAAACCCAGTCCATAAAATGACCCAATGCTCTTAAATCTATCAAAATTTAAATTTTAATACAGATATTAGTTACATTTTGTCCTTTTTGGATTCAGGATGTCTGGATGAAAATATCCTGCAGTTGGGAGTTCCAGAGCAATGATGGTAGAGAATGGGTGTTGGCTGGATCTCCCACTTTTAGAAAGTTTGTGCACAAGGTAACTTTTACTGCTCCACTAGAGAACTAGCGGTAGTGTCTCCATTGCTGAGAGTTAAGTGGGAGATGATTCTGTTATTGAATTGTGTGGATTTCTCACATGAGTCACTACCAGGGTGCTAGGACTCTTTTTAAAGGTAGAAATGGGACTGAACAAATTGCATGAGTTACTTGGTATTTGTAACTTTCTTTTACGTACCAGATGTTGTAAGGTACTTGGGTGACTTTATTTGACTTAAATTGTCAAGGATGAGACAGATCAATACTATTTACATGGTGATCTACTTTTGAATAAAAAATAAAAGACTGAAAACAAATTGGCTTTTAAAAAGTTTTTTTTGGTAGAAATTTAAGGAGTACAAGTATAGTTTTGTCACATGGATTCATTGCACAGTGGTACATTCTGGGCTTTTTGTGTAATAATCACTCAAATAATGTATATTGTACCCACTAAGAAATTTCTCATTCTTTTTTTTTCCACTTTTTAAAAAGTATACTTTATGTTCTAGAGTACATATGCACAATGTGCAGGTTTGTTACATATGTATACATGTGCCACGTTGGTCATTCTTTACTCTCTTCCACTCCTGCACATTTTTGAGTCTCCAGTGTCTATTATTCCACACTCTATGTCCATATGTGCATGTTATTTACCTACTAAAGTAGGAATGTATATTTGACATTTTGTTCTAAGTTGTTTACCTAAGATAATGGCCTCCAGTTCCATTCATGTTTCTGCAAAATAAATGATTTTATTTTTTGTGACTGAATAGTATTCGTGTGTGTGTGTGTGTGTGTGTTTGGATAGATACATAGATGTCTCTCTGTTTGTGTGTGCGTGCATGTGTGTGTGTGTTTAGATAGATAGGTTGATAGACAGAAATATTGATCACACTTTTTATCCAATTAAACATTGATGGAAATTTAGGTTGGTTCCATATCTGTGCTATTGTTAATAGTACTGTGATAAACATACAAGTGCAGTTTTTTCTTTCTTTCTTTCTTTCCTTCTTTCTTTCTTTCTTTCTTTCTTTCTTTCTTTCTTTCTTTCTTTC
>NC_045445.1:69825363-69847345 GCF_002776525.5 Piliocolobus tephrosceles
TTCTTTCTTTCTTTCTTTCTTTCTTTCTTTCTTTCTTTCTTTCTTTCTTTCTTTCTTTCTTTCTTTCTTTCTTTCTTTCTTTTTTCTTTTCTCTCTCTCTCTCTCTCTCTCTCTCTCTATCAGGGTCTTTCTCTGTCACCCAGGCTGCAGGACAGTAGTGTGATTATAGTTCATTGTTAACCTCAAACAACTGCACTCAATCAATCTTCCCACCTCAGACTACCAAGTAACTAAGACTATAGGAGTGAAATAACATGCCCAGCATGTAGAGATGAGGTCTTGTTACCGTTCTGTGTTTGTTTTCCTTAATATAAAGAAATACTTGAGACTAGTAATTTATATAAAAAAAGAGGTTTAATTGGTTCACGATTTTGCAGGCTGTAGAGGAAGCATGGCACCAAAATATGCTCGATTTCTGTTGAGAGTCTCAGGAAGCTTACAGTCATGGTGAAAGATAAAGGGAGACTAGTTGTATCACATAGTGAGAGTGGAAGTAGGAGAGGGAAGAGGGAACGCCTAAGCATTTTAAACAACCAAGTCTTACATAAATTAACTGACTGAGAACACACTTATCACTAAGGGGATGGTGCTAAACCATTCTTGAGGAATCCGACCCCATAATCCAATCACCTCCCACCAGGCCCCAACTTCAACACTGGGAATTACATTTCAACATGGAATTTGGAGGAGATAAACGTCCAAACCATACAAGTTGCCAAGACTGGTCTCAAAATCCTGGCTCAGACAATATTCCCTCACCAAGCCTCTCCCAAATTTCTGGAATTAGAGGTGCAAGCCACTGTTTCTAGCCAAGGTATCTTTTTGATACAACATTTTATTTTTTGAGAGGTGGATACCCCATAGTGGGATTGCTAAATTGAATGATAATTATATTTTTAATTCTTTGAGAAATCTCCACACTGTTTTCTATAGAAGTTGTGGTAGTTTACATTCCCACCAACAGTGTATACACATTTCCTTTTCTTCACATCCTTTCCAACATCTGCTACTTTTGGAGTATTTAATAATACAATTTTGACAGGTTTAAGACAATATCCTATTGTAGTTTTGATTTCCATTTCTCTGATGTAGTGATGTTGAGCATTTTTCAGCTGCTTGTTGGCTATTTTTATGTCTTTTTAAAAATATCTGTTCATGTCTTTCAGCCATTTATTTGGAGTTAATTGTTTTGTTGTTGCTATGGTTGTTGTTTGAATTCCTTATAAATTCTGGATATTAATCTCCTGTTGAATGCATAGTTTACAAATATTTTCTCTCATTATGCAGGTTGTCCATTCACTCTATTGATTATCTCCTTTGCTATGCTGAAGCATTTTATTTTAATTAAATCTCATTTATCTGTGTGTTTGTTTTGGTGCTTGTGCTTTTGAGGTCTTAATCATGATTTCTTTGTGTAGGCTAATGACAACTCCAGAAGAGTTTTCCACAGGTTTTTTCTTTGTGTTTAAATTTTAACTTCAATAGTTTTTGGGGAATAGGTGGATTTTCATTACACAGATATGTTCTGTAGTGGTTATTTCTGAGATTTTGGTGCACCTGTCACCCAAGCAGTGTACATTGTGTCCAATGGGTAGTTTTTTATTCCTCACTCCTCTCCTACATGTTCCCCCCGGGTCCCCAAAGTCCATTATATTATTCTTATGCCTTTGCATCTTCATAGCTTAGCTCTCACATATAAGTGAGAACATATGATATTTGATTTTCCATTCCTGCATTACTTCACTTAGAAGAGTTATCTCCAACTCCATCTGGATTGCAGTAAATGCCATTATTTTGTTCTTTTTTATGCCTGAGTAGTATTCCATGGTGTATAGATACATTTTCTTTATCCACTTGATGGTTGATGGGCACTTAGGTTGATTCCATATCTCTGTAATTGCAGATTGTGCTGCTATACACATGCATGTGCATATGTCCTTTTCATATAATAAATTATTTTCCTTTGGATAATTACCCAGTACATAAATTGCTGGATTGAATGGTAGTTCTACTTTTAGTTCTTTACGGACTCTCCATACTGTTTTCCACAGTGGTTGTACTAGTTTGCATTTCAAGCAGCAGTGTAAAAGTGTTCTCTTTTCACCACATCCATGCCAACATCTATTGTTTTTTGACATTTTAATTATGGCCATTCTTGCAGGAGTAAGGTGGCATCTCATTGTGGTTTCAATTTGCATTTCCCTGATAATTAGTGATGTTGAGCACTTTTTAAATGTGTTTTTGGGCTACTTGTATATCTTCTTTTGCAAACTGTCTTTTCATGTCCACTGCCTACTTCTTGATTGGGTTTTTGTTTTTCTGATTTGTTTGTGCTCCTTATAGATTATAGATGTTAGTCCTTTGTCAGATGGATAGTTTGTGATTATTTTCTTCTATTCTGTGGGTTTTCTATTTACTCTCCTAAATATTTCTTTTGCTGTGCAGCAGCTTTTTAGTTCAGTTAAGTCCCATTTATTTATTTTTGTTTTTGTTGTATTTGCTTTTGGGTCCCGAGTAATAAATTCTTTGCCTAAGCCAATGTCTGGAAGAGTTTTTCTTAATGCTATCTTCAAGAATTTTTACGGTCTCAGGTCTTAGATTTGAGTTCGTTCCATCTTGAGTTGATTGTTGTATAAGACGAGAGATGAAAATCTAGCTTCACTCTTCTACATGTGGTTTGCCAATTATCCCAGTACCATTTGTTGAATAAGGTGTTCTTTTCCTCACTTTATGTTTTTATATGCTTTGTCAAAGATCAGATGGCGGTATATGTATTTGGCTTTCCCTCTGGGTTCTCTATTGTGTTCCATTGGTCTACATGCCAGTCTTTATAACAGTACCAAGCCATTTTGGTGACTATATCCTTGTAGTATAGCTTGAAGTTGGGTAATGTGATGCCTCCAGATTTGTTATTTTAACTTAGTATTGCTCTGGTTATGCCTGATTTTTTTTTTTTTTGGGGGGGGGGACAGTTTCATAAGAATTTAATTTTTTTTTCTAGTTCCGTAAAGAATGATGATGGTTTTTTCTTGAAATTGCACTGAATTTGTGGATTGCTTTTGGCAGTGTGATTATTTTAACAATATTGACTCTATTCATCCATGAGCATGGTATGTGTTTCCATTTGTTTGTGTCATCTCTGATTTATTTCAGTAGTGTTGCGTAGGTTTCCTTGTAGATATCTTTCACCTTTTGGGTTAGGTATGTATCTAATTATTTTAATTTTCTTGTCGCTGTAGTAAAAGGGATTGAATTCTTGATTTTAATCTCAACTTGGTTGTTGTTGGTGTATATCTATGCTACTGATTTGTGTACATTGATTTTGTGTCCTGGGACTTCACTAAAATAATTTATCACATCTACGAGCTTTTTGAATGAATCTGTAGGATTTTCTAGGTATTCAGTTGTATCATTGGTGATTAGTGATAGTTTTACTTCTTCTTCTTTTTCTTTTTTTTTCCAATTTGAATGCTTGCATTTTTTTTTTTTTCTTGTCTGATTTCTCTGGCTAGGACTTCCAGTACTATGTTGAATAGAAACAGTGAAAGTGGGCATCCTTGTCTTTTTCCAGTTCTCAGGAGGAAAGCTTTCAACTTTTTCCCATTCAGTATGGTAGTTCCTGTGGGTTTATCGTACATGGCTTTTACTACTTTGAAGTATGTCCCATTTATGCCTATTTTCATGATGGTTTTAACAATAAAAGGATGTTGGATTTTGTCAAATTCCTTTTCTGCATTTATTAAGATGATTATGTAATTTTTGTTTTCAATTATGTGTTTATAATGTATCTCATTTATTGACTTGTGTATGTTAAAACATCATTGCACCCCAGTATGAAACCCACTTGCTCATTATGTATATTATCTTTTTTATGCTGTTTGATTCAGCTAGTGTGTATTTTGTTGAGAATTTTTGCATCAGAAATATTGATCCATAGTTCACTTTTTAATGTATTTTCCTGGTTTTGGTATTAGGGTAATGCTGGCTTCAGAGAATAATTTAGGGAGGATTCCTTCTTTCTCTGTTTTTTGGAATAATTTTGGTAGGATTGGTACCAATTCTTTTTTAAATGTCTAATGGAATTTAGCTGTAAATCCATCCATTCTTGTACTTTTTTGGTAATAATTTTATTAATTTATTATTATTTATTACTGTTGCAATGTCACTACTTTATATTGGTTTGCTCAGAGTTTCTATTTCTTATTTAATCTAGGAAAGTCGTATATTTCTAGGAATTTATACATCTCCAGATCTTCTAGTTTGTGTGCATGAAGGTGCTCATAGTTGTCTTGAATAATCTTTTTCTAAAAAATTTATTTATTTAATTTTTATTATACTTTAAGTTCTAGGGTACATGTGCACAATGTGCAGGTTTGTTACATATGTATACATGTGCCATGTTGGTGTGCTGCACCCATTAACTCGTCATTTACATTAGGTATATCTCCCAATGCTATCCCTCCCCCCTCCCCCACCCCATAACAGGCCCTCGTGTGTGATGTTCCCCTTACTGTGTCCAAGTGCTCTCGTTGTTCAATTCCCACCTATGAGTGAGAACATGTGGTGCTTGGTTTTCTGTTCTTGTGATAGTTTGCGGACAATAGCAAAGACTTGAATAATCTTTCATATTTCTGTGCTATCAGTTGTAATATCTCCTTTTTTACTGAGCTTATTTTTATTTTCCCTCTTCTTGGTTAATCTCACTAATAATCTATTAATCTTGTTTATCTTTTCAAAGAACCAGCTTTTAATTATTTATTTATTGCTTGTTTTCTTCGATTTTATTTAGTTCTGCTCTGATCTTTGTTGTTATTATTATTATTATTATTATTATTATTATTATTTGCTAGGTTTATTCTTTTTCTTGTTTCTCTAGTTCCTTGAGTTGTGACACTGGGTTGTTTCTTTGTGCTTTTTCAGACTTTTTGATGTAGGAATTTAAAGCTATGAACTTTTCTCTTAGCACCACTTCTGCTGTATCAGAGGTTTTGATGAGTTGTGTCACGATTTTCATTCAGTTCACACAATTTTTAAATTTTCATTTTGATTTCATTGTTGTTGGCCCAAAGATCATTCAAGAGCAGGTTATTTAATTTCCATGTATTTGTACAGTTTTGAGGGTTCCTTTGGGAGTTAATTGCTAGTTTTATTCCACTGTCATCTTAGATAATACTAAATATAATATTTTAAAAAGTTATTAATAATTGTTTTGTGCCCTATTGTATGGTCTATCTTGGATAATATTCTATGTGCTGGTGAAATGAGTGTATATTCTGCAGTATTTGAGAAGAACGTTCTATAAATATCTGTTAAGTACATTTATTCTAATTTATGGTTTAAGTCCATTGCTTCTTTTTTAATTTCTGTCTTGATTACATTTCTAGTGCTATCAGTAGAGTACTAAAGTCCCCCACTATTATTCCGTTGCTGTCTATCTCATTTCTTAGGTCTAGTAGTAATTGTTTTATAAATTTTGGAGCTCCAGTGATAAGAGCATGTATATTTAGAATTGTCCATTTTTATATCAGTTCACCAATCAGCCTCCTTTCAGGCTGAACTGTTTTATCACTAGAGAGAGCCCAAGAGAACTTAGCAATCCTGATAACAATCAACATTGAGGAGGTTCTGAGGGATTCTCTGGTAAATTGCTATCTGTAATACTTTTACATTAACATGAAGAAACAGATTTAAGTGTGGAGTCATGTACAGTCCTGTTGGATACCAGCTCTACCCTATCTACCATAAACTCCACTTTAATGAGCCAGCAAATCCCTCAGAGTAAAAAGGCCATTTCTGTGATGGGGATTTCAAATTAATTTCAAAGGTTCCTGTATCTGAAACCATCCAGTTAACTTTGGGGATCTTTTCAGAAAAATACCCCTTTTTTTCAATGTAATACTGCTCCAGTTAATTTTCTAGGGTGAGATTTACTTTCAAAGATAAAAGGGCTTATACAAATTTCCTCAAAGGGACAAATAATCTTAGAATTTCCTGATACAATTGAATGAAAATTTTTATGCTGTGTACAGGCATATATTGATAAGATTGAAACTCAGGTCTGTAATACCCCTAATCATTCAAAAATACCTAAAAGTTTATAAGCTTCTTCCTCAACTGGTACAGGAAAAATTAAAAGTGTGGAACCTGTGAGAGTCCAAATAGATTATTCTAAACCATTGCATAAATTACCCCAATACTCACTAACACCCAAAGGAATTCAAAGGCTCTCACTAATTGTAGAATAATTTAAATAAACAGGGACTCATAATTTTATACAATAGCTTTATAGCACTCCCTACCAGTTAAAAAAAAACGTATCAGTTAAAAAACCAAATAGACAAGGTTAGATATTTGTTCAAGATTTATTTAAATTAATATAACTGTAATACCAAGGTTTCCTGTATCCCAAATTCTAATACTTTATTGTTTAATGTACTCACTAATTCCAAGCATACTTGTACTGTAATATATCTCTGCTCACCCTCCTTTAGCATTCTAGTTTATAAAGAGAATAAATAGTTGTTTGCCTTTACTAGGAAATATCAGCGGTACACCTGGACTGTGATGGCATACGGGTTTACTGAAGTCCTTTTATATTTTTCCCGGGCATTGAATCAGGACTTAATCACACTACAGTTTTCTCAAAATTCTACTATCATTTAGTATGTAGATTACTTATTGCTATGTTCTCCCACTAAAGAGCACCCCGAAATTGACTCAATTTACTTTTCACAGCAACTCACATATAAAAGTCACAAGGCTTCACTGGAAAAACTTCAGCTTTCAAGAGAAAAAGTCCAATATTCGAAATATGACTTGATTACTGAAGGAGTTTCCCTCTCAAATGAGAGAATAAAAACTGATCAAAGTTTTCCTTGGCCCACAATCAGATGACATTTAAGAGGCTTCTTTGGTCTTATAGGATATTGCAAATCCTTGGTTCCAAATTTTTTGCTTAATTATTTCATCATTGTATGAGCTCACTAAAAATGCTGTACCAGAGACTTTACCTAGGGAAGATAGTCATGATCAGGCTTTTAGCCAAATGAAATTGACATTACAACAGCCCCCAGTTTTAGGACTTCAAAATTACATGAAACCTTTTACTTTGTTGGCTCATTAATGTAACAATTAGGCATAAGGAGTCTTACCCAAGATCATGATAGTAATCATAGACCCAATGCATACTACACCATGAAATTAGACTTAGTAGCTAAAGCATATCAATTCTTAAAAAGCAGTAGCAGCAATGAGCCAAGCTGGTAGAACCTTCATCTGATCAGGTCTTAGAAAATGAGCTTAATTTGCAAGCCCCCAATACTGTGAAAAACCTATTAAATTCCAACCAAACAAAGCATTTCTTAGGTCCTTGAACCTTGGATACACATTTCACAACTCAGCAGGGCCCCTTCAGACTCCTGGATCTGTACACCTGTTAGGTACTTTAAGGTAAAGATGACTAGGGAAATCTCTCCCCAGAAGGAGATGGCACCTTAGTGGTGGACAGCTTTCCCAAGATCATCATGAAAGCTTTAGTTTTTTTCCTCATTTTTTTATCACCCCAATTCTTTTCTTTTCCTTTCAGGAAAATCAATGGGACTATAATCAGTGGATGGCTTTAGCCCAAGCTTATGCTGTATCACAAAACCAGAGTAATTGTTGGGTTTATGGGTTAATGTCAAAAAAATCAGGAAACAATTCCACTGATGTAAACGCCTCTCTGTGTTCCCAGTAAAAGTCGCCCTAAACTCCAAGGAAAGAATAGGAAGCTATTCTTGATATTCTAAACATCACTGCTACTTGCTTTCCTATACTCACTAAGAACAATACTCTTTTGCAATTGATAACTCAATTATTACCAAATATGAAACCAATTCAAGTGATGCCTGCAAAAGATACATTGCGCTTTCAGGCATCATGCACTCAAGATTTGGGTATTACCTATGTTGGTACAAGTAATTGCTTGTATATTGTCACCAGATTAGATACATTGGTCCTTTTTTAAAATAGATATTGTTATACATGCTTACAACATGCTATAAAGGGGCCACAAAAAAGTAAACTTCCCACTTGACCTTGTTCAGGAGCTACAGATTTATGGATGAACAAACCTGACTGATTCTTGCTCAAATGTAACTAGGTGGCCCTCTTTTTCAACCCCTGAGGGCCTATACTGAGTCTGTGGAGAATCTGTTTATTTTATTCTGCCTTTTCGTTGGTTTGGATCTTGTTGTTTGGTCTGGCTCACTCCCATCTTTTGAATAGCTTCCCCTGAATATTCTCTTAATAGCCCTTATAATTGGAAGTCAAAATGATCAATAACTGAAATTAGCACTAGCCTTGAAATAGATAAGGTTAAGCTTGTTTTCACTGAGGAAATATTTCCTCAGTGGGTTCCTTCGGAGCTCAGTTTTGGTGGTAGTGTGGTGCCAGCCATATGGAATTTAAAGCTGATTTATAAATTGGGAAAAATTTTGGATTTGGTAGCAAATCAGACCACCCAGGGTTTCAGACTGGTAGAAACTACTCTCCAAAATGTAGATGGTAACAAATATATTCAACAAAAACACATAATAGAACATCATGAAGCTGTAGATCTTATTTTAGCCCAAGCTGGGGGCCCATGTTTGGTATTGAACAAAACTAAATGTTGTGCTTATCTCTCTTCTGATTTTGTTACTGCAAAAAGCTTAATTAAAAAGTTAGTTAATACTGCTGTTTTCTTAGACATTGCCACAAAATGCATTAAAGAAATTGCTCAGGAAAAAGGAACACATGATATGTTTACAGGAGCAACTAACAGCTGGTTGACAGGCATTCTGAGTGGTAGATGGCAAGCTTGGGTTTTTCAAGTGTTTCTAATCATTATATTTCTTTCTTTTTTTAAAATTTTATTATTATACTTTAAGTTCTAGGGTACATGTGCATAACGTGCAGGTTTGTTACATATGTATACTTGTGCCATGTTGGTGTGCTGCACCCATCAACTCATCAGCACCCATCAATTCGTCATTTATATCAGGTATAACTCCTAATGCAATCCCTCCCCCCTCCCCCCTCCCCATGATAGGCCCCAGTGTGTGATGTTCCCCTTCCCGAGTCCAAGTGATGTCATTGTTCAGTTCCCACCTATGAATGAGAACATGCGGTGTTTGGTTTTCTGTTCTTGTGATAGTTTGCTAAGAATGATGGTTTCCAGCTGCATCCATGTCCCTACAAAGGACGCAAACTCATCCTTTTTTATGGCTGCATAATATTCCATGGTGTATATGTGCCACATTTTCTTAATCCAGTCTGTCACTGATGGACATTTGGGTTGATTCCAAGTCTTTGCTATTGTGAATAGTGTCGCAATAAACATACGTGTGCATAGGTCTTTATAGCAGCATGACTTATAATCCTTTGGGTATATACCCAGTAGTGGAATGGCTGGGTCATATGGTACATCTAGATCTAGATCCTTGAGGAATCGCCATACTGTATTCCATAATGGTTGAACTAGTTTACAGTCCCACCAACAGTGTAAAAGTGTTCCTATTTCTCCACATCCTCTCCAGCACCTGTTGTTTCCTGACTTTTTAATGATTGCCATTCTAACTGGTGTGAGATGGGATCTCATTGTGGTTTTGATTTGCATTTCTCTGATGGCCAGTGATGATGAGCATTTTTTCATGTGTCTGTTGGCTGTATGAATGTCTTCTTTTGAGAAATGTCTGTTCATATCCTTTGCCCACTTTATGATGGGGTTGTTTGTTTTTTTCTTGTAAATTTGTTTGAGTTCTTTGTAGATTCTGGATATTAACCCTTTGTCAGATGAGTAGATTGCAAAAATTTTCTACCATTCTGTAGGTTGCCTATTCACTCTGATGGTAGTTTTTTTTTTTGCTGTGCAGAAGCTCTTTAGTTTAATCATATTCCATTTGTCAATTTTGGCTTTTGCTGCCGTTGCTTTTGGTGTTTTAGACATGAAGTCCTTGCCCATGCCTATGTCCTGAATGGTACTACCTAGGTTTTCTTCTAGGGTTTTTATGGTATTAGGTCTAACATTTAAGTCTCTAATTCATCTTGAATTAATTTTCATATAAGGAGTAAGGAAAGGATCCAGTTTCAGCTTTCTACCTATGGCTAGCCAATTTTCCCAGCACCATTTATTAAATAGGGAGTCCTTTCCCCATTTCTTGTTTCTCTCAGGTTTGTCAAAGATCAGATGGCTGTAGATGTGTGGTATTATTTCTGAGGACTCTGCTCTGTTCCATTGGTCTATATCTCTGTTTTGGTATATTTCTTTTAGTAGGTTTTCAGGTTATTACGACTTGTGTTACCAGAGTAACGATGAAGATGAGTACTTCTTTAAATCAGGTCACTTTACAGTGAACTATGGTCCTTAATCACTATTACACTCCAAACAAGGACTATGACCAATTAGACCCTAGTATTGTTGAGTTGTCTATATTGTCTGAATCTTGACTTGTTTAATTTTGTTCAGTTAATTGTCATAACTCTTGGTATGAAATATACCTTGGTGCTTTTATATTCTCCTCTTGATAATCATAACAGTCCTCCTGATGCACTGTATTCTTTCAAGTCTTAAATGTTTTGCATGCAGCCATCCATTGCAAATTGAATGGTCTCACTCCATTCTACTCAATTCTTTAGGTCAGCAAAAATATAAAGAATCATTCAGTTGGTACAAAGTTGTGATTTGTGATTCCATAATGACACAACACAAGACTTGTAAACTACATACTGCAGCTAAAGAAGACTTGCAAATTCCATACTGAGACCAACTAAGTATTTTAGGATGGTGACAGAGTGGCATCAATGACTAAAGTTTTGTTCAATCTCTGTAAATTGAGAGGTTGACCAAATGGGGTATTGTTAAATTGAACTAAATATGGCCTGAGACATCCGTACTTGAGTCCTTTTGGACAAACTGTAACTTAACTTAGGAGTATGCTTTTGTGGCAATAGCTGAGTCTCAGCCAATCCTAGCAGCTATATTTCAACCACTCATAGGTCACTGACTGTTCAAACCGTGTTCAAATAAGTCAAACACCAAGCTGTAGCCAATCCAGCTGTTTCTGAAACTCACCTCCATTTCCTGTATGTCATTTTTCTTTTTCTGTTTATAAATTTGCTCTGTTCATGAGGCATCCCTGGAGTCTTTCTGAATCTGCTATGATTCTGGAGGCTGGCTGATTTGCAAATTCATTTTGTTCTTGCTCAATTAAATTCAATTAAACTTAATTTGTCTAAAGTTGTTCTTTTAATACACTGCAGTGCCCCTTTCAGGAAAACAACCTTAAATCTAGGTACTATGAGTACTCACCTGACTTGCTTATTATAAAGGTGTTTTTGTTTGTTTGTTTGTTTGTTTTTTCTTTCCTGTGTAAGTTGTTAACTTGGTGTCCTTGTGGAGGGGATGACCTGTGGGGCATTCAATTCTGCTATCTTGCTGCACCTCTTTCTCATTTGTCTTCAAGTATGTTTTGTATCACTTTATTGGACTCAGTATTAGTTAGTTCTGCTCTTATCTTTATTATTATTTTCCTCTTCTAGCTTTGGGCTTGTCTTTGTTGATTCAGTTCTTTGAGATGTCATGTTAGGTTGTTAATTTGGTTTTTCTCAATGTGTTTGATGTAGGCATTCAAGACTATATAATTTCCTTTTAGCACTACTTTTACTATAGTGCAAAAAACCCAAAGGTCTTGTTATGTAATGATTTCATTTTTTTCTTCAACTTATATTTTAAGTTCTGGGGTACATGTGCTGGATGGGTAGGTTTGTTACATAAGTAAACGTGTGCCATGGTAGTTTGCTGCACCGATCAGCTTATCACCTAGGTATTAAGCCCATTATCTGTTTGCTATTCTTCCTGAGGGTCTCTCTCCCACCACCCTTCTGACAGGCCCCAGTGTGTGTTGTTCACCCATCATGTACCCATGTTTTCTCATTATTCAGCTCCCACTTATAAGTCAGAACTTGTGGTGTTTGGTTTTCTTTCCCTATGTAAGTTTTCTGAGGATAAGAGCTTCCAGCTTTATCCATGTCCCTACAGAGGACATCATCTCCTTTTTATGGCTGCATAGTATTCCATGGTGTGTATGTACTACATTTTCTTTATGAAGTGTATCATTGATGGGAATTTGGGCAGATTCCATGTTCTTACTATTGTCAATAGTGCTTCAATAAACATATGTGTGCATGTATCTTTACAATAGAATGATTTATATTCCCTTGGGTATATACTCCATAATGGGATACTGGGTCAAATGGTATTTTTTGTTCTAGATTTTTGAAAATTCACCACACTCTCTTCCACAATGGTTGAACTAATTTACATTTCCACTGAGAGTGTAAAAGTGTTCCTCTTTCTCTGCAACCTCACCTGCATCTGCTGTTTCTTGAAATTTTAATAATTGCCATTCTGACTGGCATGAGATAGTATCTCATTGTGGTTTTGATTTACATATATGTAATGATCAGTGACATTGAGCTTTTTTTTCATATGTTTGTTAACAACATCAATGTCTGTTTTTGAGAAGTGTTCGTTCATGTCCCTTGCCCCCTTGTTAATAGATTTGTTTTTGTTTTGTATATTCAATTCCTTGTAGACTCTGGATATTAGACCTTTGTCAGACGAATAGATTGCTACAATTTTTTCCCATTATGTAGGTTGCCTGTTCACTCTGATGATAGTTTTTTTGTTTGTTTGTTTTGCTATGCAGCAGCTCTTTAGTTTAATTAGATCACATTTGTCAATTTTAGCTTTTGTTGTAATTGCATTTGGCATCTTCATTATGAAATCTTTGCCCATGCCTATGTCCTGGAAAGTATTGCCTAGATTTTCTTCTAGGATTTTTTATATTTGGCATTATACATTTAAGTCTTTTCTCCATCTTAAGTTAATTATTGTATACGGTGTAAGAAAGGAGTCCAGTTTCAATTATCTGCATATGGCTAACCAGTTTTTCCAGCACAATTTATTAAGTAGAAAATCTCTTCCACATTCGTTGTTTTTGTTGGGTTTGTCAAATATCATATAATTGTAGGTGTGTGGTCTTATTTCTGCATTCCCTATTCTGTTCCATTGGTCTATGTATCTGTTTTTGTACCCGTCCTATGCTATTTTGGTTATGTAGACTTGTAGTATAGTTTGAAGTCTGGTAGCATGATGTTTCCAGTTTTGTTCTTTTTGCTTGTCTTGGCTATTTGGGCACATTTTTGGTTACATATGAATATTAGAATAATTTTTTTTCTAATTCTGTGAAGAATGTCAATGGTAGTTTAATGGAGAAAGCATTGAATCTATAAATTACTTTGGGCATATGGCCATTTTCACAATATTGATTCTATCTATGAGCATAGATTTTTTTGTTTCTATTTGTGTCCACTTTGATTTCCTTGAGCAGTGGTCTGTAGTTTTCTTTGAAGAGGCTCTTTGCTTCCTTTGTTAGCTATATTCCTAGGTATTTTGTTCTCTTAGTAGCAACTGTGAATGGGAGTTCTTTCATGATTTGGCTCTCTGCTTGCCTGTTGTTGGCGTGTAGGAATGTTAGCAATTTTTGCACATCGATTTTGTATACTGAGACTTTGCTGAAGTTGCTTATCAGGTTAAGAATCTTTTGGGTTGAGAATGTGTCATTTGCTAGATACAAGGTTGTTGCACCTGCAAACAAAGATAATTTGACTTCCTTTCTTCCTATCTGAATAACATTTATTTCTTACTCTTGCCTGATTCACCTGGCCAGAACTTCCAATACTATGTTGAATAGGAGTGATGGTACAAGGCATCCTTGTTTTTTGCTGGTTTTCATTCCCCTAATGCTTCCAGCTTTTGCCCATTTAGTATGATATTGGCTACAGATTTGTTATATATTGCTCTTATTATTTTGAGGTAAGTTTCTTCAATACCTAATTTATTGAGAGATTTTAACATGAAGGGATGTTTGATTTTATCAATGGCCATTTCGGCATCTACTGAGATAATCATGTGGTTTTTGTCTTTAGTTCTGTAAATATGATCAATTTTACTTATTGATTTGTGTATGTTGAACCACCTCACATCCTAAGGATACAACTTGATCATCGTGGATAAGTTTTTGATATGCTGCTGGATTTGGTTTGCCAGTATTTTGTTGAGGATTTCTATATTGATGTTTATCAGAAATAAGGGACTGAAGTTTTCTTTTTTCTTGTATCTCTGCCACGTTTTGGTATCAGGATGATGCTGGCTTCATAAAAGTAGTTGGGGAGGAATCTCTTCTTTTTAATTGTTTGGAATGGTTTCAATAGAAATGACACAAACTCTTCATTGTACCTCTGGTACAATTCATTGGTGAATCTGACTGGTCTTGGGCTCTTTTTTGTTGGTAAGCTATTTATTACTGCCTCAATTTTAGAACACATTATTGGTCTATTCAGAGACTGAATTTATTCCTGGTTCAGTCTTGGGAGGGTGTATATGTTCAGAGATTTATCCATTTCATCAGGATTTTCTAGTTCATGGGCACAGAATTGTTTACAGTATTCTCTGATGGTTGTTTTTATTTCTGTGGGGTCAGTGGTAATATCCCCTTTATCATTTCTGATTGTGCCTATTTGATTCTTCTCTGTTTTCTTATTAGCCTAGTTAGTGGTCTATTTTATTAACTTTTTCAAAAAAAAAAAAAAAGGCTCTTGGATTCTTTGATTTTTTGAAAGTATTCTTGTGATTCTATCTTTTTAAGTTCCACTCTGATCTTGGTTATTTCTTGTCTTGTCTTCTGCTAGTTTTGGGTTTGTTTGCTCTTGTTTGCCTAGTTCTTTTATGCGTGATGTTAGGTTGTCGATTTGAGATGTTTCTAGCTTTTTGATGTGGACATTTAGTGCTTTATATATATTTTAGCACTGCTTAGCTGTGTAACAGAGATTCTGGTATGTTGTCTCTTTGTTATCATTAATTTCAAAGAACTTCTTGATTTCTGCCTTAATTTTATTATGAACTCAGGGGTCATTCAGAAGCATATTTTTCAATATCCATGTAGTTGTGTGGTTTTGAGTGAGTTTGTTTACTTTGAGTTCTCATTTGATTGTGCTGTGGTCTGAGAGATATTTTCTTATGATTTTTTTTAATTTGCATTTTCTTAGGAGTGTTTTACTTCCAATTATGTGATCAATTTTAGAGTAAGTGCCATGTGGCAATAAAAAGAGTGTATATTCTATTGTTTTTTGGTGAAAAGTTTTGTAGATGTCTATCAGGTTCCCTTGATTCAGAGCTAAGTTTGGGTCCTGAATATCTTTTTAAATTTTCTGTCTCTATGACCGTGTAATATTTTCCGTGGGGTGTTAAATCCTCCCACTATTATTGTCTGAAAGTCTAAGTCTTTTTGTAGCTATCTAAGAACTTGCTTTATGAATCTGGGTGCTCCTGTATTGGGCACATGTGTATTTACGATAGTCAGCTTTTCTTGTTGAATTGAATCCTTTATCATTATGTAATGATCATCTTTGTGTTTTTTGATCTTTGTTGGTTTAAAATCTGTTTTATAAGAAGCTAGGATTGTAACTTTTTTTTCTGTTTTCCATTTGCTTGGTACCTTTTCCTCCATTATTTCATTTTGAGCCTATGTGTGTCTTTGCATGTGAGATGTGTTTCTTCAAGACAACATACCAATGGGTCTTGAGTCTTTAACCAGCTTGCCATTCTATGTCTTTTAATTGGGACATTTAGCCCATTTACATTTAAGGTTAGTGTTATTATATGTGAATTTGATTTTGTCATCCTGATCTTAGCTTGTTATTTTTCAGAATTCTTTATGTAGTTGCTTCATACTGTCACTGGTCTATGTATTTCAATGTGTTTTTGTAGTAGCTATCAACAATTTTTCTTTTTTATAGTCCATGCTTCCTCCAGGAGCTCTTACAAGGCAGGCCTGCTGGTGATGAATTCCCTCAGAATTTGTATATCTGAAAAAGATCTTATTTCTCTGTTTATGAGGCTTAATTTGGCCAAATATGAAATTCTGGGTTGAAAATTCCTTTCTTTAAAAATGTTGAATTTTGCCCTCTAATCTCTTCTGGCTTGTAGGGTTTCTACTGAGAGGTCTGCTGTTAGTCTAATGGACTTCGCTTTGTAGGTGACCTGGCCTTTTTCTTTGGCTGCCCTTAATATATATTTTTTTTAATTTCAAACTTGGAGAATCTGATGATTATATATATGTCTTATGGTTGATATTCTCCTGGAGTATCTTACTGGGATTTTCTATATGTTATGAATTTGAATTTTGGCCTGTTTTGCTAAGTTGGGAAAGTTATCTTTGATGATATTCTGAAGTATGTTTTCCAACTTGGTTTTATTCACCTTGTCTCTTTCAGGTACACCAATCAGTTGTGGGTTTGGTCTTATTACATAATCTCATGTTTCTCAGAGGATTTGTTCATTCTTTTTTAGTCTATGTTTCCATTCTTGTCTGTCTTATTTCAGTAAGATAGTCTTCAAGCTCTGAAATTTTTCCTTTCTTTGTCAATTCTGCTATTGATGTTTGTAATTGCATTGCGAAGTCCTCATGTTGTGTTTTTGAACTCCATCAAGTCAGTATGATCCTCTCTAATCTGGTTATTCTAGTTATCAGCTCATGCATTGTTTTATTAGGATTCTTACCTTCTTTGCATTGGGTTAGAACATGATCTTTTAGCCCAGCAAAGTCCATTATTACACACCTTCTGAAGCCTACTTCTGTCACTTCAGTCATCTTAGACTCATCCCAGTTCCATGCCCTTTCTGGAGAGGTGTTGCAGTAATTTGGAGAAGAGACATCTGGCTTGCTGTGTTTTCAATGTTTTTGCCTTGATTCTTTCTCATCTTTGTGGGCTTATCTACCTTCATTCTTCAAGATTGCTAACCTTTGAATGGGGTTTTTGTGGGGTCTTTTTTGATGTTGTTGTTGTTTTTCTTTTAACAGGCCACTCTTTTGTACGGCTGCTGTGGTTCACTGGGGTGTCCACTCCAGACCCTAGTTGACTCAGACCCTTTTGCACCTGGAGATATCACCAGTGAAGGCTGCAAAACAGCATGTAAGGCAGCCTGCTCCTTCCTCTGGGAGCTCCATCCCAGGAGGTCGCCAACCTGATGATGGCCCAAATGCCCTGTAGGAGGTGTCTGGAGACCCCTGTTGGGAGGTCTCACCCAGTCAGGAGGAACAGGATGAAGGACCTCCTTGAAGAAGCAGTCTGAGTGCCCCTTGGCAGAGCAGGTGCACTGTGCTGTGGAGAACCCTCATTGTCCAGACTACCTGGACACTCCAGAGCCAGCAGGCTGGAAAGACTAAATCTGCTGAACTGCAGAAATTGTGGGTGCTCCTCCCCCTGGGGGCTCTGTTTCAGGGAGATATCAGAGATCTGTTTGTATAATCTTGGCTGGTGTTGCTGAAATTCCCACAGGAAGGCACTACCCAGTGAGTAGGGTGAATTGGGATTCCACATAAAGGAGCAGTCTGGCCAACATTTGGCACATCAGCCATGCTGTGTGGTGGGGAATTGCTCTGGAACCACTGGGATTCTTGGAGCCAGCAGGCTAGAACAGCTGACTCAAACTGCAGAGATGGCCACTGTACCTCCCAGTGGGAACTCTGTCTCAGGCAGTCTCCTGACTGCTGCCACTGGTCACCTAGAATTCCAAGCCAGTGAGTCTTAACTTGTGAGATGCCATGGTGGTGCGACCCTCAGAATGACGTTGCTTGACTTCCTGGATTCAGACCCCTTCCAAGGGGAATACATGGATGGATCTTCCTTTTTGCTACAAATTTCCAGGGCCAGAGTATGCAAAACAACTCCTGGGTCTTCATGCAATCCTAAGTGGCCACCCCACTGAGACTCCGCACAGCTCTGCCAGGGCCAGAGTGTGCAAAACAACTTCTGGGTCTTCATGCAATCCTAAGTGGCCACCCCACTGAGACTCTACATAACTCTGTGCTTCTAACCCAAAGCCCTGGTGGCATGGGCTCATGAGGGTATCTCCTGATCTGTGGGTTACAAAGATCTGTGAGAAAAGTGTGTTTTTTTAGGCAGAGTCGCATAACCACTCACTGTCTCCCTTGGCTGAAAATGGAAGCTTCCCTGTCTCCATGCTGCTCTTGGCAGGGTGGGGGTGGGTGGGATCATTACACACCCCCGCTTTTCCTAACTCTGTGGGTTGAGCTGCCCATCTAGTCAATTCCAATGCAAGAATCTGAATACCTCAGTTGAAGGTGCAAAATTCACTCAGTTTTCATTCTTCTCAGTGAGAACCACGGACTGAAACAGCCATCTTGGCCCAAACTCACCAGTGTTTTCATCTTTATTCATTTCCAAAAAGTTTTAAATTTCCACTTTAATTTTATTTTTTTTCCAAAAGATCATGAAGTATGTTTTTCTATTTGTGTGCATTTGTATATTTTTCAGAGTTTTGCTTGGAATTGATTTCTACTTTTATTCATCTATCATCTGAGAAAATACTTAATATTACTTGATTTTTCAAAAATTTATTAAGATTTGTTTTGTGACCTAACTTGTAGTCTATCTTGGAATATCTTTCATTTGCTGATAAGAATAATGTGTATTCTGCAAGTGTTGGGTAGAATGTTCTGTCTATGTCTCTTAGGTCCATTGGGCCTAAAGTTCAAGTTGAGTCCAAGGATTCATTTTTGGTTTTCTGACTTGATCTTTCTACTGCTGTGAGTGAGGTCCTTACCTACCCTACTCTTATTACATTTCTGTCTATCTCTTTCATTAGGTCTAGTAACATTTGTTTTATGAATCTGCATGCCCCATTGTTAAGTGAATATATATATATACATATCAGATTGTTATATTGTCTTGCTGAATCAACCACCTTATTATGTAATGACCTGCTTTTTTTTAACCTTTTTTATTTAAAGTCTCTTTTATTTTATATAAATTTAGCTACTCTCACTCACTTATGATTTGCACTTGTATGAATTATCATTTTCAACTCTTTCATTTATATTTGTCTTTACATGTAATATGAATTTCTTGTAATAAGTATATAATTGGATAATTATTAAAATTCATTCCACCTGTATATATTTTTAAGTGGGCATTTAATTTATCTGTGTTCATGGTTAATATTGATATGTGGAGTTTTGTTCCAGTCATATTGCTAGTATTATTTAGTTGTTTTATGTATTTTTGTTTGTTTGTTTGTTTCTTCTTTTGCTTTCTCTCTGTGTGTCTTTGTGGTTTGGTGGAGTTCTGTCATGGTGCCATTTAATTTCTTTCTCTTTCTCCTTATAATTGTTTTATGAGATCCTTGAGTTTTATACTCTGTGTGTTTTAGTATTGGTGAATATTGATCTTTCATTTCCATGCTTACAACTCCATTGAACATTTCTTATAGGGCTGAATTAGTGGTGATAAATTTTCTCAGCATTTACTTGTCTGGGAGATACTTTATTTCTCTTTTATTTCTAAAGTATTTTTTTCTGTCATGGAACAGAATTCTTGCTTGGCACTCTTTTTTATTTACTATTTTAAAAATAGGGTCTCAACCTGTTCTGCCTTATACGGCTTCTGCTGAGAAGTCCACTGTTAGTCTGATGAGATTTGTTTTATAAGTGACTAAGCACTTTTGCCTCACAAATTTTAGGTTTTTTTTTTTTTTTTTTTTTTTTTAATTGCACATTGACATTACACAGTTTGATGACTGTGTAATGTCATGGTGAATTTCATCTTACATTGCATATTTTTTCTGATTTTTGTTGGGCCTCCTGTTTCTGGGTATCTAAGTCTCTTGCTAGAGTAATAGGATTTTCATTAATTATTTCCTTAAATAGGTTTTCTAAAATTTATTTTTCTTCTCCCTCAGGAATACTGACGATTTATACATTTGGTCATTTTATGTAGCCCCATACTTCTTGAAGACTTTGTTAATTTCTTTTAATTCTTTTTTCTTTATTTTTGTCTGACTGAGTTAATTCAATTAATTAAGCTAAACCTTTCTTCCAGTTCTGATATTCTCCTTCTTCTTGGTACAGTCTATTATTGATGTTTTTCGTGTATTTTGTAATTCCACTAAAATTTTTTATTTCCCAGAAGTTTCATTTTTTTAAAAGATATCTAACTCACTGGTAAAGTTCTCATTTATATCTGTCATTTATTTATTTTTTTTTATTGACTTCAGTTTTCACTTGCATCTCATTGAGCTTTCTTAAAATTAAAATTTTGAACTATTTATTTGGAATTTTGAGGATTTTCTTTTTGGTTAGAATTTTTTTTTCTGAAGAAATACTGTGTTTATTTTGGTGGGTCATAGTACTTTACTTTTTCATATTTTTTGTATTACACTTATTTGTTCATACCTCAAAAAACAGTAACTTCTTATTTTTAAATTTACTTTTATTGGGGCAAGACATTTTAATTCATGAGGATATGACTATGCTGTTTATTGAATAGGGCATTTGGCTTTGCTTTTGGCTATATTTGAAGTAGTGAAGATACTGCATGATTTTATTGGTTATAAGTAAACTTAGTGTTACTTAAACTCCATTTGTAGTAGAGGTATACTGTGTGGTTGAGCAGACTCATAATCTCCTGAGTCACCAGGGTGGCATGGAACATTGATAGCAGAGGTAACTAGAAGGTAGTCTTATTTCTGAAGTCAAATAATGTCATCTTTTCCCAGGTCTGGAAAATTTTTAGGCTTATTTATTTATTTTTACTTTTGCTTTGTAATTCTTTGTCTCTCGCTTCTCCCAGAACTTCTATTATGAAATGTTTGTTTTCTTGATGGTGTTTCATCATTCATGTAGTCCTTCATTATTTTTTCTTTTTCCTTTTCTGATCAGTAACTTCAAAGGTCATATCTTTAGTTCATTGACTCTGTTCCACTTTATCAAGTCTGCTGTTAAAGCTTTCTATTATTTTTTTCTTCATTTATTATATTCTTTATCTCTAGAATTTATATTTATTTCTTTTGTTTGTTTAAGGTTTGAGGGTATATGTGAAGGCTTGTTACATAGGCAAACTCATGTCACAAGGTTTGTTGTACAGGTTATTTCATCACACAGGAATTAATTGCCATACCCAATAGTTATTTTTTCTGCTTCTGTCCCTCCTCCCACCCTCTATCCTCAAGCAGACTCCAGTGTATGTTGTTTTCTTATCCTGTTCATAAGTTATCATCATTTAGCTCCCACTTATAAGTGAGAACAAGGAGCATTTGTTTTTCTGTTCCTGCATTAGTTTGCTGAGGATAATAGCCTTCAGCTCCATCCGTGTTCCTACAAAAGAAGTAATCTTTTTCTTTGTATCACTCTATAGTGTTCCATGGTGTATATGTACCACATTTTTTTTAATCCATTCTGTCATATATGACATTTAGGTTGAATGCATGTCTTTGCTATTGGGAATAGTGCTGCAATAAACATTGTGAGCATGTGTCATTATGGTGGAATGATTTATATTTCTTTGGGTATGTACCAGTAATGGGATTACTGGGTCAAATGGTAATTCTGCTTTTAACTCTTTGAAAAATCATCACACTGCTTTTGACAATAATTGCAATAAGTTAAAGTCCTACCAACAGTGTATAAGTGTTCTCTTTTCTCTGCAACTTCATCAGCATCTGTTATTTTTTAACTTTAAAAATCTGTTATTTTTTGACTTTAAAAAATACCAGATTCTGACTTTTTTGAAATGGTTTCTAATTGTGGGTTTGATTTGCATTTCCCTAGTAATCAGTAATACTGAGCTTTTAAAAAAAAATTTAATATGCTTGTTAGCCACATGTAATCTTCTTTTAAGAAGTGTCTGTTCATATCTTTGTCTGCTTTTTAATGGGATTTTTTTATTTTGTAAATTTGTTTAAATTCCTGATAAATGCTTGAGATTAGACCTTTTTCAGATATGTAGTTTGCAAATATTTTCTTCTGTTCAGTGTGTTGTTTACTCTGTTGATAGTTTTTTTTTTTTTTTTTTTTTTTTTTTTTTTTTTTTTTTTTTTTTT
>NC_045445.1:69847355-69887125 GCF_002776525.5 Piliocolobus tephrosceles
TTTTTTTTTTTTTTTTTTTTTTTTTTTTTTTTTTTTTTTTTTTTTTGCTGTGTAGAAGCTCTTACATTTAATTGGATCCCACTAATTTTTGCTTCTTTAACAATGGTTTTTATTGTCTTTGTCATGAAATATTTGCACTTTTCTGTGTCCACGATGGTATTACCTAGGTTATCTTTCAGGGTTTTATAGTTTTGGGTTTTACATGTAAGTCTTTAATCCATCCTGAGTTTATTTTTGTATATGGTGTAAGGAAGGGGTCCAGCTTCAGTCTTCTGGCTTATGGCCAGTCAGTTATCCCAGCACCATTTATTGAAAAGGAAGTGTTTCTCTAGCTCTTGTTTTTGTTAGATTTGTCAAAGATCAGGTGGTTGTAGGTGGTGTGTGGCCTTATTTTTGGGCTCTCTAATCTGTTCTATTGGTCTGTGTACCTGTTTTTGTACCAGTACCATGCTGTTTTGGAAACTGTAGCCCTGTAGTATAATTTGAAGTTGGGTAACATGTTAAGTCCATCTTTATTATTTTTGCTTAGGATTCTGTTGGCTATTCAGGCTCTTTTTGGGTTTTATATTAATTTTAAAATAGTTTTTGTGCAGTTCTGTGAAGAATGCTATTGGTAGGTTGATAAAAATAACATTGAATCTGTAAATTGCTTTGGGTAATATGACCATTTAAATGTTATTGTTATTGATTTTTTCTATCCATGAGCATGAGATGTTTTTTCATTCATTTGTGTCTTTTATGATTATTTTGAGCAGTGTTTTGTAATTCTCTTTGTAGAGATTTTTTTTTTCCCTTCCTGTATAGCTGTATTCCTAGACCAGGTGAAAACAATCAGGAAACAGGTCTATTGACTCTAATCAATCTACACTGCAGTTAAAGGAACACCAACAGAGATGAGAAAGAACCAATGCAAGAACTTCAGTAACTCAAACGGTCAAAGTGTTGTATCTCCTCCAAATTACTTCACCAGTTCTCTAACAAGAGTTCTTAACAGGGCTGACCTGGTTGAAATGATAGAAATAAAATTCAGAATATAGTTAGGAATGAAGATAATTGAGATTCAGGAAGATGGCAAAACCTAATCTAAGGAAAATATGCATCATGAAATAAGTGACATGGAAGCTAAAGGGTGAAAATAATCAGTATACAAAATAACCTAATGGGTCTGACAGAGGTTAATAACACAATACCAGAATTTCACAATGCAATCTCAAGTATCGATCCAGTGTCTTTTATTCCACTTTCTGTGGAATAAACCAAACTGAGGAAAGAATTTCAGAACTTGAAGACTGGTTCTCTGAAATAAGACAAAAAATTTAAAAAGCGAATAAAAAAGAATCAATTAATCCTCCAAGAAGTATGAGATTATGTAAAGAGGCCAAATCTATGAATCATTGGCATCCTGAAAAGGAAGGAAAGCAAGCAAACTACTTGGAAAATATATTTGAGAATATCATCCATAAAAACTTCCCAAACCTTGATGGAGAGGCCAACGGTAAAATTCAGGAAAATACAGAGAACTCTTGCAAGTTTCTACAAAAGAAGATCCTCCTCAAGAAACACATAATCATTATATTTCCCAAGGTCAAAAAGAAAAAAAAAACAAATGTTAAAGGCAGCTAGAGAAAAAAGGAAGGTCACCTACAAAAGGCTAACAGTGGACTTTTCACCTGAAACCCTACAAGCCAGAAGAGATTGGAGGCCTATATACAACATTCTTAAAAAAACAAAACAAAACAAAACAAAAAAAGAAAATAAACTATATCCAGTTGAACTAAGCTTTCTAAGAGAAGGGGGAATAAGATCCTTTTTAGATATGCAAATGCTGACAGATTTCATTACCAGCAGACTTGCCTTACAGGAAATCTTGAAAGGAATACTAAATTTAGAAAGTAAAGACCACAACCAGGTCATATTTGTTTCTTTATTGTTTCTATTTCTTTGTCAAACTTTTAATTTTGTTCATGAATTGTTTTTTAATTTTTATTTAATTTTGTATTTCTATTTTTTGCGGTGCACTAAACTTCTTCAAAAGGATTGTTCTAAATTCTTTGTCAGTCATTTTCTAGATTTTTAATTCTTCTAGATCCATTATTGAAGTATTATTATTTTCTTTTGGTGTAATCTTTTTTCTTCTAATATTCCATCATTCTTGTGCCCTTATATTGATTCCTGAGCCTTTGAGTATATTGCCATCTGCTCCAGCTTTTGGAGCTATTATTTGGTGATGGTAGACCTTACTATTTAATCTATCCTGGAATTCTTAATGGGCTAGCTAATAATGACACAAGAGTGGGCACTCTTGGAACAGCCACAGCTGCTTGGGGAATGTGTGGGGTTGGAAGAGGTGTTGACTCCTTTGAAAAATTAACTCAACAGTGGTCATAGTTTATGTGGAAATGAGGTGTGCCAAAACTCCCTCTCTGGGATTCTGCAGTGGGGATGCTGGTTGGCTATTTCAGTGGTGAAAGAACTGTTGTGCTCTGTGGAACAGGCAAATGGGGACAATAGATATTTCTGCCCCATGACTGATAAGATAACCTCAACTTTTCTTCTTTATTTCTGGTGAACATATATGGTGTCTCAAGTATAGTAATATCACCAGTGACACTTTCTATTTGGATTTTTTTGTACTAATTTATTATGGTAGATTATTTGTAAGCCCTTGAAATATTTCTAGGTTGGTTTGAAGATAGACATATTAGTCTATCTAATTTAGTGGAGGGGATAAGGGCTGATATCAGCTTCTCCACCATCTTGTTGATGTTAAACCTTAGTACCACTTATTTATTGTAGATTTTGTGGCGTGTGTTTTTGGTGTCCTATCAAATACTTTATTACCAAGACCAATGCCAAAGACATGTTTTCCAATGTTTTTTAAAGGCATTTTAAGGTTTTGGAACTTACAGTGAAGTGTTTTTAAATTTTTTATGGATGCAGCAGATACAAGTGCAGATTTGTTGCATGTATATATTTCATAGCAGAAAAGTCTCTGAAAGGGTACATTTTATTAATTAATTTATTATCTCTCACCCACTTCCAACTTTCCTGCCCTTCTGAATCCCCAGTGTCTTTTATTCCATTTTCTGTGTTAATGTGTACACATTATTTAGCTCCTGCCTAGAAGTGAGAACTTGTGATATTTGACTTTTTGTTTATGGGTAATTTCACTTAAGATAATGATCTCCACTATTGTACATGTTGCTGTAAAACATACAAGTTTGTTATTTTTATGGCAGAATAGTGTTTTATTATATACCACATTTACTTTATCAAATCATCCATTGATGGACACTTAAGCAGATTCCATATCTTTGTACTGTGAGTAGTGCTGGGATGAACATACAGATGTAGGTATTTTAATTTATTTTTTTTAAATTTTAAATGAAGCAGACCTTGCACTCACTCTCCTTTCAGTTCTTATCTAGCTGAAAAAATGGTGTGCACTGCTGCCTTGACTTTCCCCACTGCCCATTTTTAATCATTTCCATCCTTTTATTTCATTTTCTTAATTTATTTTTTATATTTATTTTTATTTCAATAGTTTTGGGGAAACAGGTGGTGTTTGGTTGCATGGAAAAGTTCTTTAGTGGTGATTTCTGAGATTTTGATGCATCCATCACACAAGTATTGTACACTGTATTCAATGTGTAGTCTTTTATCCAGCACCCTCCTCCCACCCTTCCCACTGAGTTCCCAGAGTCGGTTGTATCATTCTTGTGCCTTTGCAGTCTCATAGCTTAAGTCCTGCTCATAAGTGAGAATATACGTTTGATTTGCCATTTCTGAGTTACTTCACTTAGAATAATGGTCTCCAACTCCATCGAGGTTGCTGCAAATATCATTATTTTATTTCTTTATATAAATGAGTATCCCATGGTGTGTGTGTGTGTATATATATATTATTTAGCTGCATTATATATATATATATAATATATATATGATATCTATCTATCTCTCTATCTCTCTCTCTCTCTCTCTATCTATCTATCTATCTATCTACATAACACATTTCTTTATCCACTTGTTGGTTGATGGGCATTTAGGCTGGTTCCACATTTTTGAATTGTGAATTATGCTGCTATACACATCCATGTGCAAGTATCTTTTTCATATAATGACTTCTTTACCTCTGGGTTGACTCCCAGTACTGAAATTGCTGGATCAAACAGCAGTTCTACTTTTAGTACTTTAAGGAATCTCCATAATGTTTTCCACAGTGGTTGTACTAGTTTACATTTCCACCAGCAGTGTAAAAGTATTCCCTTTTCACCACATTCATATGAACATCTGTTTTTTTTTAATTTTTAAAATTATGGCCATTTTTTGCAGGAGTATGGTAATATCTCATTGTGGTTTTAATGTGCATTTCCCTGATAATTAATGATGTAGAGCATTTATTCATATGTTTGTTGGCCATTTGTTTGTCTGCTTGGAGAAATGTTTATTCATGTCCTTTGCCCACTTTTTGATGTAATTTTTTTTCTTGCTGATTTGCTTGAGTTCTGCATAGATTCTGCATATTAGTCCTTTGTAGAATTCATAGTTTGCAAAGATTTTTTTTCCCACTCTGTGGGTTGTCTGTTTACTCTGCTGATTATTTATTTTTCTGTGCTGAAGCTTTTTAGTTTAATTAGGTCCCATCTATTTATTTTTGTTTTTGTTGCATTTGCTTTGGGGTTTTTGTCATAAACTCTTTACCTAAGCTAATGACTAGAAGAGTTTTTTTCAGTGTTAACTTCTAGAATTTTTATGGTTTTCATCTTAGATTTAATTATTTGATCCATCTTGAGTTGATTTTTGTATAAGGTGAGAGATGAGTATCCAGATTCATTCTTCTACATTTGGCTTGCCAATTTTCTCAGCACCATTTATTGTATAGGATGTCCTTTTTCCACTTTATGTTTTCATTTACTTTGTTGAAGGTCAGTTGGCTGTAAGTATTTGGCTTTATTTTTCGTTTCTCTCCTCTATTCTGTTTCATTGGTCTACCTGCTTATTTCTATACCAGTACCATGCTGTCTTGGTAACTATAGCCTTGCAGTATAGTTTGAAGTTGGGTTATGTGATACCTGTAGATTTGTTTTCTTAGCTTAGAATTGCTTTAAATATGGAGGATCTTTATTTGTTCCATTTCAATTTTAGAATTTTTTTTTCTAGTCCTGTGAAGAATGATGATAGTGCTTTGATGGAAATTGCATTGAATTTGTAGATTGAATCTGGGAGTGTGGACATTTTCAGAATATTGATTTTACCCATCTATGAGCATGGAATGTGTTTCCTATGGTTTGTGCCTTCCATAATCTTTTTCAGCATTGTTTTGTAGTTTTCCTTGTAGAAATCTTTCACCTCCTTGGTTAGGTATATTTCCAAGTATTTTATATTTTATTTTATTTTATTTTTGCAGATGTTTTAAAAGGGTTTATTTTTTATTTAACTCTCAGCTTCTTTCTTGCTGGTGTATAACAGTGTTACTAATTTGTGTATACTGATTTTGTATCTTGAGACTTCACTTTATTTATTTATCAGTTCTAGGAGAATTTGGATGAGTCTTTAAGCTTTTCTAGGTATACAATCGTATCATGAGTGAACAGCAACAGTTTGAACTCCTCTTTAATGATTTAGATGCCCTATATTTATTTTTCTTGTCTGATTGCTCTGACAAGGACTTCTAGTAGTATATTGAATTGAAGTGAAAGTGGGCATCCTTCTTGTATTCCGGTCCTCAGGGGGAATGCTTTCAACTTTTCCCCATTCAATATAATATTGGCCCTGAGTTTTTCACAGATGGCTTTTATTACCTTGAGTTATGTCTTTCCATGCTGATTTTGCTGGGGATTTTAATCATAAAGCGATGCTAGCTTTTGTCAAATGCTTTTTCTGCATCTACTGAGATGATCACATAATTTTTGTTTTTAATTCTGTTTATATATTACATTTTACTGATTTACACTCCTATGAACAGTGTAAAACTGTTCCAATTTCTCCACAGCCTCGCCAGTATCTGTTGTTACATGACTTTTTAATGATCACTATTCTAACTGGTGTGAGATGGTATCTCATTGTGGTTTTGATTTGAATTTCTCTAATGACCAGTGATGATGAACTTTTTTCATATATTTGTTGGCCGCATAAATGTCTTCTTTTTAGAAGTGTCTGTTCATATCCTTTGCCCACTTTTTGATGGGATTGCTTGTTTTCTTTTCTTGTAAATTTGTTTAAGTTCCTTGTAGATTGTGGATATTAGACCTTTGTCAGATGGATAGAGTACAAAAGTTATCTTCCATTCTGTAGGTTGCCTGTTCACTCTGATGATAGTTTCTTTTGCTGTGCAGAAACTCTTCAGTTTGATTAGATCCCATTTGTCAATTTTGGCTTCTGCTGCAATTGCTTTTGGTGTTTTAGTCATAAAGTCCTTGCCCATGCCTATGTCCTGAATGGTATTGCCTAGGTTTTCTACTAGGGTTTTTATGGTTTTAGGTTTTATGTTTAGGTCTTTAATCCATCTTGAGTTAATTTTTGTATAAGATAAAGGAAGGGGTTCAGATGCAGTTTTCTGCATATGGCTAGCCAGTTTTTCAGGCACCATTTACTAAATAGGGAATCCAGTCCCTGTTGCTTGTTTTTGCCATGTGTCTCAAATATCAGGTGGTTGTGGATGTGTGGTGTTATTTCTGTGGCCTCTATTCTGTTCCATTGGTCTATATATCTGTTTTGTACCAGTAACTTGCTATTTTTGTTACTGTAGCCTTGTAGTATACTTTGAAGTCAGGTAACGTGATGCCTCCAGCTTTGTCCTTTTTGCTTCATATTGTCTTGGCTATGCAAGCTCCTTTTTGGTCCCACATGAAATATGAAGAATTTTTTCTAGTTCTGTGAATAAAGTCAAAGGTAGCTTGATGTGGAATAGCACTGAATCTATAAATTACTTTGAGCAGTACAGCCATTTTCATAATATTGATTCTTCCTATCCATGAGTATGGAATGATTTTCCATTTGTTTGTGTCCTCTCTTATTTCCTGAGCAGTGGTTTGTAGTTCTCTTTGAAGAGGTCCTTCACGTCCCTTGTAAGTTGTATTCCTAAGTATTTTATTTTCTTTGGAGCAATTGTGAATGGGAGTTCACTCATGATTTGGCTCTCTGCTTGTCTATTGCTGGTTTATAGGAATGCTTGTGATTTTTGCACATTGATTTTTTATCCTGAGATTTTGCTGAAGTTGCTTATCAGCTTAAGGAGATTTTGGGTTGAGATGATGGAGTTTTCTAAATATACAATCATGTCATCTGCAAACAGAGACAATTTGACTTCCTTTCTTCCTATTTGAATACCTTTGTTTCTTTTCCTTGCCTGATTGCCCTGACAGAACTTCCAATACTATGTTGAATAGGAGTAGTTAGAGAGGGCATCCTTGTCTTGTGCTGGTTTTCTAAGGAAATGGTTCCAGCTTTTTTCCCATTCAGTATGATATTGGCTATGGGTTTGTCATAAATAGCTCTCATTATTTTGAGATATGTTCCATCAATACCAGTTTATTGAGTGTTTTTAGCATGAAGTTGTGTTGAATTTTATCAAAGGCCTTTTCAGTATTTATTGAGATAATCATATGGTTTTTGTCATTGGTTCTGTTTATGAGATATATTATGTTTATTTATTTGCATATGTTCAACCAGCCTTGCATCAAAGGAATGAAACCGACTTGTTCGTAGTGGATAAACTTTTTGATGTGCTGCTGTATTCAGTTTGCAAGTATTTTATTGAGGGTTTTTGCATTGATTTTCATCAGGGATGTTGGCCTGAAATTTTTGTTGTTGTTGTTGTTGCTTTCTAGATGATGCTGGCCTCATGAAATGAGTTAGGGAGGAGTTCCTCTTATGCTATTTTTTGGAATACTTTCAGAAAGAATAGTACCAGTTCCTCTTTGTACCTCTGGTAGAATTCAACTGTGAATCTATCTGGTCCTGGGCCTTTTTTGGTTGGTAGGCTATTAATTACTGCTTCAATTTCAGAACTTGTGATTGTTCTATTCAGGGATTCAATTTCATCCTGGTTTAGTCTTGGGAGAGTGTATATGTCCAGGAGTTTATCCATTTATTTTAGATTTTCTAATTTATTTGCATAGAGGTGTTTATCATAATCTCTGGAGGTAGTTTGTATTTCTGTGGAATCAGTGGTAATATACCCTTTACATTTTTTATTGTGTTTATTTGATTGTTCTCTCTCTTATCTTCTTTTTTGTAGTCTGGCTAGCAATCTATCTATTTTGTTAATCTTTTCAAAAAACCAGCTCCTGGATTCAATGACTTTTTGGAGGGTTTTTTTGTGTCTATATCTCTTTCAGTTCTGCTCTGATCTTAGTTATTTATTTTCTTCGGCCAGCTTTTGAACATATTTGATCTTGCTTCTCTAGCTCTTTTAATTGTGATATTAGGGTATCAACTTTAGATCTTCTTACTTTCTGATATGGGTATTTAGTGCTATAAATTTTCCTCTTAACACTGATTTTGTTCTGTCCCAGAGATTCTGTCTCTTTGTTCTAATTGGTTTCAAAGAACTTCTTTATTTCTGCCTTAATTTCATTACTTACCCAGAGTCAATCTGGAGTAGGTTGTTTAGTTTCCATGCAGTTGTGCAGTTCTGAGTGAGTTTCTTAATCTTGAGTTCTAATTTGATCACACTGCGGTCAGAGAGACTGTTTGTTATGATTTCCACTCTTTTGCATTTTTCTGAGGAGTGTTTTACCTCTAATTATGTGGTCTGTTTTAGAATAAGTGCTATGTGGTGTTGGGAAGAATGTACATTCTGTTGATTTGGGGTGGAGAGTTCTGTAGATGTCTATTACGTCTGCTTAGTCCAGAGCTCAGTTTAAGACCTGCATATCCTTGTTAATTTTCTGTCTCATTGATCTGGTTGATATTGAAAGTGGGGTGTTAAACTCTCCCACTATTACCTTGTGGGAGTCTAGGTCTCTTTGTAGGTCTCTAAGAACTTGCTTCATGAATCTTGGTGCTCCTGTATTGGGTGCTTATATATTTAGGATACTTAGCTCTTCTTGTTGCATTGATCCCTTTATCATTATGTAATGCCCTTCTTTGTCTCTTTTGATCTTTGTTGGTTTTTGTCTTTGCCCATGAGGTGTGTCTTTTGAACACAGCACACTGATGGGTCATGACTTTTTATCAAATTTGCCAGTCTGTGTCTTCTAACTGGGGCATTTAACCCATTTACTTTTAAGATTAATGTTTTTTGTGTGAATTTGATCCTGTCATCATGATGCTAGCTCGTTATTTTGCACATCAGTTGATGCAGTTTCGTTTTTCTTTTTTTTTATTGTACTTTAAGTTCTAGGGTACATGTGCACAATGTGCAGGTTTGTTACATATGTATACTTGTGCCATGTTGGTGTGCTGCACCCATCAACTTGTCAGCACCCATCAACTCGTCAATTATATCAGGTACAACTCCCAATGCCACCCCTCCCCACCCCCTCCCTATAATAGGCCCCACTGTGTGATGTTCCCCTTCCCGAGCCCAAGTGATCTCATCGTTCAATTCCCACCTATGAGTGAGAACATGCGGTGTTTGGTTTTCCATTGTTGCGATCATTTGCTCAGAATGATGGTTTCCAGCTGCATTCATGTCCCTACAAAGGACACAAACTCATCCTTTTTTATGGCTGCATAGTATTCCATGGTGTACATGTGCCACATTTTCTTAATCCAGTCTGTCACTGATGGACATTTGGGTTGATTCCACGTCTTTGCTATTGTGAATAGTACTGCAATAAACATATGTGTGCATGTGTCTTTACAGCAGCATGATTCATAATCCTTTGGGTATATACCCAATAATGGGATGGCTGGGTCATATGGTATTTCTAGTTCTAGATCCTTGAGGAATCGCCATACTGTTTTCCACAATGGTTGAACTAGTTTACAATCCCACCAAAAGTGTAAAAGTGTTCCTATTTCTCCAAATCCTCTCCAGAACCTATTGTTTCCAGACTTTTTTTTATTTTATTTTTATTTGTTTTTTATTATTATACTATAAGTTCTAGGGTACATGTGCATAACGTGCAGGTTTGTTATATACGTATACTTATGCCATGTTGGTGTTCTGCACCCATCAACTCATCAGCACCCATCAACTCGTCATTTACATCACGTATAACTCCCAATGCAATCCCTCCCCCGTCCCCCCTCCCCATAATAGTCCCCGGTGTGTGATGTTCCCCTTCCCGAGTCCAAGTGATCTCATTGTTCCAATTCCCACCTATGAGTGAGAACATGCGGTGTTTGGGTTTCTGTTCTTGCGATCATTTGTTGAGAATGATGGTTTCCAGCTGCATCCATGTCCCTACAAAGGACACAAATTCATCCTGTTTTATGGCTGCATAGTATCCCATGGCGTATATGTGCCACATTTTCTTAATCCAGTCTGTCACTGATGGACATTTGGGTTGATTCCAAGTCTTTGCTATTGTGAATAGCACCACAATGAACATACATGTGCATGTGTCTTTATAGCAGCATGATTTATAATCCTTTGGGTATATACCCAATAATGGGATGGCTGGGTCATATGGTATTTCTAGTTCTAGATCCTTGAGGAATCGCCATGCTGTTTTCCATAACGATTGAACTAGTTTATAATCCCACCAAAAGTGTAAGAGTGTTCCTATTTCTCCACATCCTCTCCAGCACCTATTGTTTTCTGGCTTTTTAATGATTGCCATGCTAACTGCTGTGAGATGGTATCTCATTGTGGTTTTGATTTGCATTTCTCTGATGGCGAGTGATGACGGGCATTTTTTCATGTGTCTGTTGGCTGTATGCAAGTTTTCTTTTGACAAATGTCTGTCCATATCCTTTGCCCACTTTTTGATGGGATTGCTTGTTTTTTTTCTTGTAAATTTGTTTGAGTTCTTTGTAGGTTCTGGATATTAGCCCTTTGTCAGATGAGTAGAGTGCAAAAATTCTCTCCCATTCTGCAGGTTGCCTGTTCACTCTGATGGTAGTTTCTTTTGCTGTGCAGAAGCTCTTTAGTTTAATTAGATCCCATTTTTCAATTTTACCTTTTGTTACTGTTGCTTTTGATGTTTTAGACATGAAGTCTTTGCCCATGCCTATGTCCTGAATGGTATTACCTAGGTTTTCTTCTAGGGTTTTTATGGTATGAGGTCTAACATTTAAGTCTCTAGTTCATCTTGAATTAATTTTCGTATAAGGAGTAAGGAAAGGATCCAGATGGCTAGCCAATTTTCCCAGCACCATTTATTAAATAGGGAATCCTTTCCCCGTTTCCTGTTTTTCTCAGGTTTGTCAAATATCAGATGGCTATAGATGTGTGGTATTATTTCTGTGGACTCTGTTCTGTTCCATTGGTCTATATCTCTGTTTTGGTACCAGTACCATGCTGTTTTGGTTACAGTAGCCTTGTAGTATAGTTTGAAGTCAGTTAGCGTGATGCCTCCAGCTTTGTTCTTTTGACTTAGGATTGTCTTGGAAATACGGGCTCTTTTTTGGTTCCATATGAACTTTAAAGCAGATTTTTCCAATTCTGTGAAGAAACTCATTGGTAGCTTGATGGGGATGGCATTGAATCTATAAATGACCTTGGGCAGTATGGCCATTTTCGTGATATTGATTCTTCCTATCCATGAGCATGGTATGTTCTTCCATTTCTTTGTGTCCTCTTTGATTTCACTGAGCAGTGGTTTGTAGTTCTCCTTGAAGAGGTCCTTTACATCCCTTGTAAATTGGATTCCTAGGTATTTTATTCTCTTTGAAGCAATTGTGAATGGAAGTTCACTCATGATTTGGCTCTCTGTTTGTTATGGGTGTATAAGAATGCTTGTGATTTTTGCCCATTAATTTTGTATCTTGAGACTTTGCTGAAGTTGCTCATCAGCTTAAGGAGATTTTTGCTTGAGATGATGGGGTTTTCTAAATATACAATCATGTCATCTGCAAACACGGATAATTTAACTTCTTCTTTTCCTAACTGAATACTCTTTATTTCTTTCTCTTCCCTGATTGTCCTAGCCAGAACTTCCAACACTATGTTGAATAGGAGTGGTGAGAGAGGGCATCCCTGTCTTGTGCAAGTTTTCAACGGGAATGCTTCCAGTTTTTGCTCATTCAGTATGATATTGGCTGTGGGTTTGTCATAAATAGCTCTTATTATTTTGTGATATGTTCCATCAATACCGAATTTATTGAGAGTTTTTAGAATGAACGGCTGTTGAATTTTGTCAAAAGCCTTTTCTGCATCTATTGAGATAATCATGTGGTTTTTGTCTTTGGTTCTGTTTATATGCTGGATTACGTTTATTGATTTGCATATGTTGAATCAACCTTGCATCCCAGGGATGAAGCCCACTTGATCATGGTGGATAAGCTTTTTGATGTGCTGCTGGATTCGGTTTGCCAGTATTTTATTGAGGATTTTTGCATCGATGTTCATCAGGGATATTGGTCTAAAATTCTCTTTTTTTGTTGTGTCTCTGTCAGGCTTTGGTATCAGGATGATATTGGCCTCATAAAATGAGTTAGGGAGGATTCTCTCTTTTTCTATTGATTGGAATAGTTTCAGAAGGAATGGTACCAGCTCCTCCTTGTACCTCTGGTAGAATTCAGCTGTGAACCCATCTGGTCTTGGACTTTTTTTGGTTGGTAGGCTATTAATTATTGCCTCAATTTCAGAGCCTGCTATTGGTCTATTCAGGGATTCAGCTTCTTCCTGATTTAGTCTTGGGAGAGTGTAAGTGTCCAAGAAATTATCTTTTTTTTTTCTAGATTTTCTAGTTTATTTGCATAGAGATGTTTATAGTATTCTCTGATGGTAGTTTGTATTTTTGTGGGGTGGTTGGTTATATCTGCTTTATCATTTTTTATTGCATCTATTTGATTCTTCTTTTTTTCTTTATTAGTCTTGTTAGCGGTCTATCAATTTTGTGGATTTTTTTCAAAAAACCAGCTGGATTCATTGATTTTTTGGAGAGATTTTGTGTCTCTATCTCCTTCAGTTCTGCTCTGATCTTAGTTATTTCTTGCCTTCTGCTGGCTTTTGAATGTGTTTGCTCTTGCCTCTCTAGTTCTTTTAACTAGATGTTAAAAGTGTCAATGTGATGTTAGAGTGTCAATTTTAGATCTTTCCAACTTTGTCTTGTGGGCATTTAGTGCTATAAATTTCCCTCTACACACTGCTTTAAATGTGTCCCAGAGATTCTGGTATGTTGTATCTTTGTTCTCATTAGTTTCAAAGAACATCTTGATTTCTGCCTTCATTTCATTATGTACCCAGTAGTCATTCAGGAGCAGGTTATTCAGTTTCCATGTTGTTGAGTGGTTTTGACTGAGTTTCTTAGTCCTGAGTTCTAGTTTGTTTGCACTGTGGTCTGAGTGACAGTTTGTTATAATTTCTGTTCTTGTGGATCCTTGTATCATAGCTCTTGCACAGGTTGACCACACCTGACTGGTAGAGTGCTCCAACAGAGTGGCACACACAAACACACACCAGCCTTCTTGCACCCTTTCCTGACAGCAGCCTTCTATTTGCTGCTTTGTCTGAATGCACTCACCCAAGGCCACCCCCAACATCACTTTGCTGGCACATATGTGTGCGAGTAGACCTTGTTTTCTTTTTTCTGCCAGTGAGGGTGTGCACATGCACCCTTCTGTACCACTGCTGCTGGCATGAGTGCATCCTACCTCTCTCCCACTGCTGTAACACCATTCCTGTACCACCATGGAGCCCACCAGCTCCCACCTCTGCACGTACACTGTCACCAGCACAAAACTATGCATGAAAGAGAGGTAACCTGCCCCTGCATTAACCTGCCACTGCTGTCTGTGTGAACAGGCACAGAAGGCACACACAGTTCTGTGCTCACAAGTGTCTTACCCCCATGCTAACACCACAACTGATGTGAACACAGTCACTTATGGAGGCCCCTTGTCCCCCCAGCTGAGTTGTCACTGTCACTGCCATGAACACCCACAAAGAGATTGGTACCTCAGCACCCAATAGCACCCCATTGCAGCTGACTTTGCCACTACTCCTGGCACATGTGAACAACGATAGATCCCACTGCCACTGCCCTATGAAGTGCATTACATGGCACCACACATTTAAGTGTTCTGACTAGAGATCCAGGAGCTGCTTAGTCCCTCCAGAACAGCAGGTTGCTAACCTTGAGGAGCCAGAGAATAAAGTCGGGGCCCAGTACCAATCTCCCAGAGTTAGAGCATGCAACACAGTAGTCCTGAGCTGAGGTATAACCCCATAAAATCTTCCAGCAATGAAGCCAGTTGAATGGACCCAAATCATACTACAATGAAACCCCCAAGGTCATCAAATAGGACAAAATGAAAAAAAAAAAAAAAAAAAAAAGCTCATCCAAAGGACAGCAACTTCAAAGATTAAAGGAATGTCAGCCCGGAAAGATGTAAAGAACCAGTGCAAAAACTTTAATAGCTCAAAAATCCAGAGTGTCTTCTTTCCTCCAAACAACCACAGTAGTTCTTTTAACCAGGTCAAGATGGCTTAAATGACAGAAGTATAATTCACAATGTGGGTAGGAATGAAGATCATTGAGATTAGGGGAACATTGAAACCCAATGTAAAAATGATAAGAATCACAAGAAAATGATAAAGGAACTGACAGACAAAAGAGGCAGTATAGAAAAAAAGAGTAACCAAACTGATAGAGTTTGAAAACACACTACAAAAATTTCATAATGCAATTGCAAGTATTAATAGTAGAATAGACTAAGCAGACAAAAGAATCTCAGTGCTTGAAAGCTGGCTTTCTAAAATAAAATAGATAAAATTTTTTAAAAAATGAATAGAAAATAACAACACTTCCAGGAAATATGGGCTTGTGTAAAAAGACAAAATCTATAAAATGTTGGCATCTCTTAAAGAGATGAGGAGAATGGAAGCAACTTGGAAAACATATTTCAGACTATTATCCATGAGAACTTCCCCAACCTACTGAGGGAGGCCAACATTAAAATTCAGGAAATGCAGAGAAACTCAGCAAAATACTTCACAAAAATATCATCCCCAGAGCACATAATCATCAGGCTGCCCAAAGTCAAAATGAAAGAAAATATGTTAAGGGCAGCTAGGGACAAAGGGCAGATCACCTACAAATGGAAATCCATTAAAGTAACAGCAGCCTTCTCAGTAGAAACCCTATAAGTCAGAACAAACTGGGGGCTTATATTCAACATTCTTAAAGAAAATAAATTCCAAATGAGAATTTTATATCTGGCCAAACTAAGGCTCATAAGCAAAGGAGAAATAAGATATTTTTCAGACAACCATATGTTGAGGGAATTTGTTACCACCAGACCTTCCTTACAGGAGCTCATAGAAAAAGCACAAAATATGGAAGAAAAACAACACTAGCAGTCATTGCAAAAGCATACTTCAATACCCACACCAGTGACACCATAAAACAACCACACAATCAAGTCTGCATAAGCACCAACTAATGGTAAAATGGCAGAATCAAGTCCGCATATATCAATATCAACATTGAATTTAAATGGGCTAAATGCACTAACTGAAAGGCACAGAGTGGCAAGCTGAATAAATGAGAAAACCCCAAAAGTATGCTGTCATCAAGAGACCAATCTCACATTCAATGACACTCATAGGCTCAAAATAGACAGATGGAGAAAAATCTAACAAACAAATGGATATCAAAAAAAAAAAAAAAATGCAGGGATTGCAATCCCAATTTCAGAAAAAAACAGTCTTTAAATGAACAAAGATCAAAATAGACAAAGAAAGTCATTACAAAATGGTGAAGTATTCAATTCAGCAAGAAGTCATAACTTTTCTAAATATATATGCACTTAACATAGGAGCACCAAGATTCATAAAACAAGTTCTTAGAGACCTACAAAGAGTTTAGCGTCCAACACAATACTAGGAGATTTCAACACTCCACCAACAGTATTAGACAGATCATCAAGTTTGAAAATAATGTTCAGGATGTAAAATCAACATTGGGTTAAATGGATCTGATAGAGCTCTACAGAATTCTCCGGCCAAAACCAACAGAATACACATGCTTCTCATTGCCATATGGCACATACTCTAAAATTGACCATATATCTAACAACAACAAGAAACAACTCAGCAAATTCAAAATAACTGAAATCATACCAACCACTCTCTCAGACTACAGAGCAATAAAAATAGAATTCAAGACTGAAAAATCCATAGAATTATATGTATATTAGACAACCTGCCCCAAATGACTTCTGAGTAAATAGTGAAACTAAGGCAGACAGAAATCAGAAGTTTTTTGAAACTAGTGAGAACAAAAGCACAACATATCAGAATCTCCTGGAAAGCAAAAGCATTGTTTAGAGAGAAAGTTATCACAGTAAATGCTGTCATCAAAAAGTTTAAAAGAACACAAATTAACAGCCTAACATTATCACTGAAAACCTAGAGTAGCAAGAGAATACCAAACTGGAAGCTAACAGAAGATGAGAAATAAACAAAATCATTGCTGAGCTGAAATCAATTGATGCACAACATTCACGCAAATATTAATGACGCCAGAAGGTGTTGTTTTAGATATTAATAAGGTAGATAGACTGCTAGCTAGATTAATACAGAATAAAAGAGCGAAGTTCCAAATAAACAAAATTAGAAATGACAAAGGGATATTACCAGTGACCCTGCAGAAATACTAATAACAATAAGATACTATTATGAAAACTTTTATGCACATAAGCTTGAAAATTTAGAAGAAATGAATAAATTCCTGGACACATACTCCCTTTGAAGATGGAACCAGAAAGAATTGAATCCCTGAATAGACAATGAGCTCTGGAATTCCATCTGTAATATGTAGCCTACCAACCAAACAAAGCCCAGGACATGGTGGATTCATGTCAAATTCCACCATATTTACAAAAAAGAGGTGGTACTATTTCTATGTATACTATTCCAAAAATTCAAGGAAAAAGGACTTCTTTCTAACTCATTCTATGAGGCCAGCATCCTGATGCCAAAACCTGGCAGGCACACACACACAAAATAAAACTTTAGGTCAATAACTTTGATAAACATTGATACAAAAATCCTCAACAGACTTCTAGCAAATCCAATCTAGAAGCACATAGAAAACCTTATTTACCAAACTAAAGTAGAGCTTTTTCCTGAGTTGCAAGTTTGGTTCAACATACACAAATCAATAAATGTGGTTCATTATATAAAAAGAACTAAAGAAGAAAATTACCTGATCATCTCATGTAGTTTTCAGAAAAAGTTTTTAATAAAATTCAACATCCCTTTATGTTAAAAATTCTCAATAAACTAGGTATTGAAAGAATGCTCCTTGAAATAATAGAAGCCATCTATGATAAACTCTCAGTCAACATCATCTTGAACGAGCAAAAGCTGGAAGCATTCATCTTGAAAACTGGCACATGACAGGGATGCCCTGTTTCATCACTCCTATTTCACATATTATTGGAAGACCTGGCCAGAGGAATTAGGCAAGAGAAATAAATAAAGCCATCCAAATAGGAAAAGGGAAAGTCTAACTATCCCTGTTTGCAGATGACATAATTCTATATCTAGAAAATATCATGCTATCTGACTTCAAACTATACTATAGGGCTACAGTAATAACAGCAAAATCCAGCCTTGTATCAGTACAAAAACAGATACATAGACCTGTGCAACAGAATGTCCAGAAATAAGGCCACACACATACAACCATCTGAACTTCAATAAAGCTGACAAAAACAATCAATGGGGAAAAGACTCTTTACTCAATAAATGGTTCTGAGATAACTGGCTAACCATATGCAAAATATTGAAACTGGACGCCTTTATTACACCATGAAATACACAAATCAACTCAAAATAAATTAAAGACTTACATGTATGACCCAAAGCTATAAAGACACTAGAAGACAACCTAGGCAATATCATTATGAACATAAGAACTGGCAAAGATTTCTTGATGAAGACATCAAAAGCAATTGCAACAAAAGAAAAAATTGACAGATGTGATCTAATTAAGCTTAAGAGCTTCTACACAGCAAAAGAAACAAAGTAAACAGACACCTACACAATGGGAGAATCTATTTGCAAACTGTGCATCTGACAAAGGACTGTTATCCAGCATCTATAGGGAACTTAAACAAATTTACAAAAAAGACAAACTACCCCATTAAAAAGTGAAGAAAAAAACATGAACAGTCAAATTTCAAAGTAAGATATGCTTGTGACCAGCAAGCATATAAAAAAGATCAATAATTATGAGATACTATCTCACATCAGTCAAAATGGCTAATATTTAGAAGATAAAAAACAAGAGATCCTGATAAGGTTGCAGATAAAAGTAACATTTACACACTATTGGGAGTGTAAATTTGTTCATCCATTGTGGAAAGCAGTGTGGTGATTCCTGAAAGAACTGAAAACAGAACTACCATTCAACTCGGCAACCCCATTACTGGGTATATTCCCCAAAGAATATAATCATTCTGTTATAAAAACACATGTGTGCATATGTTTATTGTAGCATTATTCACAATAGTAAAGACATGGAATCAACTTAAATGTGTATCAATTTTAGACTGGATAAAGAAAATGTGGTACATATATACCATGGAATACTATGTAACCATAAAAGAGATCATGCCCTTTGCAGAAACATTGATGGAGCTGATTGCCATTATTCTTAGCAAACTAACGCAGGAATAGAAAACCAAATACCACATGTTTACACTTATAAGTCAGAGATTAATAATGAAAACTCATGGACACCAGTAAGCAAAACAAAAACAAAAAACAGACACTGAGACTTATCTGAGGGTGGAGGTTAGGAGGAAAGAGAAGAGCAGAAAAAAATTATAGGGTACCAGGTTTAACACCTGTGTAACAGAATAATCTGTACAACAAATCTGCACATGTACACCTGAACCTAAAATAAAGGTTAAATAAATCAACATAACAGTACACCTGTGGAAAGTAGAGAAAGAAGGGCAAACCAACCCCAAAGGTAGCAGAAGAGGAGAAATAACCAGAATCAGAGCTTCACAGAATGAAACTGAGATGTGAAAATCCACATCAACAATTAAAAAGAAAAACAAAGTTTGTTTATTTGAAAGAATAAATAAAATCAATAGACAGCTGACTTCATTAATAAAGTCCAAGTAAACATGATCATAAATGAGAAATGTGATATTTTGCCGACCCCACAGATATACAAAAATCTCTTAGAGACTGTCAAAAACAACTCTATACACACAAACTAGAAAACCTAGAACAAATAGATAAACTCCTAAAAGCATATAACCTCCTAACATTGAACCAGGAAGAAATTAAAATTCTGAATAGACCAATGATGAGTTCTGTAGTCGAATCAGTAATTAAATATTTAACAACCAGAAAAGCCCTGGATCAGAGAGATTCACAGATTAATTCTATAAGACATATTAAGAAGAGCTAGTACCAATTCTACTACAACTATTCAAAAAAAATGACAAGAAGCTACTCCTCCCTAACTCATTTTATGAGGCTTGCATCATCCTGATACCAAAATGTGGCAGAGACACAATGAAAAGGAAAACATCAGGCCAATATTCTTGATGAACATAGACACAAAAACCTCAACGAATTACTAGCATGAATCCAGAAGGGCAACAAAAAGCTAATACACCATGATCAAGTAGGCTTATATTCCTTGAATGCGAGGTTGGTTCAATCAATACATGTGATTTAACACCTAAACATAACTAAAAACCAAAACCACATGTTCATCTTAATATACACAGAAAAGACTTTTGATAAAATTCAACATCCCTTCATGTGAAAAACCCTCAACAAATTAGACTTTGAAGAAGAAACACACCTAAACATAGTAAGAGTCATCTATGAAAACCTCACAGTAAACATCAATAAATGGGAAAAAGCTAGAAGCATTTTATTTGAGAACTGGAACAAGACATGGATTCTCATTCTCACCAGTCCCATTCAACATACTACTGGAAGTCTTCAGCCAAATCAATTTGGTAACAGAAAAAAATAAATAAATAAAATGTATTCAAATAGGCCTAATGAAAGCCAAACTATCTCTTTTCACAGATAATATGAATAAATACCTAGAAAACCCTATAGTCTCTATCCAAAGGCCCCTAGAACTAATAAGCAACTTCCATAAAGTTTGACACTAAAATATCAGTTCACAGAAAACCACTAGAATTTGCATACACAAATGATGTCTAAACTGAGAGCCAAATCAGAATGCAATCTCATTCACTATAGCCACAAAAAGAATAAAATATCTAGGAATACAGCTAACCAGGGAGGTGAAACATCACTAACCAAGGAGGTGAAACCAGGAGGTGTTTTGTAATTATCAAATTATCAAATTACAAAACACTGCTGAAAAAAACAATACATTTTACAAACAAATGGAAAACATGCCATACTCATGGATAGAAAGAATCAACATTGTTAAAATACCTATATTTCCCAAAGCAAATGACAGATTCAATAGTATGATTAGTAAACTGCCAAGGTAATTATTTACAGAATTGGGAAAAAATTGTGCTACAATTCATATCAATTCAAAAAAGAGCCCAAATAGCCAAAGAAATTCCAAGCAAAAAGAACAAAGGCAGAGACTTTACACTACCTGACTTCAAACTGTAGTAGAAGGCTACAGTAACCAAACAGCACAGTACTGGTACAAAAACAGACACATAGGCAAATCGATCAGAATAGAGAGCACGTAAATAAAGCTGCATACCTACAACCATCTGATCTGTTAGTAAGTTGACGAAAAGAAGGAATAAGGAAGGAAACCCTATTCAGTCAATGGTGCTGAAATAGCTAGCCATAAGCAGAAGATCAAAACTGAATCCCTTCCTTTCACTATACAGAAAACAACTCAAAATTAATGAAAGAGCTAAATGTAAGATCTAAAATTTTGAAAACCCTAGAAGAAAACCTAGGAAATACCATTGTGAACATAGGCCTTCGTAAAGATTCCATGATCAATTCACCAAAAGCAATTGCAACAGAAACAAAAATTTACAAGTGAGATCTAATTAAACCAAAGAAGTTTGGCACAAAAGAAGAAATTATTGGCAAAGTACACAGACAACCTACAGAATAAAATAAAATACTTCCAAACCAGGCATCTTAATAAAGCCTAATGTCCAGAATTTACAAGGAACTTTAACAAACCTTCAAGCAAAAAACAACTGCATTAAAAATGAGCAATGGATATGAACAGATACTTCTCAAAGGAAGACTTACACACAGTCAACAAGTATATGAAAAAATGTACAACATCACTAATTATTGAAGAAATGGAAATAAAAACTGCAATGAGGTATCATCTCACATCAGTTAGAATGGCTACTATTGAAGGATAAAAAAAAAAAACAAACAGATGTTTGTGAAGCTGTAGAGAAAAAGGAACACTTATACACTATTAGTGGGAATGCAAATTAGTTTAGCCACTACAGAAAGCAGCTTGGAGATTAAAAAAACAACAACAACTTAAAGCAGAACCATCATTTAATCCAGCATTCTCTTTATTTGATAGATACCCAAAGTAATATAAGTCATCCTACCTAAAAGGCATATATACTCATATGTTCCATTCACAATAGTATTCACACCAGTATTCACAATGGTGAAGACATGGAATCAACCTAGTTTGCCCACCAATGGTATACTGGATAAATGATATGTGGTATACATACACCATGGAATGCTACAGAGCCACAAAACAAAATGAAATCGTGTTCCTTTCTCAAACATGGAACTGGAGGCCATTATCTTAAGCAAATTAATGCAGGAACAGAAAACCAAATACTGCATGCACACTGTGTGAGCTAAATATTGATTACACATGAACACCAAGAGAGGAACAATAGACACCATGGCCTACTTGAGGGTCAAGAGTTGGCAAAGAGTGTAGGTCAAGAAACTTCATATTGACTACTATGTTCATTACTGGGTGATGGAATCATTTTAACACCAAACCCCAGGGACAAGCAATTGACCCATGTAACATACTTGCACATATATCCCCTGAACTTATAATACAAGTTGAAAGAAAAAAATAGTAAAAATTAAAACATGAATAAAATAATAAATTAAAATAAAATAAGAGTTCATAAGTAAGTCAGTAGCTATCTGAGGAACATCCACTTTGAGCAGGTTCTGAGTCATGAAGTTATAAATGAACATCGGTTGCCTACTTAATAGGTCATTGAGTAGCTGTGACCCATTCTTAATTTGTATGTAACCATTTTTTTTTTACATATTTGTATCTACTTCATTTTCCCTTGAAACTTGCCAAATTGGTACACTTCAGTTTGAATCGATGTCTCTTATATGCTGTACCCCCTTTTTAAAAATTGAATTATCTTTCCTTCCACCTAGATTGTTCTCAAAGCATTTGCTTTTGCTGGACTTCCCCCTCTTGACCATAAGATGGTAGCATTCCCTAACATATTACAGTGCAGTATAATTCCACTGTTGTCATCTACAGTTAAATCGCAAATAAAAAATAATAATAAGCAGCAACTGATTGCTCAAGATGTTTCTTAGCCCCTACTTTACTAAATCAGGAAAGTTTGAAGATTCTGGATCTATTTAAAGTAGAAGATATTCTGAAACCACTCACAATTCCAATTTAAACATTAAAGTCTGAGTTTTTCCTTGAAGAAAAGACTCATTCCCTCCCCCCTCCAAACTGCTCCCTAATAGAGATAATTAAATGTATTTATATTAGGATTCAGTCCTCTTTTGTAAGATATAAGCTAAACTAGTGATTGATTGTGTGTGTTTAATTTGATCAATGATCCTAAGTGAGTTAATGTCTAGTTCCAAGATTGGAATGAGAGCAGACAATGTAATTTTTCACAAAAGTGAGTTAATGTCTAGTTCCAAGATTGGAATGAGAGCAGATAATCTATTTTTTCACAAAAGTGAGTTAATGCCTAGTTCCAAGATAGGGATGAGAGCAGATAATGTACCTTTTTACAAATATACTAAAAATAATAAAAAGTCATTAAACATATATATTAACTTCTCTCATTTCCAGGGGAGGCATGCAATGCCATGGATAAATATAGTTTATTAATCATCCAATATTTGTTTAGAATCTACTCCTTATTCAAAAATAATTTCTTTATTTCAGGGGTAACAATATTTATATTCATTATGATAATGTACTTACACTAAAATAATGTATTGATTTGCATTTTTCTAATGATCGGTGATGTTGAGCTTTCTCTTATATGATTGTTGGCAGCATGTGTTTCTTCTTTTGAAATGTGTCTGTTTATGTTCTTTGCCCACTTTTTTATGGTTCTTTTTTATTTTCTTGTAAACTTGCTTACGTTCCTTACAGATGCTGGATATTAGACTTTTGCCAGATGAAGAGTTTGCAAAAGTTTTATCTCATTCTGTAGGTTGCTTGGTCACTTTATTGACAGTTTTATTTGCTATTCAGAAACTCTTTAGTTTTATTATATTCCATTTATCAATTGTTGCTTTTATAGTAATTGCTTTTGGCATCTTCATCATGAAATCTTTGCTTATTCCTATGTCCAGAATGATATTGCCTAGGTTATCATCCAAAGTTTTCATAAATTTGGATTTCATGTTTATGTATTTAATCTATCTTGAGTTAATTTTTGTATACAGTGTAAGGAAGGACTCCAGTTCAATCTTCTGTGTATGGCTAGCCAATTATCCCAGCACCAATTATTGAATAGGGAGTAATTTCCCCATTGTTTGCTTTTGTCAGGTTTATGAAAAATCATATAGTTTTAGCTGTGTGGCTTTATTTCTGGGTTCTATGTTTTGTTCCATTGGTCTAGGTGTCTGCTTTTCTGCCAATACCATGCTATTTTGGTTACTATAGCCCCACAGTATGGTTTGAAGTCTGGAACCATGATGCCTCCAGCTTGGTACTTTTTGCTAAGGATTGCTTAGGATATTCAGACTCTTTTTTGTTCATATGAATTTTAAAATAACTTCTTCTAGTTCTGTGAATAATGTCAATGGTGGTTTAATGGGAATAGCATTGAATCTATTAAAACACTTTGGGTAATATGTCAATTTTAACAATATTGATTATTTTTATCCATGAGCATCTAGTGTTCTTCCATTTGTTTTTGTCATCTCTAATTTATTTGAGCAGTATTTTGTAGTTCTTCTCGTAGACATCTTTCAACTCCCTGGTTAACTGTATTCCTAAGTATTTTATTCTGTTTGTGGTAATTGTGAAAGGGATTGCCTTTCTGATTTGGCTCTCAGCTTAACTGTTGTTGTATAGGAATATTAGTAATTTTCACACATTGATTTTGGATTCTGAGACTTTGCTGAGGTTGTTCATTAGCTTGAGAAGCTTTTGGGATGATCCATCTCACACTAATGACTGTTATTAAAAAGCCAAAAATAACAGGTGCTGGTGATGTTGTAGAGAAAAGGGGACACTTATACACTGTTTATGGAAGTGTAAATTAGTTCACCCATTGTGAAATACAGTGTGGCAATTACTCAAAGACATAGAAGGAGAAATATCATTCAACCCAGTAATCCCATTACTGGGTATATACCCAAAAGAATATAAATTGTTCTATTATAGAGACACATGCATGTGCATGCTCATTGCAGCAGTATTCGCAACAGCAAAGACATGGAGTCAACCTAAATGCACATTAATGATAAACTGGATAAAGAAAATGTGGTACATATATACCATGGAATACTATACAGCCACATAAAAGGAGATTATATTATTTGCAGGAACATGGATGGAGCTGGAGGCCATTATTCTTAGCTAACTAACACAGGAGCAGAACACCAAATACTACATGTTCTCACTTATAAGTGGGAGTTAAATGATGAGAAAACATGAACATGTAGAGGGAGACAACACACTGGGACCTATCAGAGGGTGGAGGTTGGGAGAAGCAGGAAGATTAGGAAAAATAACTAATGGCTACCAGGCTTAATACATCAGTGACAAAATAATCTGTACAACAATTCCCCATGACACAAGTTTACCTATCTAACAAACCTGCACATGTACCCTGAATTTAAAAGTTAAATAAAATAATAGTGTATGCTTATGACAAATAGAAACAGACAATGTATAAAAGAGAAAATGTAAACCTTCTTTTCTCAAGTCTCATTCTCCAGACATATTCACTATTAATATTTGGCATGTAGCCTGAGCAATAAAACTATACATGTAGATTTGTTCTTTAAAAGTTTAAAATCACATACACTATCATGTGCCTATATACAGTATATCTGTTTGTATATAGAATATATACTTTTGCAAATTACAGTTTTATTTATAAAGTGAAATATTATTTATTTGTGTCTTAATTATAGCTAAATAGTGTATTACTGAACATGTAATGAGAAAAGTACATATACCTAGCTTACTAAATTTTCAGGTCCTCATCCCAGCATTAATCTAATCTTTAAAATTATTTACTACTGTCCTTTGCTTTCAGTCTTTATATTAGTCCATTCTCACAATGCTATAAAAATATCTTAGACTGGGTAATTTATAAATAAAAGAGACGTAATTGGCTCATGGTTCCACAGGCTGTACAGGTAGCATGGCTGGGGAGGCCTCAGGAAACTTTCAATCATGGCAGAAGGCAAAGGGGAAGCTGGCATATCCCACATGGCCAGAGCAGGAGGAAAACAGAGAACAGGGTGAAGTGCCATGCACTTTTAGACAACCACATCTCATGAGAACTCACTCATTATCACAAGAACAGCAAGGAGAAAATCTGCCTCCATGATCGAATCACCTTCCACCAGACCCCTTCTCCAACAATGAGGATTACAATTCCACATGAGATTTGGGCAGGGACAAAAATCCAAACCATATCAGTCTCTTCAGTGTTTGACTCTAGTTTCGCTAAATTATGTTAGCATTCTTCAAGCCTCTTGCTCTTCGCACTCTGGATCTCCCTAGGTAGGTGAGGCCCTGATCCAATCAGTTACCTTAGAATCTTAATATTTATTCTCTTACTTGTCTAATACCTTGGTCATGATAGCCATAGCATATTATGAAAGAGAAAGTTAGTTATTCTGGTAAACCAATAATTGTAAGAGTCCCTGTGAAAAGCAGAGGAGAAAGGAGAACATACCATAAAGGGATGTATGCATTTCTGCTCAATTAGTGTAAATAATGGTGAAACTTATCACCATTACCTAGAAGTATACTTTGCCCTACTCTTCTGTGCTATTTACGAGAAGCTTGGGAGTAAATAAACTAAAACTATTTGTGTAAGTGCAGTTGCAATTCTTTATAGACAATCGGGTTTATTTCCATTTGTCAAATGGCTTGAGAAAGTATATTTTTTGTCCAGTTGAGGAAAATGGTAGGTCTGTCTTCTCAGCAACCCAGTAGCTCTAGACAAGATACTATGTTTTCCTGTTACCACTGGATGTTATTATAGGAGCTGATATGGTTTGTTTCTGTGTCCCCACCCAAATCTCATTTTCTTTTTCTTTTTCTTTTTTTTTTTTTTTTTTTTTTGCTATAAATACACGTGTTTGGTGCGTGAGGGGCAACAGAAGGCAGAGAGATGGGCTGTACACAGCTGGTATAGGCTTGGAGGTGGAACGCCAGAGAGACAGACACACAGACAGTCCGCCTAGCAGGGTAGGCCGGGCAGCATTCTGGGGCTTGTAACACTTGGTTGGTGGGCGAGAGCTGGGAGGAGGTCTGGCCCAGGGCTGGAGGGGCCGAGGCACCCTGCAGGCTCCAAGATCCGAGGTCCTAGGTGGCATCCGCGGTGGCGCCTGGGCTCAGCTTACATCATTCAGGGCCTTGAGGGCAAACTCGGGCAGCACGAAGGCGGCGCGGTGCACGTTGGAGTTGTAGTACTTCAGCTGCATCTGTGCCACCTGCTGCTGCGTCAGCGGCTGCACCGGCTCCTGGAAGTTGGTGCTCGGGTTCTTGCTGCACAGCATGAAGCCGATCTGGCCGCTGGGGTAGGTGGGGATGGTGCAGTAGGCGTAGGCCACCACGGGGAACAGGGACTGGCAGAACTGCCGCATCTCCTTGATGAGGTCCAGGTGCAGCCACTGGCACTCGCCCTGGCAGCAGAGGACACCATCTTCCTTGAGGGCCGTCTTCTTAAGCTGGTAATAGGACTCCTTGAAGAGACTTTTGGCGGGGCCCATAGGGTCTGAGGAGTCAGTGATGATCACATCGGAGGCATCCTGATTCTGTTTCATGAACTCAAAACCGTGTAGGGTCAGCTTCGAGCTAGAGTAGCCAATGGCCATGCCTGGCAGGAACTTCTTGGAGACTTGGATGACATCCTCGTCTATCTCACACTGGACCACAGACTCCACGGAGGGGTGCTTCACCACCTCACGCAGGACACCTCCATCTCCACCCCCGATGATCAGCACCTTTTGCGGGTTGGGGTGGCTGCAGAGAGGCAGGTTGGCGATCATCTCCTGGTAGGAGAACTCGTCCCTCTCCGTGCACTGGATGACACCGTCCAACACCAGCACGTTGCCATAGGTCTTACTGCGGAAGACTAGGATGTCCTGGTAGCGCGGGCGCCGGTGGTGGAGCAGCTGCTCCACCTGCAGCGACAGGGCGTGGCCTGGCCACAAACTGCAGGTCTCCTGGAACCAGCCCTCGCGGATGGCGGCGGGGCCGGACGCAGCTGGGCCATCGGGGCCGGGCTCCGTGGCGGGCAGACGGGCGGGCGGCGCGGGGCGGGGGCCCGGGACTGTAGGCCGCGCGGAGCCGCAGCACAAGGGTCCCAAATCTCATTTTCAATTGTAATCCTCAAGTGTTTAGGGAGGGACCTATAATCCCCAGGCATCCAGGGAGAAAGTGATAGGTTCTTGGGGGAAGTTTTCCCCATGCTGTTCTTATGAAAATGAGTCAGTTCTCACAAGATCCGATGGTTTAAAAGGGGAGTTTCCTCTGCACTCCCGCTCTCTCTCCTGCCACCTTGTGAAGAAGGTGCTTGCCTCCCCTTCACCTTCCCCCATGATTGTAAGCTCCCTGAGGTCTCCCCAGCCATGTGGAACTGTGAGTCAAGTAAACTTCTTTTGTTTATAAACTAACCAGTCTCAGGTAGTATATTTATAGCAGTGTGAAAACAAACTAATATGGGAGCATTGAAATTTTTTCTGAAAACAGAGTGATGTAGTTTAGTTTCTCTTTTATAAAGATAGCTTTGGCAGCAGTACTGTATATGAATTAGAGGAAAGCAATACTGGATGCAGAAAACTGTTGGAATAGTTTATGAAGGAGAATCTGAAGACCTATACTAGGGCAGTGATGCTAAGAATAGAGAGGATAGAATGTATATCAGAGATATCATGAAGTTAAGATCAACAGAGGAGTGGCATCACCATTTATGTTCTTGATCAAGCAAAAATCTAGATATCATCTTGGTATCTCCCTTTCCTTAATCACCAAATTCTGTCAATTAATATTTCCTCAATCCTGTCTTCTAAACAAAATTTCAAATCCATAAATATTTGATTTCATTCCATGATTCATAAATTCTTTTGGGGGCATTTTAAATAAACCCATCTAAGTGAAAAGAGTATACCAATTACAGCTATCCTTTTACTCTGCCAGAAATAGGCACCATTCTCCTGCCAAGTCATAATTCCAAGATCTGTCAGAAAATGACACACAATGACTACATTTAGCATTTATGGCTATAAACTCCAAAAGCACAGAGATCATTCAATGGATTCTAGCCATAATACAATCTTTGAAACACCAAATAAAGAATTCGAGACACTGAATTTTAAGAAGCCCCAAACCAACACAAACAAATAAAAAATCAGAATATAAATGGAAAATGTACTAAGGAGATAGATATTTATCTAAAAAATAACACTTCTGGAAATAAAAAAGATTAAAGGAATTACAAAATACAGGTGCAAGTCTTAACAATAGATCAAGTGAAAGAATCTTCGAGGGCTTGAAGACAGGTTTTTGAAATTAACTGAAACAAAAATGAAGGGAAAAAAATCAGGAACTTCAGAGAACTCGAGTAAGATACATTGCAAGATGGACTTCATAAAGAACTATAGTCATCAAAGAATCTAAAGTTAATATGAAGGAAAAAACCATAAAAACTGCAAGAGAAAATTGTCTAATTGCCAATAAAGGAAATCTCACTAGATTAACAGCACATTTTGCATCATAAAACTTAAAATTCAGAAAAGATTGAGGTACCTTTTTAGACTTTTTAAAAAGCCAACCATGAATTCTGTATCTTGCTATAACCTTCCAAATGAAAAAATAAAATAAAATGAAATATTTTCCAGACATACAAATGCTAAGGGAATTTAAAAGCACTACACTGATCCTACAAGAAGTGCTCAAGGGACTTCTAAACAAGGAACTGAAAAGTCTATATTGACCATAATCAAAACACATAAATGTATAAAACTCACAGATCTTATAAAACAATTATACAATTAAGGCTACAAAGTAAGTAGGTAACAGTTAACATCATGACAGGAACCAAACCTTACATGTCAATGTGAACTTAGAACACAAATTAAATTAATACTCAACTTAAAAGACATAGACTAACAGAATGGACTAAAAAATAGGATTAAACCATATTCTCTTTACAAAAAAATATATCTAACTGGTAAAGATGCTTATAGATGCGTGGAAAAGTGGTGAAAAAAATAGCAAAGCAAAAGAGAGCAGGAGTAGCTATGTTTTCATCAGATAAAACAGACTTTATATCAACAATAGTAAAAAAAGACAAGGTTATTATATAATTATAAATTAATTCATTCAACAAGAAAATATAAAAAACCTAAATATATGTGTACCCAAAACTAGAGCACTCAGATTCATAAAAGTACTAGTGGACCTAGGAAGCGATATAGATAGCAATACACTAATAGTGGGGGACTTCAACAGCCCACTGACACACTAGAAAAACAGAGGCAGAATATCAACAAAGAAATACTAGATTAAATTGGACTCCAGGTCAAATGAATCTAACAAATTTACAGAACAACCTATTCAACAAATGCAGAATATAGTTCTCATTAGTGCATGGAACATTTTGCAAAATAGACCATATGATACTCAAAAAAATAGTGACAATAAATTCCAAAAAATCAGAATCACATAGAGTGTCTTCTTACACTATGGTGGAATAAAACTAGAAGTAAATACCAAGATAAAGTCTTAAAACTATAAAATACATGACAACAAACTTTCTCATGATTGATCATTGTGTCCATGATGAAATCAAGATGCAAATTAAAAAGTGTTTTGAAAAGCATCAACAAAGACACAACATACCAAAACCTCTGAAATACACCAAAAACAGTGCCAACAGGGAGAGTTTACAGCATTAAATTCCTACATTAAAAGGAGAGAAAAACCAGAAATTATAAATCTAACATTGCACTCCAAAGAACTAGACAAAGAAAATCAAACCAAAACCAAAGCTAGTAAAATAAAAGAAATAACAAACAGCAGAAATGAAGTGAAGAAAAATTGATAGAAAAATACAATACATGATATGAATAGACAAAAATTAGTTTCATTAGAAATACAAAATTGATAAAACACTAGCTAGACTAATAAAAATGTGGAAGAGAGAATATCCAAATAAACATAAAAAGGAGACACGACAACTTATTACACAGAAATACAAAAGATTATTAGAGACTACTGTGAAATTCTCTGCACTCACAGACAAGAAAACAGAGAAAACGAATAAATTCCTGAAAACATACAACCTGCTCAGATTAAATTAGGAATACATAGAATGCTGAAAGGACCAATAATGAATAGTGACTAGTGAGATTTAATAAGTAATAAAAAATCACCCAACAACATACTGCCAAGCTTTTCTTTGTTGAGAGTTTTGTTATTACTGATTCAATCCCACTACTCATGAGTACACGTATTCACATGTTTTCATGTACTTGGGAGTATATGAATTCTTCCAGACATGCAAAGAACTTGTACCAATCCTACTGAAACTTTTCTAAATAACTGAGAAGGAGGAAAACCAGTAAAGGACACAACTAAAAAGAAAATTAAAGATCAATATCCCTGATGAGGATAGTTTCAAAAATTATCAACAAGGTCTAGCAAACCAAATCCAAAAACCTGTTGAAAACGTAAAACACCATGATCTCATGGATTTTATTCCAGGCATGTGAGAATAGTTCAACACACATAAGTCAATAAATAATTTACCACATAAGCAACACTGAAAAAAAAAAAAAAAGTGTGGTCATCTCAATTGATGCAGAAAAGCATCAGATATAATTTAACATTCTTTCATAAGAAATAACCAAAACAAAGTCAGCATAGAATGAACATACCTGATAAGAATAAAATCCATATATGAAAACTCATAGCCAACATTATACTAAATGGAGAATAGTTGAAAGCATTTCCACTAAGAACTGGAACAAGAAAAGTCTATCCACTTTCACCACTCCTATGCAACATAGTACTGGAAGTAACAGCCAGAACTATTCAGCAAGAGAAAGAAAAAAAAATGTATCTAAATTGAGAGAGAAAAAATGAAATGATTTGTTTTGGCAGATATGAACTTAGAAAACGCTAAAGAATCCTCACAAGATTCCTGAATTTGATAAATGAATTAAGTAAAGTCTCAGGATACAAAATCAACATACAAAATTAGTAGCATTTCTATACACCAATAACTACCAGGATGAGATCCAAATCAAGGAATCTGTCCCATTTACAACAGCTGCAAAATATCCAAAACACCTCACAGTACAATTAATGTAAGAGGTAAAACATCTCTACAAGAAAAACTATAAAACACCAAATAAAGAAATAATGCATCATATAAACAGAGAGGAAAACATCCCATGCTCATGGATTAGAAGAATCAATATGGTTAAAATGACCAAACTGCCGAAAGTAATGTACAGATTCAATGCAATTCCTATCAAAATGCCAGTGTCATTTTTTACAAAATCAGAAAAGAATTATTCTCAAATTTATGTGGAACCAAAAAAGAGCCTATATAGCCAAATCAGTATTAAGCAAAAAGAACAAAGCTAGAAGCATCACATTATTTGACTTCAAATTATATCACAAGCATGTAGTAATCAAAACAGCATGCAGCCAGGCGGGGTGGCTCACACCTGTAATCTCAGCACTTTGGGAGGCCGAGGTGGGTGAATCATGAGGTCTGGAGATTGAGACCATCCTGGATAACGCAGTGAAACCCCGTCTCTACTAAAAATACAAAAAAATTAGCCAGGCATGGTGGCGGGTGCCTGTAGGCCCAGCTACTTGGGAGGCTGAGGCAGGAGAATGGTGTGAACCCAGGAAGCGGAGCTTGCAGTGAGCCGAGATTGTGCCACTGCACTCTAGCCTGGGCTACAGAACAAGACTCTGTCTCAAAAAATAAAAATAAATAAATAAATAAAAGCATGCTACTGGTGTAAAAATAGATACATAGATCACTGGAACAGAATAGAGACCTCAGAAATAATGCCTCACACCTTCCACTAATGCATCTTTGATAAAGTAGGCAAAAACAATGGAGAAAGGATACCCTGTTTAATATATGGTGTTTGAAAAGTTGGATAGTCATAGGTAGAAGAATAAAAGTGGATCTCTATCTCTCATCATATACAAAATTCAACTAAAAATGGATTAGTGACTTAAATGTAAGATCTGAAACTAAAATTTATTGAAGAAAACCTAGAAAAAACTCTTCCCAACACTGGCCTAGGCAAAGAATTTATGACTGAGATCTCAAAAGCAAGTGAATTGAAAACAAAAGTAGAGAAATGAGACTTAATTAAACTGAAAAGCTTCTGCACAGCAAAATAAATAATCAACCAAATAAAGAGTCAACCTACAGAATGAAAGAGAATATTTGCCAATTATGCATCTGAGAACAAACTTTCCTATGTTTTCATGGAACTAATTAGTAATTATTTTCTTCTAGGAAAATAGTCTCTTTTGTCATTTCCTATAAGGCAGGACTAGTGGTGATAAAATCCCTTAGCTGCTTTTTTTTTTTTTTTTGTCTGAGAAAGTCTTTATTTCTCCCTCGTTTCTGAAAAACAGCTTTTCTGGGCAAAGTATTCTTGGTTTACAGTCTTGTTTTGCTTTTAGTACATTCTTACAATTTCTTGGCCTACAAGGTTTCTGCAGAGAAATCCTCCAATAGTCATATTGGTGCTCCCTAATATGTGATATGCTTACATTCTCTTGGTGTTTTCAGAATTCTTTATTTGTCTCTGAATTTTGATAGCTTCATTTTAACATGTCTTAGTGAACTCTTCTTTGGGTTAAATTTTATTGGAGAATTCTGAACTTCCTATACCTAGATATTTACATCATGTCCCAGATTTGGGAAGTTTTCAACTATTACTCCTTTAAATAAGCTTTCTGGTATAAATTCTCTCTCGTCTCCTCATATAAATACATTTAGCTCTCTATATTTGCAGGTTCTGCATCAACATATTCAACCAATCATGGAGAAAAAATATTTAAGAAAAGGAAAAATAACAAAACATCAATAAAAAATAAAAATAAAAAAATACAGTACAACAAGTGTTTGCATGACATTTACATAGTGTTAGGTTAATCTAAAGATGACTTAAAGTATATGGGACAATGTTCTCAGGTTATAGGCAAATACTATAATATTTTATATACGAGACTTAAGCATCCATAGAGTTCAGTATCTCTGAGGCATTCCGAAGCCAATTTCACAAGGATATCAAGGGGAAAACATATTATTATTGGAATGTTTGCTCTCTTGAAGGTGTGCCATAAATCTTGTAGACTTTCAATTCTTTTTATTTTATCCTCTGACTAAATGATTTCAATGACATTTCCTTGAGTTTATTTATTCTTTCTTCTGCTAAATCTAGTCTTCTGTTAAAGCTTTCTATTGCAATTTTAATTCAGCCATTTTCTCCTTCAGCCCAAAAATTACTGCTTTTTAAAAAATAGTAATATTTGTAATCTCTTTGATTAGTTTTTCATTTTGTTTTTGTGTTGGTTTCCTGATTTTATTAAATTTTTTATACATGTTCTCTTGTAACTTGCTGAGTTTCTGTAAAACAATTTTTAAGTGGGTCCTATGCACTTTCAGATTTATTTTTGTTCATGAATAGTTGCCAAATTGTTTATCTTTGTTGAGGAAATAAAGACTATCTCATACATACTCCACCATTATGCACTTATATTTTCCATCTCTTTGTTGTTGTGTTTTTGGCTTTTGCATTCTTCATATGATTTTATTTAGATTTCTCTCAATATTTTCTTTTACCTTGTCAAACATCTTTAACACGGTTATTTTACATTTATTGTGAGGTAGCTCATAGAGCTGCATTCCTTTAGGTTGGCTTCTTGGGTTTTATTTTGTTCCTTTCCTTGAGCCATGTTTTCCTGTTTCTTTGTATACCTTATAATCTTTTGTTGAGATTTGGGCATTAGAAAACCACCATCTCTCCCAGTGTTTAAAGTATAGCTTTGTACAGGGGAAACCATTCACTAATCAGCCTGTTAGAGGTTCTATGAGCTCTCAAATATTTTCTGAAAATGTGTCATTTTGGGGCTTGTGCATGTGCTTTTACCAGTCTCAAATTTCCTAAACTGTCTGCCCTTGCTTCTTCTGGTGTAATCTCTTGCTCCCTCTGGTGTTTGCCTGAGGAACTGCAGTTCTAACCTGCTGGGTGCTCAACTGTTCTCAATGACTCCCAAACTAGGTCTCCAATCTACTCATCACTCTATGTCAGGCAAAAAAAAAAAAAAAAAAAAAAAAAATCACTCTAGTAATCTCTAGACAAACCAGAACATTGGATACATGGTCCACTCTTGTTTTCATCCTGAAAGATGGGCCCTAGTATGGGGGGTTTCCTTCCACTTGTAAAGTTTTCTACCCCTTTCACTAAAATTTCTTGTTGATTTTGTGTTGACTTGTGTGCCTTAGCTTTTCAGCTGTTTTCTAGAATTATCAAAAAGGTATTCTTGTCTATGTTTAGTTGTTTTCCTGGTGCCTCTGTGTGGGAAATAAAGACCTGGAGCTGCTTAGTCTGTCATCTTGCTGATCAGGCAACTGATTTTTGACAATGGTTCAAAGGAACCTCAGATGCATACATTTTTTATATATAAATAGTGATTCTGGAATATTTCCATGAAAAATATAAACCTTGACTATCACCTTATAGCATGTACAAAAGTTAACTTGAAATAAATCATAGTTCTAAATATAAACTTAAACCATAAAACATCTAAAATACAACATTAGAAAAAGTTTTTCTTACTTTGAATTATGCAAAGGATTTTCAGATGTTAAATCAATAGCATTATCTGTTAGAAGATACAATGACAAATTGGGCATTATCAAAATTAAAAATGACTTCTCTTTGAAAGACATTGTTGATAGAATAAAAAGAGAAGCCACATATGGAGATAAAGTATTTGTGAACTCATGGATTATAAAGGATCTGCATCCAGAATATGAAAAACAAGTTCTCAGAGTTCAATAATGATAAAACGAATAACCCAGTATAAATGAATCAAATAATTAAATAGATACTTCAATATAGAGAAGATGAAGATGAAAAATAAGCAATAAAAACAAAGATAAACAGCTGGAACTTAATTGAACTGAAAAGCTTTTGCACAGCAAAAGGAATAGTCAGCAGAGTAAACAGACAACCTACAGACTGAGAGAAATTCTTCAAAATCTATACATCTGACAAAGGACAAACATCCAGGATCTACAACAAACTCAAACAAATTAACAAGGAAAAAACAATCCCATCAAAACGTGGGCTAAGGATATGAATAGACAGTTCTCTAAAGAAGATACACAAATGGCCAACAAACATGAAAAAATGCTCAACCTCACTAATGACCAGGGAAATGCAAATCAACACCACAATGCGATACCACTTTACTCTCGCAAGAATGGCCATAATCAAAAAATCAAAAAATAATATACGTTGGTGTGGATGTGCTGAACAGGGATCACTTCTTCACTGCCAGTGGGACTGTAAACTAATACAATCACTATGGAAAACAGTGTGGAGATTCCTTAAAGAACTGAAAGTAGAAGTACCATTTGATCAAGGAATCCCACTACTGAATATCTATCCAGAGGAAAAGAAGTCATTATACAAAATGTTAATTGCACACAAATGTTTATAGCAACACGATTCACAATTACAAAAATGTGGAACCAACCCAAATGCCAATTAATCAATGAGTGGATGAAGAAACTGTGATACACACACACACACACACACACACACACACACACACACACTATGGAATACTACTCAGTAATAAACATGAATGAATTAATGATATTCACAGTGACTTGGATGACATTGGAGATGATTATTCTAAGCCAAGTAACTCAGCAATGAAAAACCAAATATCGAATGTTCTCACTCGTAAGTGGGAGATAAGCTATGAGAATGCATAGGTATAAGCATGACATAATGGACTTCGGGGACGCAGGGAAAAGGATTGGAAGGGGGTGAGGAGTAAAAAACTACAAATTGGAAGCAGTGTATACTGCTTGGGTGATGGGTGAACCGAAATCTTGCAAATCACCACCAAAGCACTTATTCATGTAACCAAATACCACCTGTTTCCCAATAACCTATGGAAGTAAAAAATTTAAAAACAAAAGAATCGAAAAAGCCTGCTAACTGCTAATAGTAAATATTTCCTTCATTATTTGTATGATGTTTAATGCTTTTTAAAAAAATGTTTGGTTTTATTTTCTTATTATGAAAGTATTATATTCTTAGCATGGAATATGTAAAAGAAAACAAAATCTCCTACAGCTTTTTGTACTATTTTTTATTTTCTCTGTGTGCCTGTGTGTATGTGTGTGCATGTGCATGTGCACTCACGCACATGACTGTGTGTTAAAAACACTAAACATAAGATCTACCCTCTTAGCAAATCTTTAAATATACATTTACATTCACTTTGCAAACGTTTTACCCTGCTTTTTTCTTTTGAAAATTGACCTTTAAATTTTATTGTTTAAAAACAGTTTCCTATTCCATTCTCCATTTCTATAATATCAACTTTCTTATTTTTTTTGCACAGGAGGGTGTCTATAGTTAACAGTAAGGTATTATATGTTACATAATAGCCAGATGAGAGGCCTTTGAATGTTCTCACCATAAAAAATGATAAATGCATAAGGTGCTGGTGTTAATAATTCTGTTTTGATTATATTACAACATATGCATGTATTGAAGCACCAAATTTTATCCCATAAAATTGTACAATTAGAATATGTTAACAAGAAAAAGTCACAGTTTATAATCATATAAAAAGGTGTATAAAGTAAAAAACAAAACAAAACAAAAAACAGAGTAGCCACCTAACACAGATCAAGAGATCTCTCCCCTTTAAAAAATATCTCCCATACCATTTGTCATGTGACCTCATATAGACTCCAAGTAGAGTAGATGCAGTATACCTCCCTATGCCAGTAGATTATATCTGAGGAAATACTTAAATTTGACTGGAAAGCCTAAACAAAAGATACCTAAAGCTTATCCACAGATCTGAGAGAAAGGAAAAATAGCCATTACTTGTTATATGCTACTTAGATTGTTGGTTTTTTTTTTTTTTTTTTTTTTTTTTTAATGCAGCATTGTCGGCGGGCGCGGTGGCTCAAGCCTGTAATCCCAGCACTTTGGGAGGCCGAGACGGGCAGATCACGAGGTCAGGAGATCGAGACCATCCTGGCTAACACGGTGAAACCCCGTCTCTACTAAAAAATACAAAAAAAATTAGCTGGGCGTGGTGGCGGGCCCCTGTAGTCCCAGCTACTCCGGAAGCTACTCCGGAGGCTGAGGCAGGAGAACGGCGTAAACCCGGGAGGCGGAGCTTGCAGTGAGCTGAGATCCGGCCACTGCACTCCAGCCTGGGTGACAGAGCTAGACTCCGTCTCAAAAAAAAAAAAAAAAAAAAAAAAAAATGCAGCATTATCATAGAAATAATACAAGATGAGAACTACCTTGAATTTCACATCTAGATAGACAGTGCTTGAGATGGCCTCAGAAATTTATCAGTAGCCTCAGAATAGAATGGGTGAGTAGCCAAAGATTTTTTTCTGGGAGGGGTACAGAGTAACTGAAACAGGGGTAAATTTGAAGAGGCCCTGATGAAGCGAGGGATGATGTAGCTGTGACCTATGAGGATAGACAGAGAACCCGATGGGTGAGTGTACATTATAACATATTAGTGGGTTTCAATGGTGACAGAAGTCCAGATACTGCCATTCTTCCTGTGATGCTGTCACTTAATGTATCCCCTTTCCCAGAAAAAAGATATAATTCTGGGGTGAAGGAAGCAATGGGATGGGTGGACTCCAAATTAAGAAAAACACACAGAATTAACTGAGATTAAGTTTTTGCCAACCAGAACAAGAGGAATTTGAATTAGAAATAAAGTTCAATTATTTATATAAAAAAGCTGATATAAAGAAAGAAAGTTAAATTTATTGTTAACCTGTGCTGATACCCTGGGGCTCATAAAACATAGCCATATTAAATTAAATTAAGGAAAGGAATTGAAATAATGACTCTAAATAAAACACTCTTATAATAAAGGACATCAGTTTGAAGAGAAAGTGCTGAGCTCCACAGGAGATGGAAGAAGTAACATCAACATAGATGTTATTGAAATAATGTAAAAAAAAATTGTTCGATGAAAAATTGAAAGTATTTTGAAATGACACAAAGTATATAATTTATTGCTTATGCTGCAAGGAAAACAGGTAATTTCCTCAAAATTATACCCTAAAAGTGACATTCTTGTGTGCCTTGGGTTACAGCGTTAATACTGATTGAGTCTTTGACTACATACTATTTCCATTACTGTTTTCCATTGTATGCACAGTCTTTTGTTTTTATTATTTCCAGGTTGGAGAGACCCGTTTAGGTGATTAACGTTTTGCTTTCTTTCCGTTTCCACTCTCATTGTCCTGGTCCAGGTCATCATAAACTGAACTACTTTGTCTCTTATATGTTGTTTCTACAATTTATTTCTCACACAGTCACCAAAGCTACCTTCCTGTCAGTTTCACCAGAAACTGAATATAGTAGCTTTTCCATGTTGAACACCAAAATCTTTTTTGGAAGCCTCATTGCAAGTTTTGTTTTCATGAACACGTTTATTTTTTAAGCCGTAGAGTACATTGTAAACACCTCAAAATCGTGTCCAGTGGTGGAAAATATAAATATGATTTGTAGTTGAAATTATTATAATAAGCTATCAAAAGCATGATCAATTCTTCCTCCAATTAATGAATGCAAACAAATATAATTGCTGCTATAGGCCAAATGGAATTTCCTGATACTTTAACATTTAGTACTAAGATTAGTTTTCTAGCAGACACACATTGTATTGTTTAGGGAGATAAACTACTAAAGCATATAATAGTACATTAATGAATTATAAAATGTGTTTTAGGCAGAAATGCATAAACAATAAGTGCCATTAGTGATTTATTTTCTAAATATATAGTGGGCTTTTTTTGGCTCTCTTGTTAAAAACATGGTTCTAAATCGTTTTGGATGTAATAACAACATGCCTTAGGTAAAACTTTTATTAAATCTTATAAAATAATTAATGGGTTCATGACATCATTTAATTCCTTCCTTCTTTCCTTCCTTCCTTCCTTCCTTCCTTCCTTCCTTCCTTCCTTCCTTC